>NC_028646.1:18182617-18316625 GCF_001406875.1 Solanum pennellii
CACCCCCACTATCCCCCACACCCCCACCACTACCACCAAAAAAAAAATATTTTTAAAAAATATTTCCAATTTCATAAATTATGTTCTACTCTAGTAAAAATAAAAGATGTTCCTCAAAAACGTTTTTCATTCATAAATTAAACACTAAAAATCATTTCCGGAAAATATTTTCTACGCACCAACCAAACATGAGAAAATAAGTCCAAAATCTACTTGTTTTCCCGGAAAACATTTTCTAGGAAAACATTTTCCTTCATACCAAACACACCCTAGGTAAAAAACATTTACTAAAAGGTAATTTTTTGGTTCCTTGAGTCTTTTCTTTCTCTCTCTTCTTTATTGAAATGTCAAATTGTGAAGATGGTTTTCTTGTTCTTCTTGGTTGTTGGTTGATCCTACACAACAAGATCGTTATAGTTAATTTGTGTTTGTAGTCGTGGATAAATTTTGTGTGTAGCTATGCCTAAAACTTACTTATTAGGATCTTATGTGTGCAGGTATAGAATCAGCGAACATGTTATAGGATTATTTTATAGAATCAGGTTATAAAGTGATGGAAATTCTTGAAATAGCTGATAACACAGCTTCGTCCCATCTTGTACTTCTATTAGAGAAATTTTAAGGATTTTTCGTAGACCTAAACCTTGACCTCGAAAAGGGTTAGGCGTTTGTGGAGAACTATAAGGAGGATAGGTTTGAGTATATCCAAAAAAACATTCTGCACTACATGTTTCTATATGTTTCTTGTAATTTCAATGAGACATGAAATCTGCCTCATTACCTATTACATCATTTATCATCACTACATGTTCTGCTAATCAAAAAATCACTACATTGTTGTTTCATGTTAGTGGTTGCCTCCTAAAGGGTTACATAAAATATCAATTTCCCGTTGATATTTTTGTTAATTTCTTGATGTTTCATAATGGTAGCTTCAATTTTCTTATAGATTCTCTAATAGTTACTTGTTCATTTCTCTTTGAAAAATTCATTGGTACTCTTGATTTTCTAGTTCTTTGTTTATAAATTGTACTAGTAATTATTCAATTTGGATTCACATTAATTATCCTTAAATCTTCATTTCTAGTGCTTTGTTTACAAACTATACTGGTAGTTATTCTTTTTTCTCCACTAATAACTGCTTTGGTACTCTTGATCACATGCACTTCAATGGATAAAAAAGAATAGTTGTGGCCAAATTTGTTGGTTCATGGTTGCTGGAATCATGCCGTTTATCATTGGATGGCAAGCTGATGATGTTAATGGGCAGAATAAAGGGGAAAAAATGATGCACATTCGCCAGAAAATGGTGGTGTCGTGTGCAACAGAGAAATCGTAGATTATCAGTGTCGAGAGAGCATGATCATTTCTTAGACTTCACAAAGGGTGTGGAGTTGAGATGCAACAAGATATTTTTCGTCTATGTATATATAGAGAAACAACACATTTCCATTTTTGTATCTCAATTCCACTCACTTCGTGGATTAAACGAAAAGATTGTGCTCCTTTGTTATTAATCTTCTAGGGTGTCTTAGTTGCACACGCCACGACACTTCTCAGGAAAATGTGCAGTCATTTTCAATCACCATTTTCGTCTACCCAAAGAAAACCATCATCTTTCAAATCAATGACAAACACAAAGATTCCGTCTTTAAAGAAGAAATAAATTTACAAGAATTTCTATTTTGACCATCTAAGACCATGAAATCTCATCTTCAATTTCTATATTCTATCTTACCAAATTCTTTTCCAAATATGTTTCAGGTTACCTTATTTCATGTTTTAGATCTTACCACTGTTGTAAATTTATTAGATCTACTTTTTCTATATGTGTTTCATGTATGAATGTTGATCGGTTAAGTTAGTTTTTCTATATGTGTTTCGTGACTATCTGTTTTTTAATCCGTTCACTCATATAATGCACATTTATTGTTGTTCCTTGTATGATTTGGATTACCGTCATTGTATAGACCATGGTGTTTTGAAATGTGGAAGGACAACTCTGGGAAAATACTTGAATGTGCGGAGTAAGTATTGATGTTGTATATTTATTAGGTTTGCTCTTATGATAAATTGAAGCCACAACTCTTAGAAAATAAACATTAGTGTGGTTTAATTGTCATCTCTGCTTTTCTAAAATGGTACAAATCTACAAAGAGAATTATAGGTGTTGACAACTTAGCTCCTCTTATAGTGAATTTTGGTGTTTTCTTAAAGTTAACTTATACAAACTCTTGCAATCTGATTTGTTGGCTTGTTTTGATAGTTAATTATATTTCATTTTAAATGTGTATAGGAGAACAGAGGTGATCAAATTTGAATGATCGCGGCAAGTTAATTTGATCTGATTGAAGTTAAAGTGGATGATCGATGAAGTGTTTTCGAACTATTGCAAAAGTTTGAATACTTTTTGAATTATTCACGTTTACAAATATATTCAGAATATTTATTTATAAGTATGTGTATGTACAAAAGACAATCTTTTTGTATGCAAATTTATATATTTGAACTACTTTTTAGCTAATTTTATTCTTGAGATTATTTATTGCAAAACAATATAGGTGTTTCTAATTAGAAATTGTGGCATATAAATAATTCATAGCAAAAAGAATATTACCACACTCAGAAGTTATCAATAGGACTGTAAATTCTTTATGCACATAAGAAAGGACTACACTTCAAAATGTTGTCATACATAAGATAGAGAAGGCAAAACATTCAAATTGTGGGCTATATGGATGAAAGGGCAACTGTAACATTCTGGAAAATTACATGCCTAGTGAACAGCCAATAGGTCTTTAGAAATCCGTATTAGGGGTACATAGGTGTCCCAATACACAATATTGAAAAATATTGGGCATTGTATATAAAATTGGCTAAGGGGCGTGAGCCAATTTCTATATTTACCCAAGTACGCATAACATGATCCAACCTTGTTTGGAATTGTACCTGCAATGAAGACCCTATGCTAAAATCATAAATTGTTTTGATTCAAAACCAATTCACTAGGTACTAGGCATCCAAGTGTCAAGCCTAGCACAATAGCACATAACCATTTAAAATGATCATGTAGATTCACTAGTGCCCAAGGACATAGTGAGGATCCTTGGAACAATAAGTAAGCATTCCCAAATGAACCATAAATAATTGTAAGTTAGGAGAGTGCAACCAACCCATGTGGAAGCACATGTGCAAGACATGTGAAGAAGCTGCCAAAGCAGGGGACCACCCTAACCGATTTCGGATAGGGTAGTTAGGGGTAAAAACATGCACAAGGGACCACTCCATGTGGGGCCTAACCTCCCTAGAAATTCTAGACTCTAACCTTCTGCCATAAATAACTAAATAACGTAGGACTAACCGAATCGGACCCATTACTCCACCTGATAACCTAGGACCAAAACCAGGTTGACATTAACCTAGTACTAGTTAAAGAGACAACCTAGTACCTAACCTAGAATGGTCCAAAAGGTTAGTTATGGTCCTAAAAACTTAGGGGTACTTTATTAATTCTCCTAGGTTACCTAATTAAATAATATATAAAATTAATAAATTAATTTAAAAGGGCTAAACAAAAAATAAAAAGGAAATTTTCAGATTTCGGTTAAGACAAGAAAGAGACAACCTAGTACCGAACCTAGGATGGTCCAAAGAGTAAGTTAAGATCCTAACAACTTAAGGTTACTCTAGTAATTAACCTAGGATGCATAATTAATTAATATAGAAACTTAATTAATAATTTAAAGGGGAAAATTGAAATCACAAAGCAATATCAAGATTTCAATTAAAACAAGAAAAAGACAAACTAGTAGCTAACCTAGGATGGTTGAAAGGATTAGTTATGGTTATAACGACATAAGGGTATTTTAGTAATTATCCTAGGTCAATTAATTAATTAAATTAGACATTTATTAATTAAATTAAAGGGGTCAAACTAAAGTTCTTATACTAACCTAGTACAACTCAATAAACATCCTAGTACTTAACCTAGGATGGTCCAAAAGGATTAAATTTTGTTCCAATGATTTAGGGAAACTTTAATAGTAACCCTAGGTATCTTAATTAATTAAATTAGCTATTTAATAAATTAATTTAAAGGGGGAAAACGAAATTCATAGGAAAAATTTCAGATTTGAACATGTATTGTGTTTTCCTTGTTCTATTCAATCTAGGAGGGGATTTTTAGTAATTAGTGAATTAATTTATTTAATTAACTTATTAAAACATAATTTAAATGAGTCAATATCAGTTCTTAAACCTAAAAATCACGTTCAAACTCATAGACAAAAAGGACGCAAAAACAGTAAGCAATGAACGCAAAAAAAGGCAGAAAATTTATCGATTTCTCTAGGGCGATTTCAAGGTTCCGTTCAAGGTGGTCTTCGTAGATTAACTTGTACATAAGGTATGGGTTTCTATCCTGTAATTATTTCTCCAATAGAACTTTCTTTCCAACGATTCAAAGATCTTGAAAATTAGGGTTGTTCCCTTGTTCTCGTCGAACTCCTTTGTCCCTAGTATCCTTTTCGATTCCATATTGAATAGGTTAGGTATCATGTTGTTGGTATGTTGTGCTGACTGACCTTATTTTTAATTTTCTTGAATTATGATTGTCGATTAACCTATTAAGTTGTGATCGTAAAAAGTTAAGTGCTTAAAACGTGAATCATGAATCGACAATGTGTTAGTCACACCGTAATTGTTGTAAGTGCTGATGTGTTTGTGCGCATGTTGCGTTGCTATTATTGTGACATTATGAAGGTTTTAAATTCATCAAATATTAATATGATGCTGTCCAATATGTCTTAAAAATGTTACCCTAAAGTCATGGACCAAGATTGATAAAGAGAATGATACTATGTTAAGATGTGTCCTAAACTATTATGTATGAAGATGATTAAGATTTGTTGTGTATACCTACTGTAAATGTAACTTGTTGATGATGTTGTGTTAGTTAAATGATCATATTATGCTGTTCAAGATGCTTTAAAAAATTCTGCCCAATTTTATGTTATAAGGTTGGCTAAAAAGATCTCCATGAAATCATAATTTGAGTCATTGTTTGGCTTATGCCAATAAAATGGCTAACTATCCATTTTCCAAAAGGGATGCATGAAAAATGGATATAATATTATGTTAAATAATTAAAAGATTGGCTAATGAATAATATACATATCCAACCAAAAATGAGAGAATGCAGAATTGGCCTATGCCAACCAAGATGGTTATGAAATCTATACCCAAATGTTTATGTCAATATTAATCATATGTCAATCTTGTGTAGTAAGAGTATCAAATATATTATAATAACTTTTAAAGTAATTCAATGAATCCATAACCAAAGGTATGCCACTCATTGTGAAAACTCCCAACATGCTCTAAAAGAATGACATATGAACTCATTTAACTCATTGAATGAAGTGCTCATCGTCCATAAACGATGATATGAATCTACTACAATAAAGTAAGTAAGTAACGTGAGTTATAACATAATTAAAGGGGTCTAAAATAAGTAAGTGACAAGAGTGGGGTGTTAAAGAAAGTGAGACAAATCTCACTTACACCTAAGTTACTATGTTAAAAGAATACTCACGTATGAAGGTGTTAGAATGTGTGAGCCAATCTCATTAACACCAAAGGATGATATGTAAGGAAAATTCACATTTCATCAATGTAAAGTAAGGATGACCATTCATCAACAGAGTAAGTAAATCTCAATCTAAAGAAAAGCCTCCATAATATTTGAATCAACACTAGAAGATAAAGAAGAAATGAACATTCACGTAATGAGGTGACTAATTATGTTAATCTATGATGCTAATGAAAATGGTGACAACATGATAAGTTTCTAAGATGAATGGTGAGACAAGTCTCAACCAAGCCTAAGTAAAGGTCACTAAAAGTACTCACCTAAGAGAGTGTTGAATATCAAGAGACAAGTCTCAATCATACTCTATATGTAAGTGTAAGGACAATTAACACTTAATACTAATGATGAGATGAGAAATCATCTAATTAGGAATGATGCCCTCATGTTAGAATTCAGCCTCCATGATGTATGAGTTGAATGTAATAGAACATTATACTGAGCACCGATAGGCTAGCTATGAGCGATGATGCCTTCCTTAGGGAAGGGAAGAGGTTTAAGTAAGTCTCATGAGATGTGACTGTCTGGCATGCCGAGTATGGGTCTCCTTATATCTCCTAGTCTTTAAACTTATACTTCCAATATAGGGATCTAGTAGGGTTCAACTCGCTATATACGCTAGCATGTTCGGGTCACTTTGGTCGGTGATTCCACCTCTTTTCGGTGTGGGGAAGACACTGGATTTCATGATGCTCACATGATCTATGTCATTTAAGGTTAAAGTTCCCAAAGAAAGAATGCGGACAACCTCAAAGTATGAAAGATAATTAAATGAACGATACTAAAGGTGTTTGTCCAAGACAACCAGGAGGTGAAATCAGATTCAAATAATGACATTAGGTCATTCTTGGTCATTGCACTTCATGATCTCGATGAGAGTCTTAAACTTCATCCTAGGTATATGTGGTGTTTACATAAGCCTACGAATGAATGAAATGAATAATGTGAAGTACGAATGAACGAATGAAGTAGACTTTGTGTTTGCTAAAGAAGGCCCTCGGGTTGAGGTCCCATATGTTGGGCCCTCGCTTATGATGTCTTGTGCTACATCAACGATTCCAAAGTCTCGTTTATATGAAATGTATAATATATAAAACATGAAAGTAATGTAATCAACGACATGATCAATAGAGAATTAGTTATGAAAGGTAATGAATATATAGTGTAAAGAATGACTCACTATAAGGTAGGGAAATCATTCCTTAGTCCTTGGATTACTTACATCGATTCATTGTGGGTATGGGACTACAATGAATCATTACACTTGTAATTAAAACATAGGACCTAAATAATTATTGAACTACACAACAAGAAGAAGAATGAGACTGAAAAATAATCAAAGTGTACAAAGAGGGGCTTTCTGCCTAAGAGGATCAAAAATCTCAAATTTTCGCCCGAGTTGTTCTATAATTATGTTTATGATACTAATGTATTGTAGTCATATAAAAATGAGTTGTGTGCTTTGAATGCATTAAAATACATCATATTCATACCATAATTCATAACTAATGATTTAGAAAGTCTAGTTACTAGGCTTTCCAGAAATAGCATATTGTTTAGGAAGAGCTTTCTTTGATCATGCATAGCCTTATGTATATGTGTGCATACACCCATACTTAGTACAAGTGGTGTACTAAACCCTACTATTTACTATTTTATAGATGTAGGTTAAGGGACAGATTGACGACTCTTGCAACGGTTTGGACGCCAGCGTTTCTCCAGACCATTTGGTAGGTCCTCTTGATTTCGAGGATGCTACAGAATTAGTCTAGCCTTAGTTTTAGAAAAAAGCTAGTGGATGTTGTCCCTAGTGTTTCTTTTTTACTCTCATTTCGAATCTTTTGTAATAATGTCGTGTTTGGCAAACGTATTTATGATTTATTCTTATTCTATTTAAATTGATTCTTATGATATATGGTTGTTATATTTATGTTGAGCTTAGTATATGATGAATTCATTAAATAACTACATAAAGTCTATGTTTACTTCATACGTTTAAAAGTTTTAAATTTTCAGCTACAAATAACCCATATGAATGTGATGAATGCAATATGAGGCTTGCTTGCGACATCTGAGAGGTCAACGACGCCGGTTGCGATCCAGATTCCAAAATCCGGGTCGTGACAGCAACACTTGAAAGTGTAGCTGGTAAGATAACACTTTTAAGCGTATCTTCAAAGCGTGACCTTTTATCCTTTTCAACTACGCTTTTAAGCTTAGCTGATAAGGTAATACTTCTAAGAGTAGCTGCAAAAGTGTAGCCTTTTTGTCTTTTTAGCTACGATTTTAAGTGTAGCTGATCAGGTAACACTTCTAAGCATAGCTTAGAATGTGCTGTCTTTTTTTGGTTTAGGTTACGCTTTTAAGTGTAACTGATAAGGAAACATATGAGAAGTATTGCCTAAACTCTAAGGTAAAACTTCTTTTGGCCACCCCTAGAAAAGTGTGACCTAAAATCAAAAAGTGTAACCTTTTATCAAAGACTACACTTTTGCATAGTTTAGGCCATACTTATATAGGGTGGTTAGAGGCCTAAAATGTTGTAGTGGTTAAGTATGAGGAATACTTGTCATCAACATCACAACTACACATTAGGCATAGGAGCATTGTTATCTAAGTAACTCATCTACCATGATTGAATTAAAGAAAGAACCAACTAACATACCATCTTCCCCTTCCATGAACCTTCGTACTTCCATTACCAAAAATTCATAGTCAATATATCACCTAGGTAAATTCCAGAAATAATTTCCTCATTTACATCAATGTAAACAATTATCATGTTCATCCCCTTAAACAATTCACCCTTATAAATATAAGATTTGAGGAAATTGGTGAAATACATGGGTCCAAGGAAAACTCATTGGAAATCATCAATTAACCATAAATATTTACTCAAACAACATTAATTCATAATAATTGATATCAGTTGGTTCATAATTTAACTTTTAAAAGAAGACCCATGCGTAGAAGAAAACCCTAGTTTTGGGGGATTTAGAAATCATCTTTTGGAGGGACCTCTTGCGGAAAAGAATCCAAACAGTGAAAGAAATCATACCATAAAGATGAATAGCCATGAAATTTGAGTAGAACTTTGGAGATAGGAGTTTTCTTCTTGAACTTCAACATGTCTTAAATGGAGGGTGAGGTAGAGAGACAAAGTAAAGAGAAGTGGGAGGAATTTGGGTTTCGATTAGCGTTTGTGTTTTGAAGTTGGAATGGGGAGATAAATGACCTAAATCATTATATAGTAAACCCCCAAAATCCTAAAATATCCCTCATTAAGTTGGAATTATAAAACCAAAGTCCAACTTGACCTCAACTTGAGAATCCCATCCAGCTTTATGTCCCACTCCACGAGCCGTGAAGTGCTCAATTGCTCGTGGTGGTAGTCGTGGAGTTTCAAGCAATAGCTCCCTCAACGTGCCACCAAGGGTAGGTTCTAAGTTTTCTTTACGAGTCTCTCATCCCTTCCATGAACATGCACCTCGGCCCGTCTACTGCCTCGTTGTGCTCTAGGAAGTAGCTCCGTCAAGGCCACGGGCAAGCCACTCCTTCCGTCAAGTGCACCATGAGTTATGAAGTATCTCATGGTGCCTTAGACACTAGCTAGTCCAAGATGGTCGTAACGACATGCAAGTGCACCCTCGAAATTAAGGTATCCTTGAGTTTCCACACGGAAAATTAGAATTCAAGAAGTCTCATTAAAGCCACTCGTATCATCCATTGCATAATAAAACATTGTAAAATGAGAAAGAATAATGAATCTTTGTTCACACACGAAGAACTTTTTCCATAATCAATACGCAAGGGGAAGACTTCATTTAAAACATTAAACCTTTACAACCTCTCATTGAACTATCTAAAAGTTGGAGTATACAATACTCGGGACTAAGTCCATACAAGACATAAAATAAAGACTAAGACATAAAGAAACATATTGATATTGTCTTCAAACCGATGAGGACTCACCAATACTTCATCTTCAACCCTTGGAAACCTATCCAACATCCATGGCATATCAAGACTTCCAATTCCCTACAGTTTAGTCAAAAATAAATAAGAAGGGGTTGTGAAGCACTAAGTATGGAAGCTATGAAAAAACCATGAAAAAGGAACATTTAGTAAATAACATGTTTTTCATGAATTTTGATTAAAACTTCATACATAAGCATAAAAACAACATTTAAAACCTTAGAAACACATAACAAATCATTTAAACAATTATTCACATTTTTGGCAACATTACAGTAAACTATGCCAAGTAAGAGTGACTCAATTCACTGTTACTGTGAAGTTTTCCTACATCAGAAGGAACACCTTCTAGCATGCAATACTCTCACTAATAGCTATCTTAAGACTCACTTGCGTAAGACAAGGAGAGACCGCTCGTACACCCTCTCTAGGCACACGGAAATGATCCTTAAGACCACCCATAATGAGATACACACACTTACAATGCACCAACAACATGAACATGAGATTCTCCTACCAATGGTGAATTCTAAGGTTCACTTGAGTGAGTTATGAAGCGCCCGCCGATACAATCCTTTACACAAACAGCTAAGAGATCCTATGGACTACCTAATATAAAATAATTTTCACTTAATACAAAAACACATAGATAATATAACATTCTCCTTCCAAAGGCTATCAAAAGACTTAATTAAATCAAGAAGATAACGTCCATGATTGACCTCTTGAAGATTACCTAAATATTCCTTAAGACTACGTATGTTTTGATCATATCTACATAATCAACCAACTTCCCTAACTAGAGTCATTCTTAAGACTTATCTAGGTAATATACAATGTGACCATTCCTACGACCCTCTCACACCTTAAACTAGACAACCCTTCACTATTCTAGATAAGTACTAATTATTTAACATACTTTATTAAAAAGTCATTACATTCATTAGATCATTTAATAAACATTTTTCACATAAGGACATTCAAATAATGGTCTTGAAGAAGACCTAGGGACTCTCGCTAACATCTTCAAATCCTATTGTGCAATGTCTAGATACCGTTTTATACCACCACCTAATTTCATAGAACTTATCTAATGCTAGTAGGTATCTCATATGACTAGAATAGGCAATAACCAACATAGACCATGGTATCAAATCATGGAATCCAGCATTGTAACCTATTCCGATGAGGGTGTTCTACTTGCCAATGGTAGAACTTGGATACATCCCATGTAAGCACATGCTTAATGAATATGAAGGACTTACTTTGTACTCTAGTCTCTCGTTCTTTACTAGAGATACTTCCCTTACCATACTCACTCGGTGATAGCCTTTGTTCTCTTAGAGTAATTTACATTCAAACAACATATCTTAATGTTTGAAAATATTTCATGCAAGAATCAAAGACTTAGAGAAGAAATTAGACTTTTGCATCTTTTTGAAATCTTTGAAAATCATCTTTGAAATTGACTCTAAGGTTATATAAATCGTTAGATGAATAAATTCCATATCTTATTAGAAGAAATAAATGATAATGGAAGAAAAAACTCCATTGATGATCCATCTTCAAGCTCCATCTTCACCTTGATATCTTATAGATGTTTTTGGAGGAACTTTGGGAGGGAATGAGTTTTGATCTAGGTGCTAGGGTTTAATTAAGAGTTTCATGACTTATATACTCCTAAAATACCCATAAACACTCAAAATAACCTTCCTCCTATTTTATTAGACTTAGGATGAATTTTCCAAAAAAACCCAAGTTTTAACAGAAAGCTGGCAGAATTTCAGCACAATCAACGCCCTAGCATCGACGGACCGTTGGTGAGACCATGCCTCGTTGATGGGGTTCGTTGGTTGCTTCTGAAGCTCTTACACCTTCAGATTACATGTCTCCATCGTCGCCACCCATCGATGGACCATCGTCTGATCGACTGGCTGTCGTTTAGGGCAGTCCATTGCCACTGCCTGGTAGTGTTTATCTCCAAGATGGGTCCGTCTTCTAGGGCCCCTTGTAGGTCCTATGTGGAGTCTTAACCTGAAGTAAAACCTCAAAACAAGAACTTCTAGGCATTACGGACATCTCAAAACAAGTACAACATCAAACAAGTCATGCAACATGCTAAAAACATCAAAAATCACAAGGACGTCTAAACGCTATCTTTCAAACGCCAGCGAACGTTCTTGGATGTTAGACCTTCAAAATATACCAGACTAAACATTATGACTTTAAAACCTATTATCAAAGGTATAAGGAACTCATAAACTCATTACACACACATAAGCACTTGAATATACATAAGGCACATAGGTGACTAGTCGTCAAACGTCTTGATCGTCCCTTGACGTTTGACTTGAAACTTAACCCAAATCTTTAGACACTGAATCAAACATAATTTTATACCATCTTATATCTTCAAGAATTCATGCCACACATTAGACCCTAGTTTCACCTAATTTATTTTTGGAGGTGTTATATTCTCCCCCACTTGTACAACATTCATCCTCGAATTACACTTGCCACTCTCCGACCACTTCCAAGAGTAGAGACTCAACTTAAAAGCTCATGAAAATACCATAAAACACATTATACAACACATAATCAAGGAGAAACATAAATTTCACACAATTAAGAGAATCACAACACAACAAGACACTAAATAATTTCTACAACTCTTTACGTCATAAAACTCACCTCCTTCATTCCAAATAGCAAAAGCTCATTTTATATTCATTATCATGCTCATAAAAATAAGTTATAACCACATTGTAAAAATTTTCAATAAAATAATGAATTAGTCAATCTTTTTGCAAAATCTTACAGTGAGCAGAAATCCCTGGCAGCATTATAGTGAACATGCTTCACAATCTAACAATGCAACACTTAACGAATTCCTTATAATTGCTCAATACAAAAATATATATAAGAATTTAGACATGCTAACTATTAATCTTCATGAAACAATTTGCAACCTACACTAGATGCACATGAACCATGAGGAAGATACCATGCTTGAAAACTCATTTTCTCATTAAACGAAACTTCAACCCAAAACATGCATATCATAAGGAGAATGTTCGAATCTCATTTTTCACAAAAGTCTCCTACATAAACCAAGTTACTAAGAACTCTTTGTTTTAGGCTTGAAAAATCACATAAAGAATAGGTTACGGGTACCTCTTTCCCAACAACCATACTCTTAACCATACTCCCCCACTTAAGAGAAACCCATGCTAAGGTCAACGTAACATCTACTACAAGGAACTCCTTTAAGGCACCTTAAACCTTACTAATACTTTCTCACTAAAGTCTATCTCGTGAAAACTAAAGACTCACAAAGGTTTGGTTTTAAACACTTCAAACCACCTCAAGAACCATTCCTTCATATTATTAACACTACACCATACCATTTTTTCCAACTAAACTACCCTTCAAAAAGTTACTAAACCAACCTAAAGTCATCAACACCATTTTTCACACCTCATCTAAGAAGTCACGTCTCATCTTTTCTCTCCCTCAACCCACTCTTCCTAAAGTCATAATCGAAGGACCAACACATAAAGGAACAAGGGAAAGACAACATATACGAAGCTCTTAGGAAATATTAGATGAATTAAGAAGTGAAACTTTTCCTAGCACCCAATACACTCTTATACATAATGTGGCGCGCCTCACATTATGAACAAGACTCTACTAGATGTGGGTCATGAGACAACTAAGAGACTCCTAAACATTATTCTCTAATACCAACTTTGTAACGACCTCCAGGTACACCCTAGAAGTTAAAGCATCCTTGAGTTGCCACGCGGCAAAGGATACTTCAAAAAGTCTCATTAAAGACACTCGTATCAATCATTGCATAATAAAACATTGTAAAATGAGTAAGAATTAGAAGCATTCTTTACACACGAAGAACACTTTCGATAATCAATACACAAGCGGAAGACTATCATTTAAAATATTAAACTTTTACAACCTCTCATTGAACCATCTAAACTTTGGAGTATACAATACTTGGGACTAAGCCCATACAAGACATTAAATAAAGACTAGGACATAAAGGAACATGTGGATATTGTCCTAGAATCGATAAGGACTCACCAATAATTCATAATGAAACCTTAGAAACATATCCATCCTCCATGACATATGAAAACTTCCAATTCCCTACACTTTAGTCAAAAAGGAAAAAGAAGGGGTTAGCACATTAGATGCACTTAGTATGGAAGCTATAAAAAAACCATGAAAAAAGGGACATTTAGTAAATAAGATGTTTTTCATGAATTTTGATTAAAACATCATACTATAAACATAAAAACAACATTTAACACCTTAGAAACACATAAAAAATCATTGAAGAAATTACTCACATATTTGGCAACATCAGAGTAAACTATGCCAAGTTACATTGACTCAATTCATTGTTACAGTGAAGTTTCCCAACTTCACAAGGAACACCTTCTAGCATGAAATCCTCTTACTACGATATATCCTAAGACTAGCTTAAGAAAGTCAAAGAGAGGCAGCTAAGTCACCCTCTCTAGGAAAGCCTATATGATCCTTAAGACAACCCATAATAACATTTACACAATTACAATACACCAACCACATGAACATGCGATCGTCCTTCATGAGTGAATGCTAAGGTTCACTTGAGAGAGTTGTTAAGAAACCACACATACAATCCCGTACACACACACTGAAGAGATCCTATAGACTACCTACGATAGAATCATTCTCACTTAATACAACAACACATAGATGATATAGCATTCTCCCTCCAAAGTCTATCAAATAACTTGCTTAAGTGAATCAAGAAGAAAACATCCATGATTAACCTCTTCAAGATTACCTAAATAATCCTTAAGACTACCTAAGTTTAGATCACGTCTACATAATCAACCAACTTCCCTAAGTAGAGTTATTCTTAAGAATTATCTAGGTAAGATACGAAGTGACCATTCCTATGCCCCCTTCACACCTTGACTAGACAACCCTTAACTATTTTAGATAAATACTTATATATTTAACATACATTCTTAACTCAAGTCATTACATTCATTAGTTAATTTAAGAGACATACGTCACATAAGGACATTCAGTGATGGTCTTGGAGAATACCTAGGGACTCTGATTAACATCTTCAAATCCTATTGTGCAATGTCTAGATAGCGTCCTATATCACCACATAAACTTCATAGAACTTCTTTACTGCTAGTAGGTATCCCATATGATGAGAATATGCGGTAACCGACATAGACCATGGTAGCAAATGATGGGATCCGGAGTTGTAATTTACTCCGATAAGGGAGTTCTATTTTCCAATGGTAGAACTTGGAAACACCCCATGAGGGAGATGGTTAAAGAATATGAAGGGAGAGTCTCTCGTTCTTCACTAGAGCTACTTCCCTTACTATACTCACTCGGTGCTAGCCTTTGTTCTCATAGAGTAATTTACATTAAAGGTTCTTACAAAGGGTTCCATATCAAGTACATAACCCCAATAACATTCACCCTACCAAAGAGGTCCTCTAGGGATACCATTCAATGGTGAAAATATAGCTCATCATGACTTCCCTGAGGATGATATGATGATGTTCCAGCCAACCAACCTTGAGTCAATCATTCATTACATGAAGTATACCATTAAGGATTTTGACTTCAATGTTCATAACCTTACCACTAGGTTCAAGGTTTAACATAAATACCCTCTTAACATCATTCAAGGTCACATGTCATTCATACATACAAGACTAATAAGCTTTGGTATCCTAAGTCGAGACATCTCATATTCACATTCATATATGTTTCAAGTAAGGGACACAAGTGTACCAACAAAAGACACAACATACTTTACATATAACCTTTAGCATATCATTCTAGAAGCACATAGGCACAACCCACATCATATTTAGGTCCTTCTATACACTACTATAACATCATTAATTCAACCGTTATAGACTAATATAGCAAAGTAAGGATAATCACATAACCCTTATTTTTGTCAAATTGAGATATTTGAGAAGGTCAAGAGTTCATGGAGAATTTCATTGTAAATTATCAATTATGCATCAATATTATCATATCTTAATGTATTTCATGATAGAACCCAAGACATAGAGTAGAAATCGGATTTTTTCATCTTTTTGAAATCTTTGAAAATCATCTATGATATTGAGTCTAAGGTGATAGCAAGACTTCGATGAATAACTGACATAACTTATTAGAATAACCCAATTATAATTTAATAATAAACTCCATCGAAGTTCCATCTTCAAGCTCCAGCTTCACCTTGACCTATAATGAAGGTTTTTGGAGAAACTTTGGGAGGGAATGGGTTTTAATCTAGGTGCTAGGGTTTAAATGAGAGTTTCATGACTTATATACTCTTAAAATACCCATAGACACTCAAAATAACCGTTCTCCTATACTATAAGACTTGGGGTAAATTTTCCGAAACCCCCCAAGTCTTAAGAGAAAGCTGGCAGAATTGTAGCACCATTGATGCCCTCGCATCAACGGATCATTTGTGACACCATGCCCCATCGATGGTGTTCGTTGGTTGCTTTTTAAGCTCCTCAACCCGAAGATTACATGACTCCATCGACGCCACCCATCGACGGGACGTCATCTGATCAACTAGCCGTCATTTAGGGCAGTCGATTGCTATTCTTTGCAGTGTTGAGCTCCAAGATGGGATCATCCTTCTTAGGCCCCTTTTGGATCCTAGGTGGAGTTGTACTCGTACATTAAACCTCTTAACACGCATTTATAGGTATTAGGGATATCTCCAAACATGTACAACATAAAACAAGTGACACAACATTCTAAAACACATTCAAAGACACAAGGATGTCTAAAGGCTATCTTCGAACGCCATCGGACGTTCTTGGACGTTTGACCTCCAAACCTTACCAAACTCAACAAGATTACTTTGAACAATATCATCAACCATAATAGGACCTCATAAACTCATTACACATAAATAAGTACATGAAAACACCTAAGGCACCTAAGTGTCTAGTCATCAAACGTCTTGGTCATCCTTTGACGTTTGACTTCAAACTTAATCCAAATCTTTAGACACTACCTCAAACAACATTTTGGAACATCTTAGGACTTCAAGACTTCATGTCACACACATTAGACCCTAGTTTCACCTAAGTCATTTTTGGAGGCGTTATAATGGCTTCCCTCATCCATGGCCAAGTAACCTTCACAAGCTTCCAATTGGTTGTGGTCATACTCGTGAAGATTTAGGTAGTAGACTCCCTTTTTGGTGAAGCCTTGGCCTTTGGTCTAGGCTTGACCATCAAGGGTGGGTGCTCCTCCCTTGCCTTTATCCTTAGACCTTCTCTCATACACCTATCCTTTTCCATAATCTTCATATTGTAAAACCTTTAAACAAACCTTTTAGAACCATCCTACAACCATTAGCCCCTCACTAGTTTAGGTTACTTCTTTACCGGACCTCATGATCGTTTCTTAGCATTTTGAATACATTAATTTAGGCTTTGAAACATTATACAAAGTCTTATTTCATGAAGTGAAGCTCTAGGCTAATTCATGAAACTTCTAATGTGTTACATCATCCCCTAGGAACATTAATCCCCGAATGACACCTAAAACTTTTCTTTGAGAGCAGGGAGACTCAATACTATTAGCCCAACCATCAACAACAACATAATATCATAATGAGTTACAGCTCATTGGAGTACTTCTCAACTCCATTCAACACATACTCATGGCTTAAAACATAGCAACTCAATTCACAACTCGACACATATAAGAGGTACACATTTCACGTTTTATAATGAGGAACTACCCTCTCAATATCAACATGAACATCAAGAGTCACCATGAAACTTTTCTTCCAAACTACATACAATGCTCACTACTATGTAATAAAAGCAAATATACACATCGCATATAAATTCAAGTTGAACATGAGAGCATTTTTTATTAAAACTCATTTTAGCATAAACCTTTTCAAAGATACACATAAACAAGTTAAGTTCACATTATCCATAATTTACATTAAGAGGAACTACTAACCTCAACATTCACTAAGAGTAAGAGGAAAGAGATGAGGATACCAAGACTTCATGTTGACTCGTCCTCCCATGTTGCACCCTCTACCTTTTTACTTGACAATGTAAGATCTCAACCGAAACCACTTCATAAGTAAGGTTCTCATTTACATGCCAATTCTTTGCTATTTCAAATTCAAGATCTCTTCTTCTATTATCGGCATAAGATTTTTGCCGACTATTAGCTGTTTTAAACCTATCTATTATCTTTAGAAATTTTTGTATAGCCTCATAGTTGATCTTGGGACCAAGGAGTGAAGACTCACCAACCAAAAACAACCCAACTGAGACCTACATCGTCTACCATAGAGTGCTTCAAAAGAAGCCATAGAAATACTCAAATGGTATTTATTATTGTAAGAGAACTCAATATAGGTAGATGATCATCCCAATTTTCCTTGAAATCAATACACAAGCTCTTAACATGTATTCAAGGGTTTGAATGGTACGTTCCACTTGACCATCCTTTTGGGGATTAAAAGTGGTACTAAGTTTTATTTGAGTACCTAACCCTTTTTGAAAAGACCTACAAAAATGAGATGTGAATTGGGCACATCTATTGGAGATGATGGAAAAAAGATCCCAGGTAGAGTCAGAATCTATTTAAGGTATAGTCTAGAATATTCCAGAACCGAATAAGTAGACTTGATGTGGATGAACTGGGCAGATATTTTCAATCTATCCACAAAAACCCATATTGGGTCATTTTGCCTCTGGGTTCGAGGCAACTCAACAGCGAAGTCCATATTAATATCTTCCCACTTCCAAGCGGGGACACCGTTACTTGGGTCAAATCTCCTGACTTTTGATGTTAAACCTTTACTTGTTTACAATTGGGACACCTAGCCACAAACTCCCCTATTTACTTTTTTAAACCATCCCACCTATAGATCGCTTGAAGATCACGATACATCATGGTGGAGCCCGGATGAATATAATATCGGGACACATGAGCTTCTTCTAAAATTTGTCCTCTAAACGTATCAACATCTGGTTCAAACAATCTAGATTGGTACCTAAGTATACCATCCCGCCTTGGGAAAAAGAATCATAAAACTTACTAAGGAACGATTCCTTAAACTCCATAAAAAGAGGATCAATATGATTCTTAAACTTCACCTCAACCACTAAACATTACTCCGAGTAATGATGACCATGAAAGATTCTTTTGTAGAATCTTCTCACCGAACACCAAACTGAGCCAGTCTATGAACTTCTTTCACTAACTGTTTCATACCTTCCTCAGCATGAGCCACAATACCCATGGACATACTACTTAAAGCATCCTATACCACATTTGCCATTTTAGGGTGGTATAGGACACTTATGTCATAATACTTCAAAAGTTCAAACCACCTTCTTTGTCGGACATTCAACTCTTTTTGAGTAAACACTTATTGGAGACTCTTATGGTAGGTAAATACATCCAGATGAACATCATATACGTAATATCTCCATATTTCAAAGCAAACACTATGGCTGTTAATTCAAGAACATGATTTTGATAGTTCTTTTCATGCACCTTGAGTTATCTAGAGGCATAAGCTATAACCTTACCATGTTTAATAAGGACACAACCCAAGCCTACTCAAGAGGCATCACATTACACTACAAAACCCTTGGTATACATCGGTAAGGTTAGCGTATCTTTAACTCTTGGATGCTTATTTCACAAGCCTCCTACCACTCATACATACCTTTATTTTAGGTTAATGTCGTCAAAGGTGATGCAATGGATGCAAACCCATCAAATAACCTTCTATAGTACCTGGCTTGACCCAAGAAGATTGTTATGTCGGTGGGAGTTAGAGGTCTATCCCAATTTCTAAATTCTTCCGTCTTCTTTGGATCAACCTTTATGTCCTCGCATAAAATAATGTGGCCAAGAAAAGCAAACGATTTCAACAAAAATTCACACTTCCTATGATTAGCAAAGAGTTGATATTCCTTAAGGACTTGCAAAACAACCTTCAAATTGACCATATGCTCATCCTCACACTTAGAATTTACCAAGATATTATCAATGAAGACAACGATAAAAAAAATCAATGTAGTTCTGGAACACTCTATTCATAAGATCCATAAAAGCCGTAGGGCATTTGCTAACCCAAAAGACATAACTAGGAAGACATAATGACCATACCCAGTTCGGAAAGACATTTTAGGAATGTCCTCACCTCTCACCATAAGTTGGTGATATCCTGGCCTCAAATCAATATTCAAAAAGTAACTACCACCTTGTAGTTGATCAAACAAGTCATTAATCCTAGGATGATGTTGTGTATTGATTGGTAGAGTTAGGTCCCTCTTCTTGATAAATGAAAGTTATGTGAATGTGATCTCTTGACTTTGTAGGCTTAGGGTCCCTTGTCATGTACGTGTATGAATGAATGAATGAAGCCTAGGATCGGTATACCAAAACAAGGAGCACTTCTATGAAAGACTTATATATGACCTTGAATATTAAAAGAAGGTTAATTATGTGAAACCTACAATATGAAAAGAATGTTAATAAGAAGACTTGAAGTGAAAGACCGTAATGGTACCCTTCTTGAGTGCAATGATGGATTTTGGGGTAGGTTGGCTGGAACGACATGAAACCATCTCTAAGAAAGTCATAAGAGCAATCCTAGTATTACTTGGATGGCAGCCCTACTGGGCCCATCCTTGAAAGAAAAACTATTATGAGTTGGTAGGACTTAATGACGGTACATTCTATAATACACCTAGGGAATGATATACTCTATGAGAACAAATGCAAAGCATAAAGTGCATATGGTGGTGGTAGTAGATCTACCTTAGATGAGACTAGAGTACAAAGAAGCTCTCGATGTTGTCACATCCATGGAGCACCCCCTAGATGTACCCGTTGGTCGTCGTCCTCTTCAAGGACAAAGACTAGCCTCTTCGCTTACATAATTACATTCATAGTATAAAAAAGGTGGAAAATTTAAAAATTTTCATTAACTTCTACATTGAGGTTTACATAGACCTCTACACATAGTAGTTATATCAAGAATACATAGATCCTTCATGTAGGTTTTACATACTCTTCTACTTTTATTGCACACATATATATAAGATATGATGTTGCTTAAAATGAATATCTCATATCATAACCATCTAAACAAGAGTATAACAATTTAGGCCTAGCCCATACATCAATGATAAAAACCACATATAGGTTATTACAACAAATGTCTCCAATGAAAAGGAAAGAACATAGAAGTCTTAAACTAAAACAAAATTAGTGGCTTGATAATGGGATTGTCCTCGGAACGTGAAGACCTACGGAAACACTTCGGAAATGTCCAAGTAGTCTTCAATGGCATTTAGCTAAACTCAACGGTCAGACCCTATGTAGTAAACATAAACATGGGTTAGTACACACTTGTACTAAGCATGAGTATATGCACATGAACAATTGAAATCGTTGTAAAGAGGATATTTGTTCAAAACATGATAATTTACTTTGAAAAGCCTTATGAACATCCAAGAACCCATATAAACCAATTAACACATCGTAATACATCAAAAATAACTTAGGTGAAGCTAGATCCTAAG
Source organism: Solanum pennellii (assembly GCF_001406875.1). Taxonomy (NCBI): domain Eukaryota; kingdom Viridiplantae; phylum Streptophyta; class Magnoliopsida; order Solanales; family Solanaceae; genus Solanum; species Solanum pennellii. The sequence goes on from NC_028646.1 coordinate 18,203,891, forward strand.
ACAATTGTCATGAGAGTATAAGGTGATAAAGTGGTTTATAATGTGTTATTGAGGCAGTGTCTAGAGTTTTAGGTGATTTGGAAGTGAAACGTCAAGGGACAACTAAGATGTTCGACAACTAGGTCACCTATGTGCCCTATGTGTGGCTATATGTCTATATGTGTGTTTCATGAGTCAATTAAGTCATTATATGAGTTATTATAGTGTTTATAGTCAGTGTGTCATGCTTCATGAAATTTGGAGGTTCAACGTTAAGAATGTACTTGTCGTTTGAAAGGTTTGTCTTAACACGACCTTGTGTGTCTTGGTATGTTTTGTCGAGTCTTACATGTTCATTTTCGATGCAATTGATGTGGTAGGCCCTAAACTCGTATACGAACATATTTTTGTTTGTAACGTCCGAGGAAACATCCCTAAGGACCATCCAAGGGTCCTTGAGGAAGGACCCATGTTGGTGGCCAAAACTGCTCAAGGCAGTCCCGCTTATGGATTGCAATCGACGGCTCATGGCCTGGTCAATGACCCGTAGGTGGAGGGTGTCGATGAGTAATTAGCCTAGGGAGATAAATTCACATTTTCCAGTATCTTAACCCATCTACGGAGGATGTGACGATCCATTTGTGGACTGACGCCACGTCGATGAGCAGTAATTTGTGAAGCTGTCTTCCTGCACAACTTAGTATTAATTTTAGAGGTGAAGTGTTAACTTGACCCCACGTCCAAATAAGAGTTTGGGCGGTTTCCTAAGGGTCTTTCGGGTACTTTAAATGTGTGTATTAGTCTTAAACACTTAGGTGAATTCATTATTCCAAACCAAAACCACAAAATTCCTAAGAAATTCTCTAGAACTCCATTGAAGCCAAAACTCAAGAAAGAGCTTGGATTGGAGATTTGAGTGGTGATTCATCATTAAATTGGTGCATTAGAATCTAAAATGTATGGTTTTTGATACTTCAAACTCTATATATCACGGTGTCAATCTTTGAAGTGATTTTCAAACGTTAATCAAAAGATGAGTTTTCTAAATTGAAATCTATCCATGGGTTCTTGCATTAAAGGTTTTAAAACAATGAATATTAATTGTATTATTGTTAATTTGATTATCTTAACTCTGTCAAAATATGAACCCATGCAATTAATGACCCTAGTTTTTGACTACTTTATTTGTTAAGTGATATAGTATTAATCCTTATGAATTATAGTGTAGTTTTTGATGGGCTATTGTATGATGTAATAATTGTATTTATTAAATATCTAGGTTGTCTTAGATTGATAAATCTATATTGACTTTACCTAGTTTCTTTTAATATCATAATTTATGTATTGAATTACTTGTTATGGCCATGGGTAAGGGCCTTATGTTAAAATTTTGGATGATTTAGACATGGATTGAAGTGGTGAGAATGGATTGGTGGTACGCTGACCTAATTCTCTTTATTTTATGTTAATTAGATTTCAATTATGTTATAATTGGTATGGTCCACTTATGGTGGCGGTGCTATGTGCCTTACTTGCAATTGATGTGACCTTCTCTGCGTTACTTTATGTATTATGATAATCATGGATGTCGGCACTACTTTAAGTATTATGATAATTTGTGTATTTTATTTATGTAAAATATGAGTATATCTATCTACATGTGATCAAGTGTAAGTATGTGTTATTCTATTGAAATTCTTAGGTGATCTTGTTAGACTATGACTATGTCTTTGTGTGTGTAGTCCTTTAGGTTATGCATGATTATTAATAATTGAATATATGAGTTTATAATGGTAATATTGATGATAACATAGGAATGTACAGAATAAAATAAAAATGATAAGGTTCATTCCTAAGTGCTTCAAAAATTAATATGCAATATGTAATAAAGTAAAGTATATTGTGTCTTATTTTGGTAGACTTGTGTCCCTTACTTGATACATGTATGAATGATATGTGAATATGAGATGTCTTTACTATGTAAGCTCAGTGAACCCTTTTCATGTATGAATGAATAATATGTGAGACCTTAAATGATGTTAAGAAGGTAATGTACGTAAAACCTTAAGCCTAGTCGTAAGGTTACGAACATTGAAGTCAAAAGTCGTAATGGCATCCTTCATGTAAGGGATGATGGTCTTAGGGTTTAGTGGATGGTACGACATCATATTATCCGTAGGAAAGTCATGATGATCTATCTATGCCTCCATTGTAAGGTAGCCCTAGTAGACCTTTTTTGTAGGGTTAATGTGATTGGGTTATGAACTAGATATGGGACCCTTTTTTATGAACCTTTAATGTCAGTTACTCTATGAGAACAAAGGCTAGCACCCAAGGAGTGTGTTATGGGAAGTAGCTCTACTTGACAAGGAGATTCTAGTACAATGTACCTCTACTTGAGAAGGAGATTATAGTACAATGTATCTCTATTTTAGAACGACACTACATTACATAAAAGCCCTTGATATTCCTTAACCATGTGCCTACATGGTATGCATCCTATTTCTACCCTTCGCAAGTAGTACACCCTTATCTGAGTCGGTGAGAATTCCGAATTCCATGTTTATCTATCATGGTCTATGTCGGTTATTGTATATTCTTATCATGTGGGATACCTACTAGCATTAAAGAAGTTATTTGAAGTTTAGGTTGTGGTATGTGACGCTATCTAGACAATGCACAATAGGCTTTGAATGTATTAGATAGAGTCCCTATGTCTTCTTCAAGACCATTACTTGAATTCCTTTATTTGATGAATGAGTGTTAAATGAGCTAATGAATGTAACGACTTAAGTTATGAAAGCCTGTTCAATGAATAAGTAGTTATCTAGAGTAGTTAAGGGTTGTCTAGATAAGGTGTGAAGGGGGCATAGGAATGGTCACTTCATATCTTACCTAGATAAGTCTTAAGATTGACTCTAGTTAGGGAAGACGGTTGATTATGTAGACATGATCTAAGCCTTAGGTAGTATTAAGAATTATTTAGGTAATCTTTAGGAGGTCAATCCTGGACGTTATCTGCTTGATTTACTTAAGTAAGTCTTTTGATGGCCTTTAGAAGGAGAATGTCATATCATCTATGTGTTGTTGTATTAAGTGTGAATGATTCTATATTAGGTAGTCTATAGGATCTCATTAGTGTGTAAGGGATTGTATGGGCGGTCTCTTCACAACTCACTCAAGTGAACCTTAGAATCACCTTTGGTAGGAGTATCTCATGTTCATGTGGTTGGTGTATTGAAAGTGTGTATATCTCATTATAGGTGGTCTTAAGGATCATTTAAGTGTTCCTACAGAGGGTGTATGTCGGTCTCTCTTTGTCTTACTTAATTGAGTCTTCGGTAAGCTTTTAGTGAGGGAATTGAATGCTATAAAGTGTACATGGTGAAGCTGAGAAACTTCATTGTACAATTAAGAAACTTCACTGTAATAGTGATATACTTCACTGTAGGATTTCCTAAAAATGTGACAAATTTATTATGTGATTTCTTATGTATGTTAAGGTGTTAAATGTTTTTCTTATGATTATAGTATGATATTTAAATCAAAAGATGCATGTTTTCAATAAATGTTCGTTTTCATAACTTTTATGCATTATGCCATACTTAGTAGTGTGTTTGTACTTATTCTATGCTTCTATTTAATCTAAAGTGATTCATAGGTAAAGGTATTTTTGGAGAGCTAAGCTTGGATTAGAAGATTGTTCAAATAAGTTGAAGTATGTACTCATTCGACTCGAGGTCATACATATCTTTTATTTCCTGTATTGAAGTATTGTAATAGACTTAGTGGTACTTATTTATATTGAGTATGGGTCGTGTCCCAAAGTATTCTTGTGTCTAAGATTTGATGAAATGAGACTTAGTATTTCCTATGAGTTTTATATGAAAGATATTTTAAAGACTTATAGAATGTTTGTGAAAATTTTTAATTCCGCACTACTTTTCGTATGTTTATATGTGATGAACAATATGGAAGGGACTCTACAAGACCTCCAAGAGTTCAAGTATGCCGGTTGCACCCCCAGAGTTCCATATCTTCTAGGTGTGGTCTCAGGATGTGAGACGCTTGGTATCAGAGAATAGGTTATGAAAGTGGTGATAGAAATCAAAAAGTCTCATCAAGTCATGTCTAGTAGAGTCTTGCCCACCGGTGTGAGTCCCGACACATTTATAGGCGAGAGGCTATAGGACTATAGGGTTTCCCTTCTTTTCTACTCCTATGTCGTGCCATAGAAATATCCAAGTCTATTACAATACTGTCAATAAGAAAACTAAACATAATGGTGTCCTCGAATCTAGTGAGGACATACCAACACTTGCTTGAATGAAAACTAATTCAACCATCCAATTCAAGACTCCTATCAAATGTCACCTACACCTTTAGAGATAGACAAAATATATGGAATTAGTGTATTAGAATGCACTAATTCTTGCATAATGCAATAATATCATGTTAAAAGGACATTTGTATAAAACTTGCTCTTTTTAAATAAAACTTCATAAAATAAGTATAAGAGATAACATTAAGTCAACATAAGCACATATAGTCATATCCTATAATATAACATAAATATAACTTCAAAACACATAAACTTGAGACTCTCCTACCAATGGTGATTCTACGCCTTACTTGGTTGACGCTAGTAATGAAGAATGTAATAATAGATATAGGCATACAGTGCATTTATGCTGATAGTCGACTGAGAACATTCTCACACTTGTCAGATGTATCTGTTGAGAAGACATCATTAAACCACTACAAGAGGAACTTGCTATGAGTTAATCAAAGAAATAATGGTTATAACGGAAAAAAAAATAAGTGCACAAGTCTCCTCTGAATATTTTCCAAGGCACAGTGATTCCACAGATCCCGAGCTCTCTTGTGAAGGGAAATTAGGTACACAAGGGAGGGACTGAAAAAAAATATAGACAGATGATTAAATTACAGAAACACAACTTCTGTTCCACAATGATGTCAAAAATCAATAATGGAAAGGTAGGACATGAAGTTCCTTAGGATATTACACAGACTAAGAGAACCAAATGCAAACTTGAAGACATGTAGTTCCTTTGGAACTTATACACATGAAGTTACTAGAAAACATATTAGTGAATGCTCCAATTCTACTTCCGTATTTGAAGGACATAATGCAAAATGAAGACCTGTATCCAAAGTAGAAAACAATGTTTGCAGCCACCACAACAAGTACTGCTAATACACTCAACTGCAGACACCAAGACATGTAGCAGTTGTAATCACACAACTGTAAATCATTTGTGTGATTCTAAAATTAATGGTTTAGAATCACTTTGTTAATTAAAATGATATAAAATCTCGTGCATCCGTATTGGGCATAAATGCAAAAATATCAGACCTTGAATACCAATTGTTAAGGAGAACTTAAAAGACATACTAAACATAAAAAATAAAGCAGAACAAAAGAAAAATGGACATAATCCATCCTCACAAGTATAAGATTTAAAATGAAAGCACTAGAGACACAACATGAAATCTAAAACCTTGACGTCTCGACCCACTCATCCAACATGAGGTGCACGAATGAAGAACATGACGTCTAACATATAACGCTATCACAGAATCCCAACGGATAAGAATAAACCAACACAGGAATAGAAATTTGAGACCAAATGAGAAAATATGGAAGCTGAAGAAAAATGAGCAGGATCTCGAATTATAAATATGAGTTGCATATCTAAGGAAAGCCCTAGCTTGCTATAACCAGCCTGAACATGTAACTCAATTGATAATTACCATTTTTGTAATAAGTGAATTACCTCATTTTGCATGTGACGAAGGTATACCAGTAATGTTTCCTGTAATTCTTAAAGATCAATTTCTGTTTGTATCTGTAAGAAATGTATACGACACAAATTGGAAAGGTTAGCATTAAAGAGTATATGCACAAACTAAGCATAAAAGAATATACATAATGACAGAAAAAAGCCAGAAATTAGAAGACAATGGTCCTAGATCATTTTCTCCTTTCTGAATGAAGCATTACTCTCAGGATAGTAGATACTCCACTATATCTTATCAAGTCATATGCTTGGATTGGAATGTAGGTTCAAAAGGTATCATCTTAAAAGTTTTGGCAAATACTTCAGTGTAAAAGTAAACCTAAGGTAAGATACAACTATTGGACGTTTTTCAGTTTTTTCATATGCCACAATATTTCTACATTCTTAGATGACAACAATAACATCAGACCAGTTCACTCAGATGATGTCTTAAAGTAATCCATGACTGGGTTAGATTACTTTAGTATAGCTAACTTAAAAAAAAATTCTCACGTAAGCCGCTGAGTAGCAACATAGTCTGATGTAGTAAATGAACTAAAAAATGGAAGATTTGTACGAGTATCATATGTCAATGTTGCTCCTTTCCTTGTGACAAAACAAGAAGAAAACAAATAACAAAGATTATATCAAAAAAATAATAATTTGAAGTCTCTCCCAATAAGACATTGAGATCAATTAAGAAAACAAGTGATGTACTAGAATATTCAAAATGAAAGTGTACCCGTGAGAAGTTGTACTAGCACTTTAAAGAGTCCCAACATTTTCTACCAGTGTTGGTACAATAAAAACAGGAGATTGCCTGAATTTAGTTTCTTACTTGTGGTCAAGAAGCTACTTAGGAAATGGATTAGGAATCCATGAGACAACAAACCAAATTTCACATATTACAGAGACTAGCCACAAACCATAAAAATCGTCCACAGGATGAATGATTTTATAATGAAACAAAAAACCAAGAACAATGAGACGAATCATGATGATGATTCTGTATGGATTGATTTGGCTAGATGGAATAGGAAATCTCCTTGATAATGGTTGTGTTGCTTCATTTAACCTAATTCCACAAAAGTAATACAAAATCAGCAATATGACAATTCCATAAATGTTTGGATATCTATCTGTCACTTCAAAACATAGAACTAACACATTAAATAGTACTACTTGTTAACTGCTGCAATATAATTGAAACTAGTACTGACCTGGGAGTTACATAAGAAAAAATTAACTAGAAGGTTTACTTTAGATATGCATGTTATACATATTACGGAAACTAAATGAACACAATACAAATTCAACAAGTTAGAGATGTTGGCTTCTGCAAAACATACACTGATAAGTATTTTTTTTAAAACCGGTAATGTTAAAACATACAGTGATAAATCAAATTCATCTTAGCCATCCTCTGCATCTTTTTTTCATATCTTGCTTTTGGGTCCAACGTTTCATTCTCTCCTTCCTAGCTATACTTCCATATCTATCAACAACTAAGTCCTTTGAAGGATCCAGAGACCTTGGTGGCAATGCAGAAAAATTTTTCAAGAATTCATCAATATCCCTGCAGATAGTATATATTCCAAGTTTGGATTCAACGTATTATGTAGAATAGAGATTCTCTCTAAGATTGATAGAATGTAGGTTTTCTTTCTCTGATTAAAGGTTGTCCAAAGAGGACTAAGAGACAGATGCTGTGCTTGCAAGTAAGCTTCAGCCAAGCATCAGATAAACCAAGTTCGGGTTGTAGTGTATTACCTCTGGTTTTGTAGTTGTAGGGAAGGGCATAGACCCATTTGCCACAATACCCTACTGAACCAACCGATACTAATGCCTATTTATCTAGATCGATATCATAATCTACCTGCAAAGCAATGTACATGTGTTATCTATGTCTAGTTCATCAATACATAATCATAGCTAAAAGAACCATTACATGATAATGCATATGCATAACACTGGCAAGTGAAACTTGTTAAAGTAGATGTCTCGAGTCACGAGAAGGCAAGTCTTGCTCAAATTACTCAAACAAAAGAGGACAATTACTACTTTGAACAACGAATCAAAAGGTATCAAAAATATAAGAACACCAAAACCCAAAAGCTAAAATTTAGACTTTCAAAGATAGAATTTGTTACCTGATAAACCCTATTCAAACAAAATCCTATTTTATAAGAGAACTATTATGAAAATCGTGTCCTTCAGCGAGAAGCTCTTCAGCTGTTGAGCTCTTCTGTTCTGTCTGAAATCGTGGCCTTAGCTTCAGTTCTGCTAGAGATCGTCTTCTTAGCAAACAACCGCAAAGTAATCAATTCCTTATCATTCTCCTCTTCTAAACACAAATCAAAAAAGCAATCAATAAGAAGAAGATTGTTTTTAGTACTTAAGGAACAGTGAATCGGACTCATACTTGACGATATTGTTATCGGAAAAGAGAATCAAACTCACGCTTGACGAAATTGTTATCGGAGATGAGAATCGAACTCACGCTTGAGGAAACCAGTTCTTCGACTTCAGTTTTTCATCTCTGTTCTTCAACTCTTCAGCTCACAGTTCTTCCGAGAAAGAGAGAACTCACACGTTTCTTTTCTCACAAATGTTATATGAATTTTATTAAAATTAATGTTTTCTGAATATATTTTTTTGGCAAATAAAAATGAGAGGTAGAGTTGTTTAGTACGAAGTGGAAAATGTTTTTTTCCAATTTTCTCATGTTTGGTTGGGGCAAAAGTTTTGGAAAATTTTTTTTCCAAATCAACCCATTTTCCTCAAAATTAAAGAAAATGACTTCTTTCAAAAATTAAGGAAAACATTTCCAAAGCTCTCCTCCAATTTCAAATTACATTTTCTTTTTTTTAAATATCAATTTAAAAAGAAATATTTTCAATTTCAAAATTTTATTTTTTTTACCCGATCTCTGACCACCCTCCCCCCAACCCCTTCACCAAAAAATTAAATTTGCTTTTTAAAAATATTTTCAACTTCAAATTTTTATTTTTAAACTCCTACCTCCCCCTATCCACCCCTACCAGACCCCCNTTATTTTCTACTCTAGTAAAAATAAAAGATATTCCTCAAAAACATTTTTCATTGATAAATTAACACTAAAAATTATTTCCGGAAAATATTTTCTACCCACCAACCAAACATGAGAAAATAAATCCAAAATCTACTTGTTTTCCAGAAAAACATTTTCTAGGAAAACATTTTCCATGGAAAACATTTTCCTTCATACCAAACACACCCGTAGAGTTAAAATAGTGTTGGAGGGAAAATTTTAGTGAAAATTTTAAGGCCACACTTCTAATATGTTGTTATTATAATTATAAAAATAGGACTTTTTAAAAGTGTGGTCATATATGTTAATAGTTGTTGTCAATTATATTATATTGTAGTAACACTTATAAAGTGTAAGTTATAACATCAAAGAGTACACTTTTTAAATGTTGCCAATATAAAGTGTAGCTAAAAGATAAAAACTTAGGCTACACTTTGAAAGCGTCCCCAAAAATATTATAGGCAACACTTTACAAGTCTTGACCAGAATTAGTGTGGTCCTAGGCCTAAAAAGGTGTAGTGCACCAATGTGGCGTCAACCAATTGACGAGCCGTACTGAAAACCGTCGTTTTTGTCAAAGACTCCTATTTTGGGTCATAAGCTCACACTCATAAGTGTGGAGAAAAGACCAAATGGCGCTAGCCTGTACTGTGGGGCTCCGTTTGGAGGTCGTTTGTCACATTTGGGGATAGCCCCTAGACGTAATGGACATCGTCGTCTTCTTTGAGGACTAAGACTATCCTCTTAGCTTACATCATTACATTCATAGGTCAAATTTAGCGGAAAATTTAGAACTTTTTATTACATCTACTCGAAGGTTTACATAGACGTCTACACACACATAATATATATATCGAGTACACATACACCCTCCTTATAGTAAGATTACTTAGTCTTCTACTTTTATTGCACATAAGTATGTAAAATATAAGATATTCATAATAGTCATCTCATCTCATAACCGTTTAATAAGAGTGTAATAAACTTGAGCGTAACCCATACATCAAGTAAGAACGCCTCACATGGGCTATACAATATTTCATACTAAATGAAAAGGAAAAAACATAATAGTCTTGAACCCAAAACAACTTTGTTAGCTAGATAGTGGGATCTCATTCTGAAAGTGAGGACCTACCCTACTTGGATGAATAAGAGATCAAAGCCTTCTTCAAGTCGTCTTCAAAGCACTTCAATGATCGGAACCTAAAATGTTGGGGAAAAGGAACAAATGGGGTTAGTACACCACCCTTATACTAAGTATGAGACCATATGCACACATACTTTGAAAACATGTTCATGAAAGGGGCATTTCATAAAGTATGCACCTTTCACTTAAACCTTTATGCACATTCAACAAGACCATACCAACCAATAATGCATGTTCATTAAGTCATACGCATGTACACCTAGTCAAGTCAACATGAATATCATATAGTTGAATACATATCTAAGTAACTCTATCATCAAGTCATAATGGTAACAAGCATGTATAAGAGTTCATTTCAACCTAACTAAAGCAAGGCAATTAACCATGAACCCCTATCAAGTCAACAAGTGCGATGACAAAGAAAATCCCCATAACCTTACTCAATCAAGTAACCCAACAAGAATCATGACTAACATCCTACTTCACGTATCATAACATTTAAGAGTACATAGCATCATACTTTAACAATATGCAAGTTCATCATATACTATCAAAAATGTGCAAGTTCTTCATGTATATATCATATATCATGATAAGCATATTCACACATAGTAATAACCTACTAAATTTCCCTTTAAGGCAAACTAGTGCAACGCTTAGGTAAAGTAGAGTCGCATACCCCTACCTACGCTAACTCAACCTATCAAGTCACCTTAGTTACTTTATACTTCATTACTTCCTTTTAATTTTTAGGGAACACTTGCCTTAACCGACATAGACGACAAGAGCTAAGAGTGGAATCCGGTGTTGTAAAACCTTACACCGAAGGAAGGTGCTCTATCGGCCAAAGCAAAACCATACATAAATGTAGCTTTCTAGATGGATCCCCTAGCTAGTACTCCTATGGGGGCAACATAGTTAAAGAACTAAGAGATAGATATAATCCCTATACATACCATTTGGGAATTGGGGCCTCCTCTCAAGGGAATACAATGGATGAGTATCTCTCATAGGGGAGTCAACACAATATGTGGAACTATAGGGTGAATCTCCCTCTATGGAAAGTCAATACCTCCCAATGTCAAGTTTACTCAGTGCTAAGCTAAGTCCCTTTTTGAAATGTCTTTAATATTTTTATTTATCATCATAGTTTATTATAGGTCATACGGTCTAACCCTTATATAACATCATCATCATCATAGCTCAATAAGAATTGCATGAGTATTGCCCTTTCATTACAATTCATATAGGTGAGATTAGCACATTAACATTCTTATATCACGAGAAGGCACATTGGTAAATCACTCATCATTCTTATAACATTTACATCCTAAGCCAACACCTCACTATCATAATCAAGACATTTATATTAAACACCATACCACCCTATCAATCCTAATACAAGGTATACTCCAATACAACATCCCGACTTAATTACAATTAACCACAATTTGAAGTAATGATAGCGATCATAAGACTTACCAAGTCTCCTTATACTTTAAATTTATTTAGTAAACTTTCTAACTTGGCTGGTATCAACATATACCGTGAAATAGAAGAGGAGTAATTACTTCACATATTTATTCTCTATTGTTACAATGATAGTATTTTACACGTTATCTCAATAAGAGATCATTGAACTCACATTTCGGAGAGCTACAACTACGTACGGATAGCTACATATTATAACCTTAAGGGCTCATTCAGTCGTTTAATATGAGGGATAAGCATAAATAATTTTGAGGTAAAACAATAGTCTGATATTAAAATTAGATGTCGTTTATCATCATGGTCTTACCACAAACCCTCAATTAAACCCAATTTAGGTATACATCATCATAAATCAATAATCAAAATGATAGCAAGGCTAGAAGAATCCCAACATCACAATTCCATACTAGATCAACGTATAAGACAAGATACTTAAGTCAATTCACAACTTACTTCATAACCTAGATCATCTTCTCAAGAACTAGCATTAAAGACTACAAATCACCCTAATTCATTCATGATTAGTGTAACAACAATATTTAGTAGTAATTCAACCAATAAACAATTCAATTGAAATAATACAATCTAATCCATATGAAGATCACAACTTAGGGTTAAGGGTTAGGGTTCATCTTCTACAAACTAGACCAAACCATCAAGAGACATAATAATTGAGTTAAATTATATGTTAATATATTCGTAATATCAAAAAGAAATCATAAACAAATCAATTTATAACATCAATATCGATATTGGATGATAAAGATTGATGGAGAAAATTTAGTAATTGCAGCCCTAGAACCCTCCCCTAGCTTGGTCTTAAATGGAGTCTTCACTAGAGAGAGAAAGAAGAGAGAAGGAAGAGAGTTTTGTTTTGTGAATTGTGATTAGTCTAATGGGGTTGGGTCTTTATATGTGGGGTTAATTAAATTAATTATACTTACCGTAACCCCTAACTAATTAATTAACCCCTTAATTAATTAATTTGAGTCATTTAAAAATGTGCGGAGAATTGGATCCCTGACAGACGAGACCCCGATTGATGGTCCGTCTGTGAGTCGACGAGCGTTGCCTCCTTCCGTGCTCCACTTCATCGATGAGTTCAGAGACTAGTTCAAATGGACCATTAGACAAAATGGATAAGTGTTGGTCAACGGATGGCATCAATGCCTCGTCGATCCACACACGCCTCATGACCGGCTTAGACAATGCACACTGCCACTCAGTCTTTGACCCCAACATGAAAGGGTCCTCCTCAAGGGCCCTTTGGTGATTCTTGGGGAGTCGTACCAAGAAGTTTCTATAATGAATCACCATAAACAAATGTTAGACACCCTTCAGTAAAATTTTATGAATTTCCAACTCCTAAAAGCTAGTCATGTAGGTTAAGGCACACTAGTACCTCTTTGAACTAGTTTCTGGACGTCATGGACGTTCTTGGATGTTTTGGTTTCTAGACTTCCTAAATGACTTATATTCATTGAAATAGACATTAAAACACTGTCTAGACCTTATGAAACTTATGTTATTCTCTTGAACATGTCTTGGATTTTTGAAGTGTTATATTATCCCCCCCTTAAGAACATTTGTCCCGGTATGACACTAAAATCTTTTGAAGGAAGGAATAGACTCAAGACTAGTAACATATCCAAAAAAAACCTAACAACATGAGTCAAAACATAAATCATATCACATTACCCAAGGCAATTCAAAAACATCACATTATGAGGAATTTCCTTCTCACAAAAACTACATGAGCTCAACATATCATTTATGAGTCAATTATGCAATACCTTAACTTGTCAACATGATACATATAATTTCATAAAGACTCACCATAACAAAATGCACAACATAACTGAAAACTAGCAAAATTGGAAATTTCAAATTCAAATGCACAATTTCACCGTAATTGACTGTAATGACATCAAAAATGCGCCTTTTGCAAAACTTCACTAAAAACTAAAGCAATTTCAATTTTTTAATCATTATTTTCATTATTAGTAAGAACTTAGTTATCAAATAGCTGAGGGTAACGAGACTTCATATCGTCCTCGGCCTCACATGCTGCACCATCAACTAGGTGATTCTTTCATAAAACCTTTACCGAAGCCACCTATTTATTCCTCAATTGTTTTACTTGTCTATCAAGGATATGAATAGGTACTTCCTCATAAGAGAGGTTATCTTTCAATCCAAGACCCTGGATAGGAAGAATAGACTCGGGATCACCAATAAACTTCTTAAGCATGGAATCATGGAAAACTCGATGAACCAAAGCCAATTTACTAGGATGTTTCAATTCATAGGAAACCTTACCAGCCCTTTGCATGATTTCATAGGGACCCACATAATGAGGACTCAACTTCCCTTTCTTGACAAATCTAACAACCTCTTTCATAGGCGAAATTTCCAAATACACAATATCACCTTCTTCAAACTCTAAATCCCTCCTCCTATGATCGGTATAAGACTTTTGCCTACTATAGGTCGTTTGCAAGCGATTCCTTATAATATGGAATTTCTCAAAAGTCTTGTAAATAAAATCAGGTCCAAGAAGCGAAGGCTCACCCACTTTAAACCATCCAATAGGAGAACTACACCTCCTAGCATACAGGGCTTCATAAGAAGCCATGGATATGGATGAATGAAAACTATTATTATAAGCAAACTCCACCAATGGCAAATGCTTATCCAAATTTCCCTTGAAATCAATAATACAAGCTCTAAGCATATCTTCAAGAGATTGAATAGTACGCTTCGCTTGACCATCCGTTTAGGGATGAATACTGGTGCTTAACTTCACCTTGGTACCTAACCCTTTTTGGAATGACTTCCAAAACCTAGATGTGAATTATGCACCCCGATACGATATGATGGATAACAGAATACCATGGACACACACAATCTCATCTATAAAGATCCTCGCATAATCTTCCGTCGAATAAGTAGACTTGATGGGAATAAAATATGCGGACTTGGTCAACCTATCCACAACAACCTATATAGATTCACATTGCTTTTGTGTCCGAGGAAACCCTACTACAAAATCCATATTGATGTCCTCCCTTTTCCAAGTAGGGACTTAGATTTTTTGTAGTAAGCCACTCGACTTTTGATGCTCGGCTTTCACTTGTTGGCAAGTTGGACACTTAGCAACAACCTCCGCTACATTCTTTTTAAAACCTTCCCACCAAAATACTTCCCTAAGGTTATGGTACATTTTTGTCCAACCCGGATGACTAGAGTAATGGGACCCATGATGTTCCTCAAGAATCTGACTTCTCAATACATCTATATTGGGAACACATAACCTTCCTTTATACCTCAAGACACCATCCCCCCCCTAATGAGAATGTCTGGTTGAGTTTACCAAGAACCGATTCCTTTAACTCCATCAATGTTTGATCAAGGTGTTGTTGGGACTTCACCTCAACCGCGAAAGATGACTCAGGTTATGATCGACTATAAAACCACCATTCGTAGAATCTTCCAACCTCACACCAAATCTAGCCAACCTATGAACATCTCTACTTGGTCTTTCTTTGCCTCCTCTATGTGGGATACACTACCCATGGTCATTCGACTTAGAGCATTTGCAACCACATTGGTCATGACGGGGTGATAGAGAACACTCATGTCGCAATCTTTCAACAATTCTAACCACCTTCGCTGTCAGAGATTCAACTCCTTTTGAGTGAATACACATTGGAGACTCTTGTGGTCGGTATACATATCAACATGAACACCATACAAGTAATGCCCCCATATTTCAAGGCAAATACTATGACCGCTAATTGCAGGTCATGGGTTTGATATTTTCTCTCATGCACCTTAAGTTTTCTAGAAACATAGACTATTACCTTCCCATGTTGCTTAAGCACACACCCTAAGCCCACTTGGGATGCGTCATAATACCATCAAAACCCTTTGTACCCTCTGGTAAAGTCAACACTAGAGTGGAAATAAACCTATCTTTCAAGATTTGGAAGCTTCTCTCACATGCCTCTAACCACTCAAATTTCTTATTCTTTTGGGTCAAAGTGGTCAAGGGAGATTCAATGGATGCAAAACTATCCACAAACCTCTGATAGTAACCCGCTAGACCCAAGAAACTCCTAATGTCGATTAGAGTTAATGGTCTAGGCCAATTATTGACCGCCTCAATTTTTCTTGGATCAACCTCAACTCCCTCACTAGAGATGATATGACTAAGAAATGTTACCAACTTAAGCCAAAACTCACACATTCCATACTTGGCAAACAGTTGATTCTCCTTAAGTACTTGTAACACCACCCTTAAATGGTTCATGTAGTCACCCTCATTTTTAGAATATATCAAGATGTCGTCAATGAAGACAATATTAAATAAATCTATGTAACTACAAAACACTCTATTCATAAGATTCATAGACGCCAGCGGTCATTTGTGAGAGCAAATGACATTTTTAGGAACTCATAGTGACCATATCTAGTCCCAAATGTCGTCTTTGGTATATCCTCACCTCTCACCCTAAGTTTATGATACCCTGATCTCAAGTCAATCTTAGAAAAATAGATTGCCCCTTGGAGTTGATCAAACAAGTCGTCAATCCGAGGGAGAGGATACTTATTCTTAATAGTGATTTTATTTTGTTGGCGATAAATAATGCACATTCTAAGGGACCCATCCTTCTTCTTCACAAAAAAAACAAGAACTCCCCATGGAGAAATACTAAGTCGAATGAAACCCTTGTCTAGTAAATTTTTGAGTTGAGCCTTCAACTCTTTCAGTTCGGCAGGAGCCATCCGATAAGGAGGAATTGAAATGGGATTTGTATCCGGTAACAGGTCGATGCCAAAATCAATTTCCCGCTCAGGAGGAATACTAGGAAGATCATTACGAAAGACTTGTGGAAATTCCCTCACTACGGGGACTGACTCAATGGGAGGAATTTCGGAGTCAAAATCTTGGACTCTAACTATATGGTATAAAAACCCTTTTAGAGATTATTTTACAAGCTTTCAATAAAGATATTATACGACCTCTAGGAATAGAATTTTCCCGCTTCAACTCTAAAATGGGCTAATTTTGAAAGTTAAACTTAACCACCCTTGTTCTATAATTTATAGAGGCAAATCAAGCATGAAACCAATACATACCCAATATTATATCAAAATCAAACATATAAAGTTTTACTAGGTGTATCTAAGTAACTCTATTGGGAAGCATTATAGGACAATTCCTATATACTCTTTTTGCAATAACCGACTCACCTACCAGGGTAGACACAACAAAAGGTTCATTTAGAATGTCGGGTAAGATTCAAACTTCTTAGCTATCAAGGGGGTAACAAAAGATAAATTAGAGCCCGGATCAACTAAAACATATACATCAATAGAAAAGACTTTCAACATACCGGTCACTACGTCAGGAGAAGTCTCTTGCTAACCCCTAGAACGGATAGCATAAAAGCAATTCTTCTTTGGAGCCTCATTAGAACCACTAGCTTGAACTTGACCACTACCCTTATCTTGAACTTTCATAGTAGGGCAATCCCTAACCTTGTGACCACTCTTGCCAAAACCAAAGAAAATTCCCGTTCCAACTAGACATTCACCAAGATGACCCTTTCCACACTTGACACAAGTAGGCTTCTTGGTTGGTGAACTAGTACCCGTTCGGTTATTTGTCTTAGGTTAGACACCCTATCATCACGGGCCTTAGGGAACTTGGAAGAAACATTATTATACACCCTTTTCTATAACCTAGGCTTGTCTTGAATCTCAAGCCTACTTTTTGAAGAACCACCATAAAAGGATTTTGGCCTCTTGACATATCTACTCCTAAATTTAGCCTTTTCCTCTTCCACTTGTTGAGCATGAACCATGAGACAAGCAATGGTCATATTGTCATGTAGCATATCCGAATGACACTCTTCTTGCAAGACATCCAATATTCCGAGCACAAAGCGGTACATTTCATCTCTACGGTCAAAAACCAAAGAGGGAGCAGATTTTGACAATTTAATGAATTTCAAAGAGTATTCAAGAACACTCGTACATCCTTGGCGAAGGTTGATGAACTCCACCAACTTGACTTCCCTCTTTTCCCTAGGAAAGAACCTATTGAGAAATGCCTTCTTGAACAATTTCTAAGGCACCGGTCCACCCCTAACGACTATTGTCCCTCCATTGGACATAAAAAGTTTGGGCCACATCTTTGAGTTGGTAAGTGTCTAACTCGGCCTTCTCACTAGATCTCAGCAATAAACTCATATGGGTTTTCTTTCACCTTGGACCCATAGGAAGTAGGTGGATTCATCCTAGTGAAGTCCCTTATAAGAGAGGCCATAGTAGAAACTTATTGATTTTCCATTGGTACAACCTCCCGATTAGCTTGGGTCGTCATTGCTTGAGCTTGAGTAGAGGCGGCTTGTGCTTGGGTAGTTATGGCTTGGGTAATTTGGAGAAGAGAGGCCTTATGTTCTCATGTTTCAAAGGAGGAGATTCGTTGGTGCTTGGTCATCATTCACACTTTCCTCAAGAGAAGGAACTTTATCACCATGGAAAGGAACTCCCGCATTGGTAATCTCTTTGTCAAGTCTTCGTGCCACATTTCTTTGAGTATTCATTTCCCTATAATCACATTAATAAAATTAGATGCAAAAGCACATAGATCTAACACTCCAATGTAACGATATTGGACTTCAAAGATAGTGAGAGTTTCCTCGACATCACGTAGGTTTCTATCCATAAGTGTGGGGCGCTTCACTATTATGAATACGAACTTACATAAACGTGGTTCAGAGAGACATCGACTCATACATATTTAAACTCATACTCTGATACCAAGTTTGTCACGTCCGCGGATAGCCCCTAGACATACCCAGCGTCGTCGTCCTCTTTGAGGACTAAGACTAGCCTCTTAGCTTACATCATTACATTTATAGGTCAAAATTTTGCAGAAAATGAAAAACCTTTCATTACATCTACATAGAGGTTTACATAGACTTCTATATCCACATAGTATATATTCGAGTATGCATAGACCCTTTATATAGGATGATAACTTAGTCTTCTACTTTTATTTCACATAAGTATATAAAATATAAGATAGTCATAATAGTCGTCTTAACTCATAAACATCTAATAAGAGTGTAATAAGCATGGGCATAACCCATACATCAAGTAAGAACGCCTTATATCGGCTATACAATGTTTCATACTAAATGAAAATGAAAGAACGTGACAGACTTAAACTTAAAACAACTCCAGTAGCTAGATAGTGGAATCACCTCGGAAAGTGAGGACCTACCCTACTTGGATGAATAAGAGATCCAAGCCTTCTTCAAGTCATCTTCAAAGCACTTCAACAACCAGAACCTAAAATGTTGGGGAAAAGGAAGAAATGGGGTTAGTACACCACTTGTACTAAGTATGAGCATAAGCATTCATACTTTGAAAACATGTTAAGAAATGAGACATTTCATAAAGTACGCACTTTTCACTTAAACCTTTATGCACATTCAATAGGACCATACAAACCAATAATGCATGTTCATTACGTCATAGGCATGTACATCATAAGAACAACAACATCAAGTCTATTAAAGTCAACATGCATGTCATATAGTGGAATACATATCCAAGTAACTCTGTGATCAAGTCATAATGGTAACAAGCATGTATAAGAGTACATTTCATTTAACTAAAGCAAGACAATTAACCATGAACCCCTATCAAGTCAACAAGTGCAATGACAAAAAAAATCTCCATAACCTTACTCAATCAAGTAACCCGACAAGAATCATGACTAACATCCTACTTCACATATCATAACATTTAAGAGTACATAGCATCATTCTTTAAAAATATATACCAGCACATATTAAATAGTGAAAACAATCATCATATGTTATCAAAAATGTGCAAGCTCATCATGTATATATCATATATCATCATAAGCATATTCATACATAGTAACAACAACCTAAAGTTAATACCTCCAAATGTGGAACAATAAAGTAAATCTCCCTCTAAGGAAAGTCAATAACTCAAAAAAATCAAGTTCACTCGGTTCTAAGCTAAGTCCCTTTTTGAAATTTCTTTAATATCTTTATTAATAATCATAACTTATTATAGGTCATAGGGTCTAACCCTTATACAACATCATCATCATCACAGATCAATAAGAATTGCATGGGTGTTTCCCTTTCATTACAATTCATATAGGTGAAGTTAGCTTGTTCATATTATGATATCATGATATGACGCTTTTGGTAAATCATTCACCATACTTATAACATTTACATCTTAATCCAACACCTCACAATCATAATCAAGACATTTCAATTAAACATCATACCACCCTGTCAATCCTAATACAAGTCATACTCCAATACAACATCTTGACTTAATCATAATTAACCACAATTTGAAGAAAAGGATAGGGATAGTAAGACTTACCTAGCAAGTCTCCTTCATAGTTCATCATCAAGGTATTACCAAACACCCTCAGTTCAACCCAATTTGGGTATAAATCATCACAAATCGATAACTAACATCATAAAAAGGCTTGAAGAATCACTACATCACAATTCAATACTAGATCATAGCTAGACAAGATACATAGGTCAATTCGCAACATACTTCATAACCTAGATCATCTTCTCAAGAACTAGCATGAAAGACTACAAATCACCCTAATTAGTTCATGATTAGTGTAACAAAAACATTTAGTAGTAATTCAAACAATAACTAAGTCAACTGAACCAGTACAATCTAATTCATATCAAGATCACAACCTAGGGTTAAGGGTTAGGGGTCATCTTCTACAAACTAGACCAAACCATCAACATACATCACAATTTAGTTAAATTACATGTTAATATATTCATAAAATACAAAATAAATTATAAAAAATTCAATTTATAACATCAATTTCGAGATTGGATTAAACCCACTTGAAAACTCAATTTTGGAAATCAATTTGATGGAACCCTTTTGAGGAAAGAGGTATCAAAGGTGAACCAGATCCCATACCTTGTTATTGATGAATATTCATGGAGAAAACTTATTAAATGAAGCCCTATAACAATCCCCTAGCTTGTTCTTCAATGGAGTCTTCACTAGCGAGAGAAAGAAGAGAGAAGGAAGAGAGTTTTGTTTTGTGAGTTTTGATTAGTCTATTGGGGTTAGGGTCTTTATATGGGGGGTTAATTAACTTAATAGACTTCCATTAACTCCCAAATAATGGCTTAACCGCTTAATTAATTAATTTGAGTCATTTAAAAACGTGCAGAGAATACCCCTCACAGACGAGACCCTTAAAGATGGTTCGTCTGTGAGTCGATGAGCCTTGCCTCCTTCCGTGCTACAATTCATCGATGAGTTCAGAGACTTGTCCAAATGGAACATTGCCAAAAATTTCCAAGTGTTGGTCGACAAATGGCATCTTCTCCCCGTCGATCCAACATGCCTCGTCCACTGGCTTCGTCAATGCACATTGCCCATGCAGTCTTTGATCCCAAAATGAAAGCGTCCTCCTCAAGGGCCCTTGGTTGGTCCTTGCGCATTCGTACTTGGACGTTTCGATAATGAATCACCTTAAACACATTTTATTCACCCATCCAAAAATTTTCATGAATTTCTGACTCCTAAAAGCTAGTTAAATAGGCTAAGGCACACTAGTACCTCTTTGAACTAGTTTCCGGACGTCATGGATGTTCTTGGACGTTTTGGGTCCTAAATGACTTATTAATTAAATTGAATCTTAAAACAGTGTCCAGAACTTATGACACTTATGTTAGGCTCTCCATAAAATGTCTTAAATTGTTGAAGTGTTACATCGTCAAATAACATGGCCAAGATAGTGCACTATCTACTTTTGGGTCCTCTTCAAGGACCCCATGGGTGGTCCTTGGTGAGTCGTTCCAAGACTTTGTTTAACCCAAATACGTCTGTATTGTTTTTAGGAACCTTCCCCATATATTTAATATCCAAACACTAATTAAAACCTCATGAAACATACATAGGCACACAAGCACTTCTCTAGGCTAACTTTCGAACGCCTTGGACGTTTCACTTCCAAACTCTTCCAAACTCAATAAACTTCCTCTTAACAATATAACTATTAATTTTGAGACCTTAAAAGCTCATGACATACATGATAGGATCTATATCGACCTAATGCATTTTGGTGTCCTTACAATATCCCCCACTTGGGAAACATTTGTCGAATGACACCTTTCTAAGCACTTATTTTAAGGATGTATTATAGACTAGAATCCCATCATTCTTGGATTAACCTAAATTCACATACCCATATCAAGGAAACAATTCAATTCTAAGCTAACCATTATTACACAGTCATATTGAGACCTTATGAAAAAAAGGCTCCTTATCCCCCACTTGGGAAGAAGCCACACATGTCTCTCTAACATGAAGTCATCATTATTAATATAATGTAAAAATCTACAAAGAAATTTATATCATAAGAAATTCCTAAAAACTTTCATAAATCATTAAAGAAACACATACCGTAAAGAAACATAAGGAGATCATTCGGGATCATTCTTGGACCAGAGATCATAAAATCTATTCTTCACTAGACGAGCACCTTCCAAAATACTAGAAGCAAGTTTCTTGCTTTCTCTCATATTACCCTTTGCCTTAGGGAAATCATTCTTCCTGTGGCCACTCTCACCACACCCATAGAAACCATCTCTACCGGCCAAACACCTACACTCATGTTTCTTACCACACCTAGGTCAAGTAGGTCGGGAACAATCATTGTTCTTCCCTGGAGTTCTACGATCGTAGACTCTCTTATACTTAACCTAGAAGAATTGGAATGACCTTGTCCGAAAAACTTTTGTCAGTTCATAGAACGACCATGCCCATCTCCTACTTCTCAATTTTTCCTTGTAAAGCTTGGACTCTTCTATTTTTTGAGAAAACACCATGAGTAGGGATATTTTCATTACATAAAAAACCATTCCCATAAAACATTCTTCTTCTACTAGTTCGGACACCACCGTCATGAATATATTCATCAAATCTCTAGGGTTTTCCACCAAGCTTGGAGCATACTTGGACAAAGAGTGATTTTCAAAGCATACTCCTTAACACTCATATTTCCTTGCTAGAGGTTTATGAATTCCCCCAAATTATCCTCCCTCAACTCGCTAGGAAAGAACCTATCAAGGAAAACCGACTTAAAAGTCTCCAACTCTATGGGACCCACCCTTGCCGACCTAGAATCCTTCCATTGTTCATACCAAACTTGTGCCACATCTTTCAATTTGTAAGAGGCTATCGACATTTTCTCCTTATAATTCAATCCCATAGTAGGAAAAGTCTTGTAAACTTCATGTATGAAACCATTTGGATCCTCCTCAACCTTGAAGCCACTAAATTTCAGAGGGTTAATCCATAAGAACTCCTAAATCCTATAGGGGGAATGAGTGCTTATAGTTTTGGGCAGTTCTTGAGTAGTTTCTAATGACCCACAAGTATAACCTACAAGTTAGGACACTGTTGAGTCGTGACACGACATACTTGACCTCTCGGAGGTCTTATTGAAGTCGTTGAACAATAATCATTGCATATATGAAAAGCAACACGAAATTTAAACTTCTTCTCAAAGATGTAATGTGAAAGTCATTTTATAAAACGAAAGTCTTTCTAGCATATGTCTCAAAATACATCTTTGTTAAACACTCAAATTACACATCCCTAACGAAGTATAAGTGATCGAATCAAGTAAAGAAGCCAACTAGTAGGTTGGGGTCGATCCCACAAGTAAAATTATTTAGACTTAACCTTAAAATACGATTATATCTATTTAGTCAAGCTCTTTTCGAAAGCAAGTAATTAAAGGGTGGGGGGGGGGTTGTAAAACAAGTTTCTTTAATATTTCTAAGTGAACAAGTGAACAAAAGTAAAGATTGAGTTTTTATCAAGTTGTGAGATAACTAGGTGTATGTGTTCCCAATAGGTTCATAACGTCGTATTCCTAGCGATAACAATTCTTCCCTAGTGTTTTGAATACAAAGTGATAAGTTAGATAACTCTAGATCCTTGGTCCACCATTTAGAGAATTTCACCCTGTACCTTGGTCCGGCTATATGTGTATAAGCTACTAACCCTTACGTTTACTTCATATTAAGCATCATAACCGATATATGCTTTAGTTATTACTTCGCACCAATCGACACTTGCCTATTAGATTGTAACCCACTACATTTATGTTGATAATTATTTTCTTATTATCTACCTCCTTTGTTCGGCAAGTAGCAACAAGGCGAGTCATAACGTTGGCCACCGTTACAAAGACTTCTAAACAAAAAATTATCAATACATACAAGAACCTATTTGAGAATTTCTTATTAGGTAGGTCAACATTGTTAATTACCATGGTTCCCAAAACCCTAGTTGTTTATTTACTTACCCATGCAAGCAAGACCAAAATTCATAGTTTTTAAAGAAAAATCATGAACTTTCTTTAACAATTCGAAGAAACCCAGAAAATCAACTTGAATTTTCAAGATAATACTTGAAAGATAATCCGGAAATTCAAATATTGCAAAAGGTTGCAAAAACCAATCTCCAAAAAAAAATTAGAACAATAGTAATAATGTGTAACCCCATAAAAGAGGTTTTAATCCCCTATTTATATAATACATTGTCCTAATTTAAAGGAATTGAAATAAGGAAAGTTTGTCAAAAAACACGGCATTGATCGACGACCCCTACTGATAGACCGACGATGAAACGACGGTCTGTCGATTGCCTCCTCAGTCCAGACTTAGAATGTTATTCTCTTTTTCAGATGGCACCTTCTCAGAATCAATCGACGGACCAACAACATGTTCTGTCGATGCACCTACAGTATGTTGATGCAATTTCGTGTACTGGAACTATTACTGCTTAAAACAATAGTCTACCAGGATGGTCCACCGATCAACCGACGGACTGTTCGATCCCTTTTATAGTTCCACACTTTGTCAGATTTCTCAAAGTTACTCCATCAGTATGAACTGCAATCGACGGTCACCACCTACGGACCGTCGATTGAATGACGGGGCATCGATGTCCTTCGTAGGTCATCTTTCTTCACTCTGTTCCAGATGCCTTCTACTTTTTTATTATGGACATATTTCCTTTTAAACAAACTTAAAAACATGTTAAATCTACTACAAAAAGGAGTTACAAACACAGAAATCTTAAGAAAAATGCATTGAAAGCACCGTGAAACCATGGTACATCGACACCCTAACTTAAATTCGTTGTTTGTCCTCAAACTACGCACTATGACTCAATAAAATATTTGTACAAAAGTATACTCTTCTATGCTGTCACAATCACATGGTTGTCAATCCCAACTCGTTCTTTGATTTAAAGTATGCTTACTCTATCATGTTCGACAAGCTAACTCATGTGGATCACATCATGACACAAACTCACCATGCACAAGCACCTCTACTATTTTTCCTCTTACAGACATACTAAATTTCCGATACTACAACTAGTGCCCTCACTTCAAAAGAAATCCTCATTTTTTTTCATATTGATTTTATGTTGTGGTAAAAGGATCTTTGTTGAAAACTCACACTCAGAAACAAGTTCAAAGATAGTTATTACTCAAGTAAATCAACAACACAAATCATCATAATACTTCAAGTAGTACCTACAAGGACATGATCATCATAATACATAAAGTAACGACAACAAGGCCACATCAATTGCAAGTGAGATATTTACCACCGCCACCATAAGCGGACCATACCAGTAATAACATAATTGAAGTATAATTAACAAAAAATAAGGAGAACTAGGTCAGAATACCACCAATCCATTCTCCCACTTCAATCCATGTCTAAATAATCCAATTCAATGCCATAAGGCCCTTACCCACGACCATAACAACAGATTCGATACATAAACTACACTATTCAATGAAACTATTTCAATTCAACATAGATTTATCAATCTAAGATACCCTATATATCAATTAAATAGCTTTATTGCATCATTCAATATCCCATAGAACACTACACTAGAATTCATAAGCATTAATACTATATAACTTAACCCATAAAGTAGTCAAAAACTAGGGTTCATCAATCACATGGGTTCATATGTTAATTGAGTTAAAATAATCAAATTAAAAAAAATTCAATAAATATTCAATGCTTTAAAACCTTTAATTCAAGAACCCATGGATAGATTTCAATTTAGAGAACTCATCTTTTAATAAACCTTTGAAAATCACTTTCAAGATTGACCTCCTTGATGAACAGAGTTTCAAGGATCAAGAATCATACCTTATTTATTATAATAACCAATTTGATGAAGAATCACCACCAAAATCTCCAATCCAAGCGCTTCCTTGAGTTTTTGCTTCAATGTAGTTCTAGAAAATTTCTTAGGCATTTTGTGGTTTTTATTTGGAATAATGAATTCACCTTAGTGTTTAAGACGTATAAACACATTTAAAATACCCAAAATACCCTTAGGAAACCTCCCAAGCTCTTATTTTGACATGGGGTTAATTAACTACTTCACCCCTAGAATTAACAGTAAGCTGCGCAGGAAGACAACGTCACATACAACTGCCATTGACGGGGCATCAGTCCACAAACGTACCGTCCTGTCCTACGTCGATGGATTCTGAGACGGGAAAATGGGATATCATATCCATCGTATAAGTAATCATCGACTCCCTCCACCTACGGGGAGTCGACTAGGCCACGAGCCGTCGATTATCATCCGTAGGCGGGACTACCTTGGGAAGTTTTGCCCACCAACATGGGTCCTTCCTCAAGGACCCTTGGATGGTCCTTGAGGATGTTTTCCCGGACATTTCCAACCCAAATATGTTTGTATACGAGTTTAGGACCTCCCAAATCAATATTATCCAATATGAACATGTAAAACTCGATGAAACATACCAACACACAATCGTTTCAAGGCAAATCTTTCGAACGTCATGAATGTTCTTGGGAGTTTGACCTCCAAAATTCACGAAACTTGATACACTGCCTATAAACACTATAATAACTCATATAATGACCTCATTAACTCATGAAACACATATATATACATATAGAGACACATGAGGCACATGGGTGAACTAGTCGTTGAACGTCTTAATCGTCCCTTGACGTTTCACTTCCAAATCTCTTAAAACTCTAGAAACTGCATCAATACAAAATTATAAAAAAATTTAGGACCTTATACCTTCATTGAAACCGTGTTAACCTCTAGCTTCATCTAAGTCATTTTTGTTGTATTACAATCTCCCCCACTTCGATAACATTCGTTCTCAAATGACAGTTTCCACTCACCGAAAACTTCCAATAGTAGAGACTCAACCTAACAGCTCACGACCATACCATATAACACCTGACACAAAACAATCATCTTGGAGAACATCAATTTCACATAATTATGAGAATTACAACACACAAAGAAGCTAGAATAAATTCTACAACTCATCATGCCATAAAACTCACATCCTTCATTCTAAAAAGAAAAAACTCAGTTTATATTCAATATTATACTCATA
Organism: Solanum pennellii; assembly: GCF_001406875.1. Taxonomy (NCBI): domain Eukaryota; kingdom Viridiplantae; phylum Streptophyta; class Magnoliopsida; order Solanales; family Solanaceae; genus Solanum; species Solanum pennellii. The sequence goes on from NC_028646.1 coordinate 18,230,932, forward strand.
TACATCAGGTATAACTACCTTACAACAATTTTGAAAGAAAGGATTGAATTAGTCAAATTTCAAAAATTCTTATAGTGAGCAGGCAATGCTACAGTGAATTATGCACCATTTTTCAATAATATAACCTTTAGGAATTCATGATGGAAACATGCTAATATGCAAGATAAAATCACATATATACATTTTACAACATAATCATAACTTCATAAAATGCACAATGCAAGGAATTAACTTTATACATTTTGGATATGAATCTTATTCCTTTTTTTTCAACTTTTTTTTCTTTTCAAACTCTTTTCTTTTTACTTTTAGTAGTTGATAATTTCACCGAGTCACATCTTTGCTCACTTTCTCCTTTATTTTCAACATTCAACTCTTTTCATACCTATTTTCGGGTTCTCACTCATAATAGCCACCCTCAACTCATGGATTTTACATGTCTTGAGGTACACAATACTCGAGGTTAGGTTAGAGCCAAGACGAGGTCATTTTCTGCATTAGCCACCCCAACTTAGGCTTTTGGCCTAAGTCGCGGTGCACATGTCCAAGGAGGGACCGGGGTAAAACATTAAACCCTTGGAAGGTGAATTGGTGAGAAAAAAATAGGTCTATTATAGGCTCAACATATTTAGATCAAAAGGGATAAAGCTTCCATTTGTTTAAGTAAATTTTAGGCTAGAGGTTTGCTAATTCAAACAAGAGCCTATTATTCTTTCCTAGTCTATTAACATAGATTCCCTTTGCAGGACTAATCGGGCATGTTCTAGATAGGTACCAACTGTTGAACACTCCAATCTCCTCACACTCTCTTGACACCTCATTACACTATCAAATTGTTAGATTTCCCAGTTTAGGTATTAGTTGAGGGTCATGCAGCGGGTGCCAATCTATGTAATGCTTAGAGAAAACACATTAAACTCATTTTCACCTATTCATGCAAGAACTTTTTGGGACAGGATATCATTTAATTTCAGCCATCATGCTTCATATTTCATTTTTTGTACTTTGTACAAATAATGACATGCTGGTTCAATAGAAAGTTGTGTGTTGGACTTCTCAGACTTCACCCTAACACTCACTTTCTATTTACTCCACCCCAAACAAAAAGAGCATATCGTTGTCACCAGTACATAAAAAACATGAGCATAGGGTGGTAGGTGAATCAAACATGAGGAACATAGAGCCGAAGATCTCTCAACAAGTGGACGGGTCCGATTTCTCGGAACCCGCAACAACGTTAACTGGCTCACCCTTATTTGTACCCACATCAATCTCCGAACTGTAAGACCCCAAAATGACCTAGGTTAACTAGATCCTAACATGTTGTTATTGATTTCATAAGGTCTTAAATATGTCTAGCATATAGTATATAGGCAGTAGCTAAAATATTAGAGGTGTTGGAAGTCAAACGTCAAGGGACGACCAAAACGTTCGACGACTAAGTCACCGAAATATCTAAAATGTGGTTCTATGTGTTTATGTGTTTTTCATGGTTTTTAATGTTCTTAATTGAGTTGATATATAATGTATAGGCAGTGGTTAAAGTTTTGTGAAGTTTGGAGGTCAAATGAATAAGAACGTCCAAGGTGTTTGAAAGATATTCCTTGAGTCGACCTTGTACGTCTAGGCAAGTTTCATCAAGTTTTACGTGTTCGTTTGGGATGAAATTCATTTGAGTGGTTTTAAACTTATAGACAATCGTATTTCGGACGGAAACGTCCGAGAAATTATCCCCAAGGACCATCTAAGGGTCCTTGAGGAAGGACACAAAACTGTTGGCGTGGCAGTCCCAGGCAGACCCCAAACGACGGAGCAGTCGATGGCCCGTCATAGTTGTGACGCCCTGTAAAAGGGTCCCGTCGTGAGTGACTTAAACATGGAGAAGGAAGGAAGCTTTTCCAGCCACTGTAGCCAACGGCGGAGGGCTGTGATGCCCCATCGTGGCAGTGACGGCCCGTCAGGGGCAGGCGTCTCACAACCTGCCTTCATGCGTAGGTGTTGCTGTCCACACTTCTAAATTAAGTCATGGAAGGTTTTTAAGGGTATTTTAATTAAATATATAAAGGGTAACCACATGGAAGACCTCATTTTTGAAATTCATAAACCCAAATCACTTAGAAAATATTCCAAAACCTCCATTGAAGTCCAACTTGAAGAGGCAGTTTGGTGAGGGGTTTTTGTGTTTAAATACATCATAGGAGTGAAGAATTATCATCCTTGAGGTATGAATTTTTATCTTGAAACTCGTTTCATCAAGAATCCCAATCCTCAACATGTTTTTCAAAGTTTTTTTAATTGAATTGTCCAATTTCATGATTCTACCATGGGTTCTTTCATACATGATTTCTAAACATTGAATTATGATATTATTGATATTGTATTTATGATTTCAATCTAAATTACCTATGAACCCATGTAAATTGATGAACCCTACTTTTTTACTATAATGTGGGTTACTTGATATTAAGTTAATATTGTTGAATTGTTATGTAGTTTCTTATGAGCTTTCTAACGATATAAGAATTGTATTCAATTGTTATCTAATTTATCCTAGATTGTTAAACCTAGATTGAATTGATAGATATTTCATTGGATTTTATTATTATTGCTTGAATTGTTGGTTATGGCCTTGGTTAAGGGCCTTGTGATGTTGAATTGGACAATTTAGCATTGAATTGAAGTGTGAATAAGGGGATGAAGGTATTCTACCCGGATTTCGTTAATTTAATATTAATGATACTTCAATTCTATTGTGATTTGTATGGTCCACTTATGGTGGCGGTGTTATGTGTTTTACTTGCAATTGACGTTGCCTTGTCGGCGTTAGTTTATGCAATATTATGAGCATGGCCTTATTGGCAACTACTTGAAGTTATGTGGATATTTGTGTAGTTTTATTATTTGAAGCATGATGTTATCTATATACATGTGAAGTTATATACTCATATATGTATTCTTCTACTTATGTTTCCTTAAGTGATCATGTTAGACTCTGACTTTGACATTATGATTATAGTGTTAGGTTAAGTAATGGTTATTCCTATTTGACTTTATGAGTCTACGTTGAGTATATTTATGATGTTAATATGATATATAGGATGACTTGAAGATGTTAGCTTGTTTTAGAGGTGTTTCTAGAATGACTTGTATAATGTGTTAAAAGTGAAATATATGATGTCTTGTCTTGATTGACTTGTATATTTTGCTTGATGTATATATGATTATGAATATGTGATGTCTTGATTTAGGGTGTTCAAACTCTTAGTCTTGAATGTATGAATGAAATATGACTTCAAAAGATGTTATGAGAGTCTCTTATGTTCAAACCTTGATTTCAGAGTAAGATTAAGAATGATTGATGTGTAAGCCGTAATGGTATCCTTCAAAGTAAAGGAATGATGGTCTTAAGGTTAGTTGGCTGGAACAGGATCATATTAATCCTTAGGAAAGTCATCATGAGCTTCTTGTCGCCATTGTGAGGTAGCCCTAGTGGACCTTCATTGGTAGGGTAAATGTGATTGGGTTACGAACTAGTTATGAAACCCTTTTATTTGAACAAAATGTATGAATTACTCTATGAGAAAGAAGGCTAGCACCGAGTGAGTATTGTAAGGGAAAGTAGTTCTAGTTATGTATGAGACTAGAATACAAAGAAGCCCTTCATATTCCTTAACCATGTGCCTACATGGGATGTGTCCTAGTTCTACAATTGGCAAGTAGAATAACCTCATCGGAGTAGGATAGAACTCCGGATTCCATGTCTTGCTATCATGGTCTATGTCGTTTATTTCCTATTCTTATCATATGGAATACCTATTAGCATTTGAGGAGTTTATGGTGTTTAAGTGGTGGTATGGGACGCTATCTAGACATTGCACAATAGACTTGAAAGGTGTTATGTGGAGTTCCTAGATCTTGTTAAAGACCATTATTTGAATGTCCTTTATGTGATGTGTGAGTCTTAATGAACTAATGAACTAATGACTTATGTTAAGGAGTATGCAAATAAATGAGTACCTAATCTAAAGTGACTTAAGGATTCCTTAGCTGAAGCGTGGAGAGGACATAAGGGATGATCTCTTTATGTCTTATCTTTGGAAGTCTTGAGTATGACTCTAGTTACGGAAATTGGTTAATCTTGTGGACATGATCTAAGACTTCAGGAGTCTATTGGATCTCTTAAGTGTGTGTGTAAGGGATTGTATGGGCGATCGCTTCACAACTTACTCAAGTGAGACTTAGAGTTCACCTTTGGTAGAAGAATCATACCTTAATGTGTATGATTGCTTTGTAAGTATGTATGTGAATCGTTAAAGGTAATCTTAACGGTTGTTTAGGTACATCTAGAGAGGGTGTATGGGAGGTCTCTCTTTGTGTGTCTTAAGTGAATCTTAGGATGACTTTATGTGAGGAAATAACATGCTAGAAGTATCTTATGTGTTTCTAAATTCATTTATGATGTTATTATGATTATAATATGATTTTAAATGAAAAGATGCATATTTCCAATAAAGTCAGTTTTCATGATTTTTATGCATAAGCCATACTTAGTACATGTGGTTGTACTAATTCCATGCTTTTATCTATATAGTACTTGGTAGGTTAGGAGCTTTGAGAAGTGAAGACTTGGACTTATAAGATCGCTCAAGAGAAGTTGAAGTATGTCCTCACCTGACTCAAGGGCATATATCTGTCTTTTATATTTTCATTCAATGTATTGTAATAGACTAAGTATTACTATATTCGTATTTTGAAGTATGGGCCGTGTCCAAAGTATTGTTGTGTCTTAAGATGATGAGATTGAGACTTAGCGTTTCCTATTACTTTTATATGAAAGAGATTTTGAAGACTATATTATGTTTGTGAAAAGTTTTAATTCCGCACTACTTTCACTATGTATATGGAATGTATGATATGAAAGGGCTTGTCTAAGAACTTTGAGAGTTTGATGATGCCGTGCCACAATCCGAGATTGTGCCCTAACTTCTAGCGTGTGGTTTCGGGTTGTGACAAAGCTTGGTATCATAGCATATGTTGGTGAAAGGTAGTATTAGGAATCAAGAAGTCTCATCAAGTCACGTCTAGTAGAGTCTTGACCATCGGTGTGAGTCGCGACACATCTATGGGCGAGAGGCTATAGGACGATAGAGTTTCCCTTCTTTTCAACTCCTATGTCGTGTGGTAGAGTAAATGTTATGATTATCCTTATTATGAGTTTCCTTGTGTTTTCTAGGAGATGAATACTAGAATGATGGCCGCTAGAAGGTTGAAAGAGGAGAGGGTGAATGAGGAGGCTCCCCTTCAAGTTGAGCAAGTTCCTCAAGGTGGGTAAGGAGTTCAAGGTGCTCAAGATGCCCAAGTGACTCCCCAAGGTGATCCTATTCCTAATGTGGAAGGAGGTATTGACGTTTTGGAGATGTCTAATAGGGAGATTAGAGAGGCTTTGAGTGCTATAGCCCAAGCCGTGAATATGCAATCTAATTTGAATATGATGACTAGGGTTGTGGAGAGCACTATGACATCTAGGTTGAGAGATTCTGTGAGGATGAATCCTCCTATCTTTATTGACTCTAAGGTAAATGAGGATTCCCAAGAGTTTCTTGATGGAGTGTACAAAGTTTTGAGTGCTATGGGGGTTACATGTAGGGAGAAGGCGGAGTTGGCTTTGTACCAATTGGGGGATGTTTCTCAAATTTGGTACACTCAATTGAAGGATAAAAGGCCGGAAGGATCGGGTCCTATTGAATAGGAAGAATTTAAGGAAGTTTTTCTTGGTATGTACTTTCCCCGATAGAGGAGAAAAATTAAGGTGGAGGAGTTTATCAATCTCAAGCAAGGCAATATGAGTGTTGCAGAGTACTCTTTGAAATTCTCAACTTTGTCTAGGTATGCCCCTTCTCTTGTGTCCAATCCAAGAGATGAAATGAGTCATTTTGTGACGGGGGTAGTCAATTTAGTGGTGGAAGAGTGCCGTACCTCTATGTTGCATGATGATATGACCCTAACTAGACTCATGGTGTATGCACAATCAATTGAATAGTCTAATCTTAGGAGGATGACTAGAAATTTGAAAAGGAGTGGTGCTAGTGATCAAGAGCAAACTAGGTTTAAGGAGAAGGTTCAATCTCAAGGAGAATCTAGGAGTGCTAAGTTCAAGGTTGATAAAGGAGGTGGTTCATAGATGGTAAGCCTACTTGTGCAAATTGTGGCAAGAAAGATTATGGTGAGTGTCTATTGGGTAGCCGGAGTTGCTTTAGTTGTGGTAAAGATGGGCACAAAATGAGAGATTGTCCTATGATTGCTTCTAGAGGAAGAGAGGGTAAGAAAGTTGAGCCTAGTGGTCCAAAGGAAGATGTTACGACTAAAAGGCGTTTCTATGCACTCCAGACTAGAGGTATGAAGCCGGGTGAGAGTGATGATGATGTTTGTAAGTTCTCTTTCTTTTGTTAAGATATGATTTCCTTCTAAGTTGGGGAGTATGGTTTGTAGATGGGATAGAAGTCCTGAAATTGTTGCTTGTGCATGATGTTTAGGACTTTGGTTGAAATTGAATTTCATTTCGCATAGTGTGTTCTATGAAGCCATGATTATGTTGTAAGATGTGTTTGTATGATGTTACTTTGCATGTTAGCATGTCTATATCATGAATTGCTTAAAATGTGGATTTTTGAAAAGTTGCTTAAAAGTCACTGTTTCCTTAAAAACTGCATGCTGCCATATTTTTGAGAAAAGGACTAATTGATTCGTTTGCCTAAAAATATTTTAATGTGGTTATAACTAATATATATGAGTATGATATTGAATATAAAATGAGTTTTTACTATTTGGAATGAAGAATGTGAGTTTTGTAGCATAATGAGTTATAGAATTGTTCTCTTGTTTCTTGTTGTGTTGTGAATCTCTTGACTATGTAAAATTGATGTTTTATTTTGATTATGTGTTGTATGTAATGATTATTAGCTGCTAGTTGAGTCTCTAATCTTGGAAGTGTTCGCAGAGTGGCAAGTGTCATTCGAGGACGAATGTTGTCCAAGTGGGGGAGATTGTGAGACCCCGAAAATGACCTGGGTTAACTAGAACCTAGCATTTTGGTATTGATTTTCTTAGGTCCTAAATATGTATAAAATATATTATATAGTCAGTAGCTAAAATATTAGAGGCATTGGATGTCAAACGTCAAGGGACGACCAAGACGTTCGACGACTAAGTCACCTAAATATCTAAAATGTGGTTCTATGTGTTTATGTGTGTTTCATGGTATTTTAAGGTTATAGATTGATTTAATATATAATTTATAGGCAGTGGTTAAATTTTCATGAAGTTTGGAGGTCAAACGACCAAAAACGTCCAAGGTGTTCCAAAGATATGCCTTGAGTGGACCTTGTACGCCTAGGCAAGCTTCATCGAGTTTTACGTGTTCGTTTTCGATGAAATTCATTTGAGAGGTGTTAAGATTATAGCTGATCGTATTTGGGTTGGAAACGTCCGGTAAATTATCCCCAAGGACCATCTAAGGGTCTTTGAAGAAGGACCCAAAACTGTTGGCATGGCAGTCCCAGGTAGACCCCAAACGACGGAGCAGTCAACAGCCCATCGTGGCTGTGACGCCCTGTCAAAGGGTACCGTCATGAGGGACTTAAACTTGATAGAGGGAAGGAATCTTGGACAGCAACTGTAGCCAACGACAGAGGTCTGTGATGCCCCGTCGTGGCTGTGACAGCCCGTGAAGGGCAGGCGTTGCACGACCTGCCTTCCTGCGCAGGTGTTGCTGTCCACTTAGGGGTGAATAGGTAAATTCACCTCACTTCTAATTTAAGTCATGGAAGTTTTATTAAGTGTATTTTGAGTATTTTAATCAAATATATAAAGGGTAATATCATGAAAGACCTCATTCTTCAAAATCATAAATCCAAAACTCTTAGAAAATATTCCAAAACCTCCATTCAAGTCCAACTTCAAGAGGCAGCTTGGTGAGGGGTTTTTGTGTCGAAATTCTTCATCAAAGTGAAGAATTATCATCCTTGAGGTATGACTTTTTATCCTTGAAACTCGTTTCATCAAGGAGCCCAATCCTCAACATGTTTTTCAATGTTTTGTAAAGTGAATTGTCCAATTTCATGATTCTACCATGGGTTCTTGCATACATGATTTCTAAACATTGAATTATGATATAAATGATATTGTATTGATGATTTCAATCTAAATTACCTATGAACCCATGTAAATTGATGAACCCTAGTTTTGGACTATAATGTGGGTTACTTGATATTAAGTTAATATTGTTGAATTTTTATGTAGTTTCTTATGGGCTTTCTAACGATATAAGAATTGTATTCCATTTTTATATATTTGTTCCTAGATTCTTAAACCTAGATTGAATTAACAACGATCTAAGTAGACCATCAACGATCCATCGATTTACCAACGGAACATCGATGGGGTCCATGACATATGCAACAAACCATTTTCTACAAATTTTTGTTTTGGTCCCTACAAATGTAACACCAATTAGGCCACTCTTTTTATGTTTTTCTGGACACTTTTGAGACACGGATCCTACACTAATCTCTAGCCAACACTAGCAAAAAGATGAGAATGACATATGATTAAAAACACGACAGAATAAAAAAATACAACTATTCTTACAAATAAAATAAAAACTTTCGTTGGCTAGAGGATACATGTGAAGTTGAAGTATGTCCTCAATTGACTCAAGGGCATATATAGATGTCTTTTATGTTTACTTTTCAAAGTATTGTAATAAATTATCTATTTCTATTTTCGTATTGTGTATGGGTCCGTGTCCCAAAAGTATTCTTGTGTCTTAAGTTTGATGAGATTGAGACTTCGTATTTCCTATGATTTTATATCAAAGAGATTTTAAAGACTATGAAATGTTTTCTGAAAAAGTTTTAATTCTGCACTACTTTTTATTATGTACATGCAATGAACAATACGGAAAGGGCTTGTAAAAGACGTCCAAGAGGTCAAGTACGCTGGTTGCAATCCGAGATTGACCCTAACTTCAAGCGTTTTGTTTCAAGATGTTACAAGTTTTGTACGAGAGCATAGGTTATGAAAGCAGTTTTAGGAATTCAAAAGTTTCATCAAGTTACGTCTAATATAGTCTTGACCACTGATGTGAGTTGCGACACATCTATGGGAGAGAGGATATAGAACGATAAAGTTTCCTTTGATTTCTACTCCTATGTCATGCCATAGATTAAAAGTTATGAGTACTCTTTTCTTATCGTTTTCCTCGTGTTTCTAGGAAGATGAATATGAGGAGGACATCGGCTTGGAGAGTTGAGGATAATGATGTGCATGAGGAGATTTCTCCTGAAGTTGAGCAAGTTGAGAAAGTTCCTAAAGGTGATAAAGGTTCTCAAGGTGACCAAGTCCCTATTATGAGTGGAGGTAATGATATTCCGGTGGCTCCCTTGGAGTTGCGTAAAAATGATATTGGAGATGCTTTTCTTGCTTTAGCTCAAGATGTGACTACTCAAGCGAATTTGAGTATGGTGCCTGCGGTGAATGTTGTGGAGAGCATTATGATGTCTTGGTTAAGAGATTTTGTGAGGATGAATCCTCTTATCTTTCTTGTCTCTAAGGTGGGAGAGGATCCCCAAGAGTTCCTAGATTGAGTATACAAGGTGTTGAGTGCTAAGGAAGTAACATCTAGAGAGAAGGCAAATTTGGCTTCGTATCAATTGAGAGAGATTACTCAAGTGTGGTACACTGAATGGAAGTACGATAGGCCGGTGGAGTCGGGTCCTATTGAGTGGGAAGAATTTAAGGAAACTTTTCATTGTAAGTACTTACCTCGTGAGAGGAGGGAAGTTATGGTAGAGGAGTTTATCAATCTCAAACAAGGCAATATGAGTGTTGAGTAATACTATTTGAAGTTCTAAATGTTATCTAGATATGCTCCATACCTTGTGTCTAATCTAAGGGATGAGATGAGTCATTTTGTGACGGGTGTCGCAGATCTAGTGATGGAGTAATATCATAAGGTGATTCTACATGATTATATGACCCTAGGTAGACGCATGGTGTATGTCCAATCAATTGAAGAGTGAATACAAAAAAAGATGTCAAGGAAATTTAAAAGGAGTATTTATATTGACCAAGGTCAACCTTGGGTTAAGAAGAGGGCTCAAACTCAAGACGAACCTAGGAGTGCTAAGAAGAAATTGGAGAAAGGAGGTGGTTCTCAAAATGGCAAACCTACATGTGTCACTTGTGGAAAGAGGCATTATGGTGAGTGTCTAAGGGGTACCAGGTGTTTCTTTGGTTGTTGTAAGGAAGGACACAAGGTGAGAGATTGTCGTACCATTACTTCTAGAGTAAGAACGGGTAAGAAAGTTGCTCCAAATGTTCCAAAGGATGATGTTCAAGCAACGAGGTGTTTCTATGCACTCCGGACTATAGGAGATAGTTGGATGGTGATGATGAGACAATATGTCCTTGCATTTATATTTTAAGTGACATGAGTTCCTTCTAATTGGGGGAGTATGATTAGTAGATGGGATAGAAAGTCCTAAAAGTAGGTTGCATGTTGCATTGTGTTTAGGGGTGTTATTAAAATTTAATATCATTGATTTATTGCATTATGCATTTTATGAAGTTATGATTATGTGGCAAAGTGTTTTTATATTATGTTACCTTGCATATTAGCATGTTTCTATCATGAGTTGCCTAAAAGTTGCATTTTGGAAAAATATCAATTCACCGTATCATTGGACTGCTTACTGTTAATTTTTTTTTTGAAAAAAATGACTTATTCATTCTTTGGTATAAAATTATTTTAATGTTGTCAGAACGGATGTATATGAGTATGATAGTGAATATAAAATGACTTTTTTGCTATTTGGGATGAATAGTGTGAGTTTTTTAACATGATGAGTTATAGAATGTCTTCTAGTTTCTTCTTGTGTTGCGAACCTCTTGACTATGTGAAATTGATGTTCTCATATATGTTTGTATTGTATGAGATGTTATATGGTTGAATCTCTATTCTTGGAAGTGTTTGGGGTGTGGCAAGTATCATTCGTGGACGAATCTTGTCTAAGTGGGGGATAATGTAAGATCCCGAAAATGACTTAGGTGAACTGGATCCTAGCATGGTTTCATGATAGTCTAAGGTCCTAAATTGGTCTATAATGTGGTATTGAGGCAGTGTCTAAGAGTTTTGTTGATTTGGAAGTAAAACGTCAAAGGACAACTAAGACGCTCGACAACTAAGTCAGCTATGTGCCTCATATATGGTTATATGTGATTATGTGTAGTTCATGAGGTTATAAGGTCATTATATGAGTTATTATGTATTATATAAGTAGTTTGTCAAGTTTCGTGATGTTTGGAGGTCAAATGTCCAAGAACGTCGATGACGTTCGAAAGGTTTGCCTTGAAACGACCATGTTAGTATAGGCATGTTTCGCCATGTTTTTCGTGTTTGTTTTGGGTGAAATTAATGTGAGAGGTCTTAAACTTGCGGAAGGTCTCTTCAAGAGTGCCCAAGACTGCCTATGATTTCCCAAACCACGGAGGCAATTGACGCCCAGTGGGTCATTCGACGCCCCGTTGGTGGGGTCTCATCGTTTGGAAATTAGGCCTGGGGGAGAGTAATCCAAAGAATAGCATCAGTCCCCAACCACGTTTCAACAAGACGATCCGTTGGTAAAGGGACAGGCCATCGTTTGGCAACCATTGGTGGACTACCTCGTTTCGTAGTTTACTGTTAAGTTGAGGGGTGAACTTTTAAATTCTGCCACGTCCAGATAAGAGTATTGGCGGTTCCTTAAGGGTATTTTTGGTATTTTAAGTGTGTTTATAATACTAAAACACTTAGAAGATTTCATTCATAAAAAATCAAAACCCAAATCTCTTAGAAATTCTGTAGAACTCCATTTGAGCCAAAACTCAAGGAAGGTCTTGGATTGAAGAATTTAGTGGGTATTCTTCATATATTTGAAGAATTAGATTCAATGAGGTATGGTTTTTTATCCTTTAAAATCTCTTCATCAAGGAGCCCAACATTCAAAGATGTTTTCTGAAGTTTTCGAAGATGAATTGTCCAATTTCATGATCTATACATGGGTTCTTGTATTGAAGGTTTTTAAGAATTGAATATTGATTGAATTGTTATTAATTTAATTATTTTAACTCAATTAACCTATGAACCCATGAATTTGATAAACCCTAGTTTTTGGCTAAGTTATAGGCTAAGTAATGTTGATCTAATGTTTATGAATTCTAGTGTAGTTTTCGATGAGATATTAATTGATGTAATAATTGTATTAAATTGATATCTAGGTTATCTTAGATTGACCAATATGTAGTGAACTTACCTTGTTTCATGAATATTGTCGTAATCGTATTGAATTGTTCATTATGACCATGGGCAAGCTCCTTGTGGTATTGAATTGGATGGTTTAGCATTGGACTGAAGTGTTGAGGATGGAGTGGTGGTATGAGGCCCTATTTCTCTATATTGTATGATTATTAGACTTAAATTAATGTTGTGATTGGTATGGTCAAATTATGGTGGTGGTGGTGTTATGTGCTTTACTTGCAATTGATGTGGCCTTGTCGGCGTTATTTTAAGTAATATGATGATTATGGCCTTGTCGGAAACTACTTGAAGTAATGTAATTATTTATGTATTTTATTATATGAAGTTTTGTTAATATATATGTGTTCCTCTATTGACGTTATTTAGGTTATTATGTTACACTATGACAATGACTTTGTGTTTATAGTCTTAGGGTTGATGTATTTTAATCCTACTTTACTATATGAGTCTATGATGGTGTAACACAATGGAAATTCCATGACTTAGACTAGAGCTTCATCTATTTAATAATGCTTTCAATGATGTTTCCAGAAAATATACTTGTCTAGTGAAGAGCCTATAAGGTTTTAAAAATATATATTAAGGTACATAGGCATCCCATTGTCCAATATTTAGTAATATTGGGCATGTTAGAAAATATTGGCTTAAGGGTGTTAGCCAATTTCTATGTATTAACAAGTAACTTAGAATACAATTTGATGTTCAAATGCCCCAATCCAAGCTTGTTTAGGAATTGTACCTGCAATGAAGACCCTAAGCTAACCAATTAATTTTTTAGTTGTGCACATTAGGTACGAGGCATCCAAGTGTCAAGCCTAGGTACCATAGAATATAACCATTTAAAATGATCTTGTAGATTAAGCAGTACATAAGGACATAGTGAGGATCCTTGGTACAATAAGAAGGGCCCAGCAACACATGTGCAAGCACATGTGCTGCCGGCCGAGAGACAAGAAACCAAGACCAATCGAATTCGGTTAGGGCGGTTAGGGGGCAAGCGCACGGCGTCCCAAGCCACATGGGGCCAAGATTCCTAACTATTCCTAGGCCCTAACTATCTTATATAACTATCTAACTAACCTAGGAAAAACAAAAATAAACTAACAAGTGCACCCGACAACCTAAGACCTAACCAGGTGACACTAGCTGAGTAACTAACTAAAGAAACATTCTAGTACCTAACCTAGGATTGTCCAAAGGGGTTGGTTATGGTCCTAACGACTTAGGGTTACTTTAATAATTGCCCTAGGTCACTTAATTAATTAGATGAGTAACTTAATTAATTAATTTTAATCCTAGTCAAAGCATGAGACCCTAAGTCAAATGTTCTCCTAGTTGTAGTCAATTTAGGAGGGGCGTTTCAGGAAATTTAAGTGGAGGGTCTTTAGGGTAATTCTTGGAAAGTTTATATATTTATATTAGGTAAGTTTTAGACCACTTTTACATGTCCCAAATCTGAATCAAACGAAATTCTCTTAATCTCTAAAGAACACTCTTTTTTCAAAACATAAGGAAGAAGACGAAGGTTCAGATTTCGTGGATTCTTCATTGATAAGGTATCTGTTTTTCACTCTTGGGATTCCTTTCCCCAAGAGGTCCTTTAAAGTTAAGTTTTCAGGAACTTCAAATACTAGGATTTTTACTATACAAAACGGATTTTCTTCCTAACCCTAGATTTATGAATTTTAACAAAAAGTAAACATTTTCTATGGTTAATTTTACACGAATTGTTGAGTATTTTATTGATAATGTTTTAATGTCATGTGATACATGATCTTTCTCTAAATTATTGTTTCAAATGGGTTGTTTGTAGTGTTTGATAACATGAAAATATTAGGGTTAGAATTTAAGTTTTGAATGAACCTTTTTTCGACCCATTTACCTTCCCTACGCTATGCATTGATCTTGTACATGATTTTATAAGTTGTTCTTGATTATTTCATTGAGTATTTCACTAAGTATTATTATGAATATCACATGATGAATAAGGCTCTTGGAAACAGGAGGTAAATCTTAAAAAAATGTGATTTCTCTAAGATGTTTATGTTAGCTTATAAATTGTGATGCTATGTTATGAAAAGTATGTATGATGTTTCTATGTGAATATGCTTTCTATTAACATGTAAATTGTAAGATCATGATAAGAAAACGAATATGCAAGTTTATGATATTCCCTTGTATGCTTTACACAAGGTGATTATGTGTAAATTGTGAGATCATGATAAGAACACGAATATGCAAGTTTATGATATTCCCTTGTATGCTTTACACAAGGTGATTATGTTATGTTAATGTGACTTAATAAAGGTTACGATGAAAAGACAATTCTCATATAATCTAAAAGAGCTCATGATCATGTTATACATGGAGATAATCTCTTATTACCTATGATAAGTTTTTGATAAAATACAAATTAAAAATTATTTCAAGAAAAGGGACTTAAGTTAAGCACCGATGAACTAGATATGATAAGTGTCCCTTCCCTAGGGGAAGGTAGGTTCACAATGACTCTCTAATGCATCTCCTAGTTCTTGAACTATGCTGCCACCATAAGACACTAGCTAGTGGATCCACCTAGAAATCTATGTCATGTACGTTTTACTTTGGCCGGTAGACCACTTTTTTTGTATGTGGTGTTTCATGACACCAGATTCCTTGTTTAGCTCACATGGTATATGTCGGTTAATGTGTATATTATCTCATGTAAGATAAAAGACAAGTGAACGTTGACTAGGGTGACTTGAGGAGTTTTCTTGGTGTAGGTAGAGGTATGGGACGCTACCTAGACATTGCACAAGGTGACTCCAAGGCAAGTCCTAGTAGATTGTTCTTAAGTAATATGATGATATGAAAGGTATGATGTTTATGATATATCACATTATTCTTACATGAATGTCGATCACTATGATGAATATGTTATTTGGTTATATCAATATATGAAGTGATGACTACTTATGTTACAAGTTACATGAAGTAAGACTTTACTTATGGTCGCCTATCTTATCTACTCGGTTATGTAGGGTTATGGGGCTTCATATGACCGCTGCTCTTGTAGGTTGGGGATGGACCATTGGTAAGTGTTTTGTATGTTGAGTGATGTGATTGATTGAATATGAAAAGTTAACATGCATATGATAATATGTCTTTAATTATGATCATGTTTGATGTCAATGAAATCGTTAACTTGTATATATTACATGGTATGTGCATTGAAGATTTTCATCTGACTTAAAATGTTTTCTAAAGAATGATAAATGATACTTTTTCATGCATGTCCTTATGTGTTATGTGCATATACCCATGTTTAGTACATGTGGCATACTAACCCCATTACTTTATATTACTACAAATGTAGGTTCTGGCCATTGAAGTTTAAGCAGGTGGGTTTGGAGAAGCTTGGAACTCTTTCTCCCAGTCGTGGTAGGTCCTCACGTTTGGGACTCTAGCATCTATATTCCATCGTTATGAATATTTAGTAGTTTTTAGATCTCCATTTTGTTCTTTGAATTATATTGTATAAGGCCTATATGGCATATTGAGTATTATTGGCTAAGTCCAGAGTTTCACTCTTTGATGGTTTCTATATATGTGAGATAGTTTTAGAATATTGTATGTTTTTATATATCTTATGTATGAATCTTAAGTATACTTCATTAGTATATTAAATTTTTTTAATTTTTCGCAAAATCTTTAACTGTATGATTGTGATGAACGCTAAGAAGAGGCTTGTCTGCGACCTATTAGAGATTAACGACGCCGGTCTCATTTGGGGTCTAGTATTCGGGTGTGGCAGATGGTCATATTGATGATGATATGGTAGTGTATAGGATGACTTGAAGATTATAAAGGTTATTCTATGTGCTTCTAGAATTACATGTAATATGAGTTAAAGTAAAGTATGTTGTGTCTTTTCTTTGTTGACTTGTGTCCCTTACTTAATGCATGTATGAATGTGAATATGAGATGTCTTGACTTAGTATGATAAAGCTCTTAGTCTTGTATGTATGAATAACATGAGACCATAAATGAAGTTAAAAGGGTCCTTTATGTGAATCCTTGAACGTAGTGGTAAGGTTTTGAATGTTGAAGTCGAAAATCATAATGGTATCTTCAAGTAAAGGAATGATAGACTTAAGATTGATTAGCTTTAATGACATCATATTAATACTTAGGGAATTCATGGTGAGATTCTTCTCGCCATTGTCAGGTAGCCCTAGTGGAACTTTATTTGGTAGGGTAAATGTGACCCCTTTATATGAATATAATGTGTAAATTACTA
Source organism: Solanum pennellii (assembly GCF_001406875.1). Taxonomy (NCBI): domain Eukaryota; kingdom Viridiplantae; phylum Streptophyta; class Magnoliopsida; order Solanales; family Solanaceae; genus Solanum; species Solanum pennellii. The sequence goes on from NC_028646.1 coordinate 18,247,566, forward strand.
TATGTGAATAAAGGCTAGCACCGCGTGAGTATGGTAAGGGATGTAGTTCTAGTTAAAGAATGAGACTATATTACAAAGCACACCCTTCATATTCCTTATCCATGCCCTATTAAGGATGTGTCTAATTTTTACTATTGTCAAGTAGAACAACCTCATCGGAGTAGGTTAGAACTTCGGATTCCATGTCTTGCTATCATGGTCTATGTCGGTTATTGTCTATTCTCATAATATGGAATACATATTAGAATGGTAGAAGTTCTATGAAATTTAGGTAGTGGTATGGGACGCTATCTAGACATTGTACAATAGGATTTGAAGGTGTTAGTTGGAGTTCCCCCGTCTTAACAAGACCATTACTTGTATGTCCTTTATGTGTTGAATGTCTAATAAAAATTAATTAGTGAATTTAATGAAATAAGTGAAGAAAGTATGTTCAATAAATAAGTACTTACCTAGAGTAGTTAATGGTTGTCTAATTAAGGTGTGAATTGGGGGGGGGGATAGGAGTGGTCACTTCGTATCTTACCTTGATGAGTCTTAAGAATGACTCTAGTTAGGGAAAATGATTGAATATGTGGATATGATATAAACATAGGTAGTCTTAAGGATTATTTAGGTAGTCTTGAAGAGGTCAATCATTGACGTTATCTTCTAAATTTAATTAAGTAAGTATTTTCATAGCTTTTGGGAAGAGTGTGTCATATTATCTATAAGTTGATGTGTTAAATGAGAATGATTCTATCATAGGTAGTCTATAGGTTCTCTTAATTGTGTGTTTAAGGGTTTGTATGGGGTGAGAAAGAAAGGTCTAATTTAAGCTCAAATCATTTGGAGCAAAGAAGGATAAATTTCATTTGGTTTTCTTTTATTTAGGCTAAAACTGGGCTATATTGAATAATGGCCTATAATCCTTTCCTAATTGTCTATTACAGCTTACTTTTAGCAGGACTAACCAGGCAAGTTCTAGCTCAGTACAAATAGTGGACTATTAAAATCTTCCTCACACTCACTTGACATCTCATCACTCTACCAGATTATCAGACACCTAGTTCGAATTTTAGACGTAGGGTCATGTAGTGGTGTACCTCTATGTCATGATTAGAGCCACACATTTATCAATTACTATGCCTAGTCATGCATCATTTTCCATTTTATCAAGATATCATTTTAGCCATCATGGTCCAGAATTAAACTATGTACACAAGATATAGACATGCCGGTTCAACGGAAAAAGTAATCAGTCTTTCGGGGAAAGAACACAGGCAAGAAAACCCCAAAAGAGGATAGTGAATTGGGCTACTCAGACTTCACCCTAGCACTCACTTTCCATTTACCCCACCCCCAACGAAAAGACATGCAATTGTCCCAAATGAATAAAAACATTGAAATACTAGAGTGGTAGGTGAAGCAAACCTGGGGCGCAAAGCGCCGACGATCAGCAAGCTGGTGGGTCCGGTTCCCCGGAACCCACTACCTCTGTAATCTGGACACCCTCAGTGGTGTCCTCAGCATCAACAGCACTATCAGCAGTGCCTCCCGCTATCTCCACAATTCTGGAGCTAGACGCCCCAGAAGCTAACTCTTCTGCTCTCATCTGACGCGCCTCCTCCACAGCAAGCGAGGCTCTCCTCGCAGCCTCCATCTCACGGCGCTCCTTCTTCCGTGCTCGCACCTCATCCTCCTCTCGAACCCTACGCCTCTTGGCATGCTCTCGGGGGGGGAGGTGGTGGAATCTCTGAAGTGGCGAATAGGGCCGCCATCACTGTGTCTTCAGCAGGCTCTATAGAAGGGGCCTCAGACTCAGGCACCCTAGCCTCTAAGATCATATCAATATCTGCGCAAAGACTGTCGACCGCAGCCTGAAGGGTCGACACATCCACCGGAGGGGCTGGTCGAGCTAGCACTCGCAATTCAAAAGCGTCCAAGCGCTGATGAACCTCAGCAATCTTCCGCTCTGTGTGCTTGACAATTCTCCGCTCCAAGCACTCTTCTTCCTCGGTAATAGACCTCTACATCCAAGGCTGGATATGATGCAGAAGTGTAGCCATTTGCGCCTCTAATTTCTGGACCCTAGCAAGCGGGACCAGAGCGGGTACAGGGGCTACGCGAGAGGAGCTCGGGGCGGTGCTACTACCAGGGATAGACTCGACCGGGGTAGTGTCAGTGGAAGCCGCCTGCGTAGCCGTGCGGGCTTGTGCTACCGTATCGGCCAGATTGTCACCAAGTGGAGGCAGCTCTGGACGGGGCTCTCTGCGTGGAGCCAAGTCATTGGCCTCATCTCTGATGAGGCCGATATCAACACTGCCTAGAGGGGTCTTGAGCTGATCAACGTGCCATATAGGCACACCTGCGGATCTGCATAGACAAAATATCATGCACGGGAAAGGGTAAGTAGTTGTGACCTTAAAAGCCCTCTCGTGCATGACCGCCTGTAGAAGCCACGCAAAATCAAACTCAAACCCGGCTATCATTGCCGCCATCAGTACTGCTCGATCCCATGTGATGATATTATCAGCGGCTGTAGGGGAAAGGCAGTGGCGGACAATCAACCACAAAAACTTCACCGTGAAAGTCAGGTTGGCCTTCTTGATGGCCCTCTTCGGCTCAGTCACCCAGTCGGCACCCTCTCCATCAACGGACAAGTGTAGGGCCATCCACCTCTTGGTGGTCTCTCTCAGCGATGGCTCACGCAGAAATTGGCCATCTTTGACAATCTTCCATCGGTAGTCAAACTCGGCAGTGAGAGGGGTCCGATTAGCATCAACATTCTCGCCGTATAGAAAACGGCGGATAGAAGGCAGGGAGATATCAACCGGAACGCCACGTACTCGGACCTGCTCCAGTGGGGCCTGTTTGGCAGGGGCAGCCCGCCTATCAATCTGCGATCGGAGAGTCGCTACATAGGATGCGTAGAACTCTAGAACAAGCTCTTCACTATAACATCCCAACGGACGTGCTGTCCACTCCAGTTGATGTCTGGTGAAGAGATTGTGGATCTCAGGCATCGTCGGGAGACTTCCCGTGAGGACCCGACGCTCCAATGTAAGTGTCCGAGTCATAACTCCTTTGTAATTCAGGAACTTTGCATCGGAATAGATTTGAAACTGCCCGTCGACACACCACCGGTTGGGCTGGTCAGTAACCGAGGTGATAGCACGAGCTGGTGAACCGGGTGTGGATTCCGAACTGTCAGCCTCATCAGACGAGGCCGGTGCTGCAACGGTGGCGGGTGCGGGAACCTCAACTGATCAGGAGGCTTCCTCCGACCACGAAACTCCTAAGGAGCCACACGCTCCTTCTTCATTAGTGGCTGACCCAGAAGGTGTGCCGGTCAGTGTGCGCTCCTCATCAGACTGGGAGGCATTGACTACGCCGGACGCCACCTTTTTGGGTGTGGCTCTGGCAGCACGTGCAGCACGGGATGGGGTGGAAGTGCCTGGGGGCACGTGCTCGGGGTCACGCTTATCATCAGAGTCAATGACCAGGCGGGCATACGGGGCGAGAGACTTCGATCGCCCGCGTGCGTAGACTCGATCTTGTTTTGATGCCATAGTAGATAGTACCTGTAAAGGATCAATATTAGTACTAGAAGGAGCAAACAAGACAAGCAAAACCACACAAAATAAATAAAAAAATTAAAATGAAATGACATTGCTATAGTAACACTGAAACACAACGGACCAGGTGACGGTTCGTCGTGAGTACGACGGACCGTCATGGGGTCCGTCGTGTCTTACTTAGACTATGTTTATATGGAGAACCCTGAAGGAGAGTCTCTGACAAGTATGACGGTATGTGTAGGACGGACCGTCACAGGTACGACCGTCCATCGTAGGTGTCCGTCAGAGGACACTTGAAAAAAATATGGAGACCCTTAGGAGAGGGGTCTCTGACCATCGAAAAGGTCATGCAGGACGGATCGTCACATGTACGACGGTCCGTCGTAGCTGTCCGTCAGAGGACACGTGAAAAAAATATGGAGACCCTTAGGAGAGGGGTCTCTGACCATCGAAAAGGTCATGCAGGACGGATCGTCACATGTACGACGGTCCGTCGTAGCTGTCCGTCAGAGGACACGTGAAAAAAATATGGAGACCCTTAGGAGAGGGGTCTCTGACCATCGAAAAGGTCATGCAGGACGGATCGTCACATGTACGACGGTCCGTCGTAGCTGTCCGTCAGAGGACACGTGAAAAAAATATGGAGACCCTTAGGAGAGGGGTCTCTGACCATCGAAAAGGTCATGCAGGACGGATCGTCACATGTACGACGGTCCGTCGTAGCTGTCCGTCAGAGGACACGTGAAAAAAATATGGAGACCCTTAGGAGAGGGGTCTCTGACCATCGAAAAGGTCATGCAGGACGGATCGTCACATGTACGACGGTCCGTCGTAGCTGTCCGTCAGAGGACACGTGAAAAAAATATGGAGACCCTTAGGAGAGGGGTCTCTGACCATCGAAAAGGTCATGCAGGACGGATCGTCACATGTACGACGGTCCGTCGTAGCTGTCCGTCAGAGGACACGTGAAAAAAATATGGAGACCCTTAGGAGAGGGGTCTCTGACCATCGAAAAGGTCATGCAGGACGGATCGTCACATGTACGACGGTCCGTCGTAGCTGTCCGTCAGAGGACACGTGAAAAAAATATGGAGACCCTTAGGAGAGGGGTCTCTGACCATCGAAAAGGTCATGCAGGACGGATCGTCACATGTACGACGGTCCGTCGTAGCTGTCCGTCAGAGGACACGTGAAAAAAATATGGAGACCCTTAGGAGAGGGGTCTCTGACCATCGAAAAGGTCATGCAGGACGGATCGTCACATGTACGACGGTCCGTCGTAGCTGTCCGTCAGAGGACACGTGAAAAAAATATGGAGACCCTTAGGAGAGGGGTCTCTGACCATCGAAAAGGTCATGCAGGACGGATCGTCACATGTACGACGGTCCGTCGTAGCTGTCCGTCAGAGGACACGTGAAAAAAATATGGAGACCCTTAGGAGAGGGGTCTCTGACCATCGAAAAGGTCATGCAGGACGGATCGTCACATGTACGACGGTCCGTCGTAGCTGTCCGTCAGAGGACACGTGAAAAAAATATGGAGACCCTTAGGAGAGGGGTCTCTGACCATCGAAAAGGTCATGCAGGACGGATCGTCACATGTACGACGGTCCGTCGTAGCTGTCCGTCAGAGGACACGTGAAAAAAATATGGAGACCCTTAGGAGAGGGGTCTCTGACCATCGAAAAGGTCATGCAGGACGGATCGTCACATGTACGACGGTCCGTCGTAGCTGTCCGTCAGAGGACACGTGAAAAAAATATGGAGACCCTTAGGAGAGGGGTCTCTGACCATCGAAAAGGTCATGCAGGACGGATCGTCACATGTACGACGGTCCGTCGTAGCTGTCCGTCAGAGGACACGTGAAAAAAATATGGAGACCCTTAGGAGAGGGGTCTCTGACCATCGAAAAGGTCATGCAGGACGGATCGTCACATGTACGACGGTCCGTCGTAGCTGTCCGTCAGAGGACACGTGAAAAAAATATGGAGACCCTTAGGAGAGGGGTCTCTGACCATCGAAAAGGTCATGCAGGACGGATCGTCACATGTACGACGGTCCGTCGTAGCTGTCCGTCAGAGGACACGTGAAAAAAATATGGAGACCCTTAGGAGAGGGGTCTCTGACCATCGAAAAGGTCATGCAGGACGGATCGTCACATGTACGACGGTCCGTCGTAGCTGTCCGTCAGAGGACACTTGAAAAAAATATGGAGACCCTTAGGAGAGGGGTCTCTGACCATCGAAAAGGTCATGCAGGACGGATCGTCACATGTACGACGGTCCGTCGTAGCTGTCCGTCAGAGGACACTTGAAGGAAATATGGAGACCCTAGGAGAGGAGTCTCTGACCGTCATGACGGTCATGCAGGACGGATCATCGAGGGTATGACGATCCGTCGTAGTTGTCCGTTTGAGGACACGTAGAAAAATAGAGAGAGACCCTTAGGAAAAGGGTCTCTGACAACAAGAACGGTTTTGCAGTACGGACCATCGTAGGTATGACGGTCCTTCGCATGTGTCCGTTGAAGGACACTTAGAAAAAGTGAGAGACCCTTAGGAATAGGGTCTCTGACAACCAGAACAGTTGTGCAGGACGGACCATCGCGTGAACAACGCTCTGTCGCATGTGGCCGTTGGTGGACACTTGGAGAAAAATTAGACAGTGGAGTGCTAGGGTGGTTGGAACGGACCCAATGATGGTCCGTCGTGAATAAGACAGTCCGTCATCGGGGTCTCGTTCTGTAACTCAGTGACAGAACTAGAGATGCCCCATTCATCCCCTATGACCCAAATCGAATTGGTAGTGTTTTGACCTACATTTGTCGAACCCAAATACCTAGTAAACTAGCAATGCTAAGGCACTTATTTCTAGGGTTTAACACGGCAATTTCGGAATTTTTTTTTAACCTAGGTCAGACAAAATTTGATAAAGAATGAACGTATCAAGAAGAACTAGACTACTACTAATTGATAAACAAAAATGCGATATAAATGAGTAGAAATTAGAGACACATACCTGAGAAGTTGAGAAAAACAAGAGGGAAAGTTACTTGGTGATCAAGTACACACCCACAGCAGCAGCTCTCCGACTAGTAGATGAGGACTTTTAGGATTTTGGAAATTTGGGGAAAATGATCGGTTGAAGAGAGAGATGATTTGGAAGTTGAAAAGGGAGGGAAATAGGAGGAAGAGTGAAGGAATGGGGTTAAATGAAGGGTTGGGGGTTTTAAGTGTTGAATTTTTTTAAAAATCCCCAGTCGGGTCGGGTCGGGTATGCCTCATTAATGACGCGATGATTCCACGACGACGGTCCGTCTCATATGTGACGATCCGTCGTTGGTTCTGTCGCGTGTGCCCTAGTTTGAAAATAACAGAAAGACGAACCTGGCACGACGCATTCATGCGACAGTCCGTCACATTTGAAACGGTCCGTTGCTGTATCCGTCAGTGACTGCTGCAGAGTAATTTTCTGCAAAATTTCCTGGTGATGTGCCTGCAAATTAAAAACCCATTAGTAGTAAATGCTACCATTACTAGAAAGAAAAACTATAAGTATTGGGTTGCCTCCCAACAAGCGCCTGATTTAACGTCGCGGCACGATTGACGACACTTGATTACTCAAACTTAATCAAGATGGTATGCCTCGATCACTTCATTCGCCGATTCAGCATATGCCCGAGATAGATTTTTATGTGTTGTCCATTCACCTTGAACCGCACACCCTCCTTAGTTTCGAACTCAACTGCTCCATGAGGGAATAGTTGGGTAACCAAGTAAGGACCAGTCAATTTGGACTTGAGCTTGCCCGGAAACAAGCGCAACCTAGAATTAAATAAAAGCACCAAATCCCCGACCATAAACTCTCGTTTTTCAATTTTTTTGTCATTGTAATTCTTCATCTTTTCTTTGTATAGGGCTGAGCTTTCATAAGCTTTCAGGCGAAATTCATCGAGTTCATTCAACCCAGTTAACTGTTGTTCTGCAGCTTCGCTCCAATCTATTTTCAACTTCTTCATAGCCCACATGGCTTTATGCTCTAACTCAGTTGGAAGATGACAAGCTTTCCCATATACAAGTTGGTATGGAGACATACCTGTGGGAGTCTTATACGCTGTCCGGTAGGCCCAAAGGGCATCATCAAGCCTCCTTGACCAATCCGTTCTACTAGCGTTCACTGTTTTTGACAATATCTGTTTCATCTCCAGATTCGACACTTCAACTTGCCCACTAGTTTGAGGGTGGTAAGGAGTGGCCACATTATGGCGAACCCTATATTTCTCCAATAACCCCTTGAACAATCTGTTGCAGAGTGGGAGCCCTCATCACTGATAATTTCCCTTGGGGTGCCAAAACGAGAGAATATATTCTTTTTTAAGAATGCAGTGACACTCTTCCCTTCATTGTTTGCGAGGGCGATGGCTTCGACCCATTTAGATACATAATCAATCGCTACTAGAATGTACTTCATTCCATGAGAACTCACAAAAGGCCCATAAAGTCAATACCCCAAACATCAAATAACTCAATCACAAGAATAGGGTTTAGAGGGAGCTCTTGCTTTCTTGAAATGCCACCATCTCGTTGGCATCGATCACATGCTTTAGCAAACTCATGAGTATCTTGATGAAGAGTTGGCCAATAGTAACCACATTATAATATCTTATGAGCGGTTCGGATACCGCTGTGATGTCCACCAACGGGTGAGGAATGGCATGCTTCCAACACACTCAACATCTCACATTCTGGCACACAACGCCGAATAAGCCCGTCGGCACAACTTCTATATAAGTATGGTTCATCCCAAAAGAACTTCTTCACATCGTACATGAACTTTTTTCTTTGATGAAAGGACAAGTACGATGGAACAATATCACTAGCCAGATAGTTTGCAAAATCTGCGAACCATGGAATCAAGTCTTGTGAAGCAGCCAATACATGCTCATCGGGGAAAGTATCATCAATTTCAGTCTTATCCCCCAACTCTCTCATAGCTTCATCCTCTAGACGGGACAAATGATCAGCAACTTGATTTTCAGTTCCTTTTCTATCAATCACTTCAAAGTCAAATTCTTGTAGCAGTAATACCCAACGAATCAACCTAGGTTTCGCATCCTTCTTTGCCATCAAATATCTCAATGTTGAGTGGTCAGTATGCACTATAACTGTAGTACCTAGCAAATAGGAGCGGAATTTCTCAAAAGCAAAGACTACTGCAAGGAGTTCTTGCTCAGTCACTGTGTAGTTCTTCTAAGCTTCATTTAGGGCTTTACTAGCATGGTAAATGGGGTGAACGATTTTGTTCTTTCTTTGTCCCAATACTACACCAAGAGCAACCCCACTAGCATCGCACATCACCTCAAATGGACTGTTCCAATCCGGAGAAATAATGATAGGTGCATACACCAATTTTCCTTTTAGCTCACCGAATGCTTTAAGACAGGATTCATCAAAACAAAATTTACAATCTTTCTCCAGCAGTTTGCACAATGGATGTGTAATCTTTGAAAAGTCTTTGATGAATCTCTGGTAAAAACCTGCATGCCCAAGAAAGCTTCTCACACCTTTCATAGAGATCGGTGGGTGAAGTCTCTCTATTACCGCAACTTTAGCTCGATTAACCTCTATGCCCTTTTCTGAAATCTGATGACCCAAAAAATACCTTCTTTCACCATGAAATGACATTTTCCCAATTCAGTACTGAATTGCAGTCTTCACATCTCTTAAGGACCTCAGATAAATTGTTCAAACACCGCTCGAATGAATCACCTACCACAGAAAAATCATCCATAACAACTTCTATAGTATCTTCCACCATGTCGGAAAATATCGACATCATACATCTATGAAATGTGGCGGGTGCATTACACAACCCAAACGACATTCTTTTGAACGCAAAGGTCCCATATGGAAAGTAAAAGTGGTTTTCTCTTGATCTTCTGGTGCAATAGAAATCTGATTATGCCCCGAATATCCATCAAGAAAACAGTACCACCCTTTTTCGGCAAGTCTATCCAACATCTGATCCATGAAGGGCATAGGAAAGTGGTCTTTTTCAGTCCATGAATTTAATTTGCGGTAATCCATACACACCCACCATCCAGTAACTGGTCTCATTGGAACAAGTTCATTTTTTTCGTTGGGGACCACAGTCATTCCCCCTTTCTTACGTACACACTGAAGAGGGCATACCCAACTACTATCGGCGATCGGATATATTACTCCGGCATCCAACCACTTAATGATTTCCTTTTTCACGACCTCTTGCATAGGAGGATTTAAGCGTCTCTGGTGCTCAATACTTGGTTTATGATCAGGCATGAGTTGGATTTTATGAGACCAAAAACCAGGAGGGATCCCAATAATGTCCGCAATAGTCCACCCAATATCTCTTTTGAACCTTTTTAGCACTTTCACCAAACTCTCAACTTGTTGTTCATTCAGGCTTGATGCAATGATTACCGGCAAAGTGTCACCATTTCGTAAGAATTCATACCTGAGATGAGGTGGGAGAGCTTTTAGTTCTAACTTTGGAGCCTCATCTATAGATGGTTTTGCGGGTGGGGACTCGCGATTCTTCATATCTAACTCATCTTTCTTCGGTTTAAACCGAACATCACCTCGATCGAGAGCCGCGACTAATGACTCATACTCTTCAATGCAATCGCTATCAAAATTCATTATCACTGCCGCTAATGCTTCTACACCTAGACGTTCTTCTATTTGTGTCTCAGATGTCTCACCAATGTTGTAGGATATAGCATATACCGATTGGAGCTCACCACTCTGCCTCATGGACCTACAGATGTTAAAGGTCACTTCCTCATTATTCAATTGAAATTTCATCTGCCCGTTTTCCATATCAACTAAGGCTCTACCTGTAGCAAGGAATGGCCTCCCAAGAATAATAGGCACTTCAAAATCGACTTCACAATCAAGAATAACAAAATCTGTCGGAAATATGAATGACTCCACTTTTACTAGCACGTCACGGGGTATCCCTATAGGCCTTTTCACTGTCCAATCAGCCAGTAGCCGCATCGCAGTGGGCTTTGGGTCACCCAAACCCAACTTCTTGTAAATCGAGAGGGGCATGAGATTTATGCTTGCCCCCAGATCACATAATGCTTTCGCAAAATGTAATAGCCCGATTTACAAGGAATAGTGAACGCACCCGGATCTTCTTTCTTTTGTACCAGAGATCTTGTAGCAATAGCACTACAGTGCTGCATTCTATCATCATCCTCAAAAGTGACCGATCTTTTCCTTGTAACTAGATCTTTCATAAACTTGGCGTAACCGGGCATTTGTTCTAAAGCTTCTACCAAAGGGACATTGATAGAAAGTTGTTTCAACATTGTGATAAAACGCCGATATTTACCATCCTCGGTCTTTTACAATAATCTTTGAGGAAATGGGGGTGGTGGCCTAGGCATGGGAGTTACCTTTTTTTGCACTTCAGCATCTTTTGCAGTGTTATCCTCTACTTCACCATTAATATCTACCACATTTTCAGTATCTTTTGTCTCCTTTTTCTCAATAGTTGTCATAGGTGCGTCAATGGTTTGCATGCCACTGCGAGTAGTGATTGCCATACAATGTCCATCATTTTTTGGATTTTGGACAGTGTTGCTAGGAAGAGTGCCCGGTTGCCGTGTGTTCACATTCACAGATAATTAGGCCAATTATAACTCAACTTGCTTAATCGATATTGCATGTGTATCGACTTTTTTCCCAATACCCGCTAAATCATTCCTCAACTCTTTATTGTGCTCATCACTAGCATCGAACCTCCTTATCATTTTATGCAACATATCCTCAACTCGCGCCATACTATCTCCACCATCCCTAGGAGTAACTTCACGATTTTGAGGAGGGACATAGGGCCCATTCCGATCATTTCTGTTACCGTAGTTACCCCTGTTGAAGTTGTTGTTGCGGTTGTTGTTTCAATCTCGGACATAATGACCCTCACAGTTATAGTTACCATAGATCCGACCTTGGTTCCCTTGACCTTGGCGCCAATTATCTTGATTTGAGCCTTCGTCGCTCGGTCGGAAACCCCCCCTCTGCTCATTTACTGCATAGCAGTCCTCCGTATAATAGCATTCCTCCTTAGGAGGTGGTGGTTTAGGCAAGTAGTTAACTGCATTTATCTTTTCTGCACCCCCAGTGATATGTTTTAGTACAAACCCAAGCTTAGTTCTCATCTGAGCCAATTCTTCACGAATCTCATCTGTGGCCGGGTTGTGAGTGGAGTGTACTGCGAAGGTATTTCTCCCGGTATCTGACTTCCTAGTACTCCAAGCTTTATTATTCCGGGAGATTTTCTCTAATTTTTCAGCAATCTCAGCATAAGGACACTCCCCATAAGATCCACCTGCTATAGTATCCAACACCGCTTTATTATTATCATCCTGTTCCCGATACAAGTATTCCATCAGTGACTCATCATCTATACGGTGATTTGGGACGCTTCTCAAGAACGAGGTGAATCTATCCCAAGAACTACTAACTGACTCTCCTGGTAGTCCCACAAAGTTGTTCACTCTGTCTTTGTGGTTTAGTTTCTTGGAGATCGGATAGTAGCGTGCAAAGAAAACATCCCTTAGTTGGTTCCAAGTGAAAATTGAGTTGTAAGGGAGCTTAGTGAACCATATAGCAGCCTCTCCCGTCAGTGAGAGAGGAAACACTCTAAGCCCTATTACATCCAAGTCCAAGATAGGCCTCCCTACACAGCTTTTACACACTGCCCTTACCTTAGCTATATGGGCATGTGGATCCTCAGAAGGTAGCCCTAAAAACAAACCTCTGGCAGTGAGCATTTGCATCAGGCTACTAGTTACCACGAAGGTGTGGCCTGGTGGTAGCGGAGCCAAGACAAGTGGCCCATCGGAGTCTGCTATGTTGTCATAGCCTCTGTAGTATGCTTGGGCCGTGGAGCGGGATTTTGTCCCCTTTGTTGGTGTTCACCCGGAGCATCAGGTAACAACTGACCATGAACATCAACCGGAGCTGGGATGTTCTGGTTTGGATCATCATCATTGATTCCCAAGTTTCTATTCATGTTGCGTAGTGTACGCTCTAATTCGTGATCGTAGGGAAACAAGGGTTCTCTTCCTCTCCGTGTATTTGGCATACAAGGAAGATGGTTCTGCAAGAATCAAAAACAATAAAACAAAGTAAAATCAAGAAAATATCAACTAAACTATAGTAATAAGTTTAAGTTAATCTAAAAGCTACTTTCCCCGGCAGCGGCGCCAAAATTTGATACGCTCAAACTTACTTCTCAAATAAGAAGTAAAGCGGTCGTGTCAAGTAAATAACCCAACTAGTGAGGTTTGTATCGTTCCCACGAGGAAAATAGTTTAGACTTAACTTCAATATATTACTACAATTGTTCAGTCAATTACTTCCTTGGAAAGAAAAACATGATAAAAAGGGGGGTTTTCTATTTCTAAGTAAATGAAAATAACTAGCGAAATAAAAGGAGACAACTAAGAGCTTTGAATGTTGGAGTTTAATCAATTAATCAAATTAACTAGGGTTTACGTGTTCCCACAGTTTCATAACTTGATAAGTCTAACTATAACAATTCTTTCCTAGTATCTTGCATGCAAAGTGATAAGTTATGTATTTCTAAATCCTTGGTCCGACATCTAGAAAATGTCACTCCGCACCTTTGTCCGGCTACGTGTGTTGCCATCCTAACCCTTATCTTTACCTCATATTAAGCATCGTATTCGATATTTGACTAAGTTATTACCTCGTACCAATCAATACTAGCCTATTAGATAGTATACACTAAATCTATGTTGATAATTCTTTTCCTATTATCTACCTCCTTGGTCTGGCAAGTAGCATTAAGGCGAGTTCTAACGTTGGCCATCCGTTAAAAAGACTTCTACGCGAAAGAATTATCAATACATTCAAGACACTATTCTAGAATTGTTATTTTAGTTAGGTTCTACCTCATTATTTGCCTATGGTTCCTACAACCCTAGTTGTGGAGTTTAGTTACCCATAGTCATAATCACAATATTCAAATATATGGTATAAGAATTCATGTACTTACTTCAATGAGAAAGAGTAAAATCCGAAAGTTCTCTTGATTAATCAACAAAAATCACCAACAATCAATTCAAAGAATCTCAAAATAATGAAGAATCTAGCGATAATCAAGGGCCTAACCAAATAATCCAGAGTCTAACAATGATCCAGAGTCTAACAATGATCCAGAGTCTAACCTCAAAAATGAGGTTTTTCGAACTATTTATAGAAAATAAAAACCTAATTAAACAAGGACTCTATTTGCTGGAAATCTGTCAATACGCGGCTGGATCGACGGACAACGCGACGGATCGTCGTGGTCACGACGGACCGTCATGGACTCCGTCGTCCCATACTTGATGATATTTCTTCTGCTGATCTCTTCATTACCCTCGACGGCAGGTATGACGGATCGTTACGAGCACAACGGTCCGTCGAGGGTCTCCATTTCAAAACACTTGAACTCTTGGAATATGGGTACTGGGCTACTTCTCTGATCTTCATGACGAACCTGCAGGACAGACCGTCATGGCTACGACGGCCCATCACGTTTTCCGTAACCCCACACTTGGTCAGACTTCCCCATCTTCCTCCAGCAGCTGCACTACGCTGCCACCTACGGACCGTCACAAGCATGACGGACCGTCACAAGCTCCGTAGGTGGTCTCTTCCGCATTTCTTCGCTCAAAAAACCTCCGGATTCATCTTTGGACAGATTTCCTGCAAATAAGGAGAAACTTATATAAAAATTAGCACAAAAAGGCTTTTGGACACACTAAACTTAAGGAAAAAGTATTAATAATACCGTGAAACCACGGTATATAACTTATGATATTCATCATATGATTATGTCTATTATTGACTAACCCTTTGAGATATCTTATGTTTGGTGTGATACTATCCATACTTAGTGCATATCGTACTAACGCATATTGCCTAGATGTTGTCCATGTAGAGTCTTGAGAAGATTGAGTTTCTTGAAGAGTAGTGTTTCAATGTTTCCAAGAAGAGAAAAGTGGTGACTCCTCATAGCTTCGAGGATGAACCTCTATGTTCATTTAAGTTTTGTTCATGGTTAGATTGTGTGGGCTGGTTACCAATATTTTAATTCATGTTAAAGTTAGATGGTTTTTGAGACAAGGTTATTAGAGATGCTTGTGCTTTTATGATATACCTTTTTGGTTTATCTTTTAAGAAAGTTTTAAATTCCCTCCATTTATGCATGATTTTTTGTAATGAGGTCAAGTGACTCGTACAAGACCTCCAAAAGGTCAAGTACGTCGTGTTACCACCCAAGGGTTGCCCTAACATCTAGGGTGTACTTGCGGGTCGTGAGATGAATTTCCCGTTTACCCTTTTACTTAAGAGCATGCATGAAACACTTGCAGGTCACCCATCAAGGAGTGCATTGATGGACCTTCGATGGAATGACGGTTTCGTACTACAAATCCGTTGATGGTGATAGAGACTGCAATTTTTGGGCTTAACCTCACACAGATAAGTTTTGATATATGCCCCCATAGACAGGGTGTTGATCAAGGCACGAGGCATAGGAACATGGGGTCGTCGATTGGACACTTCCTAGGCAATGTTTGGGCCCTCTTCAAGGACCCCTTGAATGGTCCTCGGAGAGTCGTGCACAGATGTTTCGAACGTAAATATGATCATATACAAGTTAAGGACCTTACCGATACATTTCAGTATCGAAAAACATATAAAACATACCAAGGCATAGTAGAACACACCACCACGTCCAAGACTAACTGTCGAATGTCATCAGACGTTGTTGGATGTTTGACCTTCAAATCACTTCATATCAGATATGCATAATGTAAAACACTTATTTAACAAATTTTAAAATTTTTTAGGCACATGTGAGTCTCTCAGAATCTTAGTTTATTTTGCGAGACTTTATAGATGGACCTAACTAGCAACCGCCATTTTGGTCAAACACTCCTTTTTTTGGGGTTTAAGCTCACACGCCTAATTGTGGAGAAAAGGCCCCCATCGATTGTGCATAGCCTGTTCAACAGGCATCGTTTGTAGGTCATCAAATAACACTGCCAAGAGAGTGCATGGTTTGCTTTTGGGTCCTCCTCAAGGACTTCTTCGGTGGTCCTTGAGGAGTTGTGCCCAGATTTTTCGAACCCAAATACGTCTTTCTAGATATTCGGAACCTTCCATATAATTTTAGCTCCAAACACTAATTAAAACCTCATGAAGCATACTAAGGCACACACGCACATCTTAAGGCTATCTTTGGAACGTCTTAGACGTTCTTGGACGTTTCACGATCAAACTCTTCCAAACTCTGTGCAGTCCCTCTTAACACTATAATTAGTCATTTTTAGACCTTAAATCTCATCACATACATGATAGGATCGATTTTTACCTAATGCATTTTGGGTTCCTTACAGTTAAAGTGTTATATTATAGTGCAAAATGCAGTGTGTTGAGTTCGGAAGAGTTTGGAAGTGAAACATTTAAAATGTTCTAAATTTTGGCCTTGAAATGTGGTTGTGTGCTCTACTGTGACTTGGCCTGTTTTATATTTTGGTTTGATTTCAAATTGATGGAGAGGTTCCTAACATCTACAAAAGCGTGTTTATGGTTGAAGGTCTAGGACGACTCCCTAAGGACCATCCTATGTAACACTCTTTAGGTTCATGACTCGGTCTAGAGCCTCACATGATGAACAAAACTCTAAATCACTGCTTATAAGCCTAAAATAAGTTACTGAAACCAAGTATGAAGTATTAGCGCCTAAAAGTCAAGGGACAACCACGACATACTCAATAAGAGCCATGCTGATAGATTCGTAAGGTTTCTTCACCATGTTTTCATGGTTATCTCCAATAAGTTATGGTTATCCTTCATTCTTATTTAACCTTTCTATTGAGGAGCCCTTCCAAATGTTTTAAATGAAAGTTCATGATCAAACCTCATATCTTTCAATCTAGCCATGGGTTCTTTCTCAAAAAAATTTTAAAATCTTACTTGAGATGAATTGATATTATTTTACTGACTTTAAAGTTAATTTCAATCCAATTTCATAATGAACCCATGTTCTTTCCAATCCCTAAATTAGCTTATATTATGGGCGTTGTGATCTTGACTCTATGTTGATTGAATTATTAGTCTAGCATGTTGAGTAGCTTATATCTACTGCCTATTTTTTATATTGATGATGAATTATGTGTAATTGATCAATGTGGATAATGTTTGAAGAATTGGTAAGGATTTACCTATGTTCTTCTACTTCTATAAATTGCTTGTGTACTGAATTCATTGTGATTTCGATCCTATGGTAAATGAAGCATCATTTGGTGTATGTTATCATATCATTAGATACTGCCCTTTATTGAAATTATTGATGAATTACGATTATTAATCATTGCTGATCAAATCAAGGAAGATTGGTTAAGATTGCTCTATTCCTCTACTTTTCTATGCTATTTCTAGTAGAATTGGCCTTGCATGGCATTGTGTGGTATGACCCACTTATGGTGGCGGTGTTTACTTCTTGTCAATTATTATTTGATGTTATCATGTACTTAAAGGCAAATTGGTCTAACATGAATGTGTTGTTATGTTGATCACAATGTTGAGTAGCATGCCTACTCTTCAAATCTAGTTTATAAGTTAAGGTTGTATTGCTAATATTATCAGCATGTGAATGACTATGTTAGGCGTGGTTTAGGTACTGCCTTGAATATGTAATAATTGTAAATGAACTCTACCCATGAACCCCTATATGAATGTGTTATTAGCTATGTTAGGAGTTTTAAGTGTAATGTGAAGTTATCTTGTCTCCTATGCTAAATTGTGATGTGTGGTCTATATTTGAATGTGCATTGTGGTCTTATGAGGGTGGCTCCCTCAATGTGATGTTAATAGACATTGTATGATCATGTTGAGAAATGTACACGCACTCACACCTCATCGATGCTTGCAAGTAATATAGGTTTGTGGTGTCTAAGGAAATGGTATTCTGATTTGCACTTGTGTTACTAATATGCATGTAAAGTATATGTCCATTAAATTTGTTATGTATTATTTAACTAGAATGAATTTATAAGTGTTGTAGTATGGACAAGGGTATGGGACCTTGTGTATGCATTGCACATGTGATCCTTGATAGGATAGATCCTAGGTTTGTAATCTATGTACATGAATATGAATACATGAGTATGTTATGAATATGCATTTTGTCTAAATGTGTTTATATGAATGGATTGCTCATATAGTTACAGCTATACACTTATGCATGATCGAAGTGAAGTATGAACATGTGTTGTCTTACGACCTAAATCTAGACCCAAACGAGACCGGCATCGTTGACCTCTGAGAGGTTGCAGACAAGCCTACATACGCCATCGTTACTTCATCTAGGTTAATTTTAGTGGAAAATTTGAACTTTTGTTTACTTAAACCTTATGTTTGAAAACATTGATCTCGCATAATACTATCTATGTAAACTCATAAGCGTTCACAACAACCCTCTAAATCAAGATAATAAAGTGAACGATATAATCATAAATAAAGAGATGCCAGTGCACCAATACAACGTCTGAAAGTAAATACGAAAGATATGCTAGTCGAACATACTCCATTAGCTCATGCCTACTTTTATGCTAGAATAAACCAGTAAGCATCCTCGAAAGCATGAGGGCCTACCAAATCCGGATGAAAGCTCCACGCCTGGATAACTTCTACGTCGACTCATAAGTTCTAACGTCCAGCTTCACCTGCATTTAAAAGTAGATAAATGTAAGGAATAGTACACACTTGTACTAAGTATGGGTATATGCAAGCACACACCACCGACATGCATGATTTAGAAAAACTCTCTCCAAAAAATATGAGTTATGGAAAGTCATGTCAATGGACTTGCCAAAATTTGATTAGGAAAGTAATGACATGAGAGTAAAATTGCATCGTTATACGTATCATATTGCACACAACACATAATATATTGCATATAGCACATAACATATTGCATATAGCACATATCATATTTCATTTGATTCGTTCATATGCCATGAGACCTTGGAATAATGTACTTATCATTAGGACTTCCCAAAATGAGGGCTCAACATACGGGACCTCAACTAGGGAGCCTTTTTTAGCAAACACTGAGTCTGCTTCATTCATTTAAATATACTTCATTTCATTTCATTCATAGGCTAGTTTAAACACCAGCTATACCTAGGATGTAGTGTAAGACTCTAATTGGGTTCACTGTGCAATGACTATGAATGACCTAGTGGCATTACATAAGTCTAGTGCACCTCTTGATTATCCTAGCCAAACACCTTTGGTATCGTTCATTTCATTGCGTGCATTACATGAGGCTTGCCTCATTCTTTCTTTGGGAAATTTAACTTTAACCGACATTGATCGTGTGAGCTGTATGAAATCTTGTGTCTACCCCACACCGAAAAGAGGTGGAATCACCGGCCAAAGTGAAACAAAAAACATGCTAGCGTATATAGGGGATTTAACCCTACTAGATCCCTATGTTGGCTGCATAGGTTCAAAGACTAGGAGATATAATGAGACCCATACCCGTCTAGATGGAAAATCTCATATCATGAGAATTACACGAACCTCTCCCTTCCCGAAAGAAGGAATCGCCACTCATAGATAGCCTATCAGTGCTCAATATAAAGTTCCATTACATTCATCTCATACATAATAGAAACTAGCTTCTAGCATGAGGGAGTCATTTCTCATTAGATGATTTATCATCTGATCATTAGTATTAAGTATACATTAACTTTAGTACTTTCAATAGAGTGTTCATAGAGACTGGTCTCTTCATTAACTTCACACTCTCATAGGTGAGCACGTTTTCGTAATATTTACTTAGACTCATTTGAGATTGCTATTATATTTCACATTAGACTCTTATCATGTTCTCACCACATTCATTTGTCTTAGCACACTTGACCTTCATAATTACTCACCCTTTTTTACGTGAATGTTCATTTCATCATATGCCAATGCTCTTGGCCTTTTAGTGTGTTTCACACTCTTAATTAACCCTTCTGTGGTCTCATCATTAATCACATAACATCTTAGGTTCACTTACTTTATAAACGTATGATGGACTTATGAGTCCGCACACACAAGCCATGAGGCTTCATTCGTAGTTCATTTAAGTGATTCATATTTCCCAAGATTATGTGGTACAATACTTATGCATTTGATAAGTATGCCATGGTCTCAATTTGATTCCTATAGGCAACATTCATTTAATATTTAATCACGGAATACTTATGTGTCAATACGAAATTGAGCAAGGAAACCCTATTGCATATTCCTTGTATAACACTTAGTAAATTTTCTTTATGATTTTCGTTGACATAAACTTCTTGGCTAGGGAACCCGAGATCAATTCCCCACAACTACACTTACTTTCATTCTTTTCTTGATTTTTTCCTTAAACATTTCAGCCTTGGGGACCCAAGATCGAATCCCCACGCCCACATTATTTTCTTTTTCTTTCTTTACTTAATCCCTTCGTTTAGACTAAGAGGGTGTGGGATCAAACCCCCACAAACTCACCTTATTTTTTATTGCATTTCCCCTTACTTTATCATTCGGCTAAGAAGTTGTGGGTTCGAATCCCACATACCTCATTTTTATTATTTATTTTGTAAATTTTTCTCCTCTCTCCTTCATATGTCCAAGAGGTTGTGTTTTCGAACCCCACACGCCCCATTTCATTTTCTTCTAGCTTTCTCCTAACTTTTCACATGAGTATTACCCCATTTTGAATCCCTCTTACCACATGTTATTATTTAAATTTTTTATAAATTTTATATGGTGAGGTCTTGGGTTCAATACCCATTGACCTCATGCATTAAATAAACATTTTTAAAAGCAACATTTTAAATAGTAAGCTGTCGAAAACAAATTTCCAGAATGCTGGAAATTTGTTCACCCTTTTTGCAGTCCATCTTCTCAACTTTTAAATGTTAGATTTAGGACAAATTCTCGTGTAGCATCTAGTGCATCATTAGGTGATTTTTCATGGTTACTTTTGGGAATTTAATAACCTTTTTGCAGTCCATTTTCTCACCCTCTTTCAATTAAAAATTAAGACATTTCGAGTAGTTTTTAGGGAGATCTTTAGGTGCATTTTCGCGGTTACTTTCAAGAATTTTCATTCAATTAAGAAAATTTGAACTCATATGAACATAACATTTTTAAAATATTCATACAGGTAAAATACAATAATTTAACATGTCAAATTCAATGCTTCAAGCCGAGACCAAAATCACAGTACACACGTGCACCCACAAGTTAACAAATCACACATTTTCGGAAACACTTCTTTCATTTCTACATAATTTCGAATACACATTCAAACACATAATCACAACCATCCATAAAATCATCTACCAGAAGTAATACCAACGCATAATTGAATCTTTCAAAGGATCTAATGACATGGGCATGAAACGGGGACAACTTTTGTTTTTGATTGTGAATAGTCTGAACCTTAGATGTCTCTTCGGAAAGGGACCAAGAGGGAAGAAAACCATACCTGAAGTCGTTCAAAGTATTCTTATGTGCTACAAAATCCCCCCACTAAGACAATGTCTCACCACCGAAATCACAAGCACAATCCGTAGAGAACTTGGTTTTTGCTCAATGTTTTGAAGCTTATTTTGCTTTTTGAGTTTGACCGTTCAAATTCTTGATGAACTTTATATATTTTTTTGTTATGTTCTTTTGTTTTATAGAAAGTAGAGCGTGTAAATAAGCTGAGAGTAGATAGAGACGTGAGAATGAGTTAGCTTAGGATTAGGAGATTAGGTGGAGACTTAGTATAATTAGGACTTCTCTTAATTGTTTAAAAATCTGATTTTTTAAAAGGTAAGAGAAATGACCACCAAGTCCCTACAAAAATAAAATTATAATAATCAATTAATCCACCTAAATGTTGCTTCCACCAAGGCTCAAACCTGGGTGAAGCCTAACTCGCGAAAAATGGGTCAATTTGGGTCAACCCTACCCAAATTTTCAACTATTTTCATTAATTAATTACTTAATTAAATATGTAGGGTAATTAAAATACTACACTTATTCTAAAAAAGGCCATTTTACCCTTACACCCTCCAAACTTAAGATTATCCCTTTCAAGTCCGGTTAAGACTCATCCAGGTGAATCTTAATATTCGGGTGCCCTACATGGCTGGACCCAACCTTGACTAGCTCAAATAACTCACTAAGTTCATTTTCTTTTCTGATGCATAGGTTTAGAGGTCTGGTTCCATGCGCATTAATCCATGCGAACCTAGTCTAATCTAGGCATTCTAGGTACTTTAAGTATTACTTGGCATAGTCAATTTCAGGTTGTTTCATGGGGTCTAAGGGTGTTCATGTGAAAGGTTCACTCACCTATATATATATACACATACATATGAAACATGAAAGTTATGCATGTACGATAATCTAGTCAATATATGGGATCATAATAGGTATTCTCAAGGGTATCCTAAACTAGATAGTACATTAACATCCTATGTCCATATGAAAGGTCTTTCTCACATGATTTAGGTTGATGAACACTCATATTTGACCTATGTGCTAATCATATTTGGGGTCAATATCATAAATCCTACTTTTATAATGTAATGAATAATAAAGGATTTTCAATAAAGGGAACTCAACTTAGCACCGGTAAACTTGAAGTTGAGGGTTGTTCTTTCCCAATGTAGTAATGTAGGTTCACCATAATTCTCACGAGGTGGATAACTACAATGCCTAAATAGGTATACAGAGGGTTTTCATATATGCCTCCAAGTTCCATAAACTAAGCTTGCTCCATAGTATCTAGCAAGTGATATCACCTAATATTCTAGAATGTACTTGATGTTCTACTTTGGCAAGGTAGGGCACCTTCCCTTGGTGTAATGCTCTAAAACACCAAATTCCATGTTTAGCACCCATGGTCTTAGTTTCATTCAAGGCTATTGGTTCCACAAAGTAAAAATGGACAATGGAAGTAAAGTATGGACCATAACTAAGATAACCTAAGGGAAGTATCTTAGTGTAGGTGAGGGTATGCGACTTTACCTATGCATTGCACAAGTAGCTCTTGAAGGGAGTTGTAGGAAGGTGTTATAATGTATATGATGATGTTTTTGTTTCTTTTTCATGAGACAATATAATGTTGTCTTACCTTATATGCATAAAATGGGTCTTATTCACTATATAGTGAAGGTGTTGCTTGACATATATGAAGTTCTCTATGCTTGTCTAGTTCATGTATGATGTAAATTTTATGCTTGTAGTCTCTTGTAGGTTTGCTTAGTATGTTCGAGGTTATGGGACTTCATATGTACATTGCACTAGTAGGCTTATAATGAGATTATGAGTACGGTTCTATGATGTTTTATGAAGTGAAGTCCAAGTATGTGTTGTTTACTAATTCCTAGAATGATGTTATTAGTGGTGTTAACTTACTTGATGACTTGGAATAAGTCTTATAAGAGGTTTATGCATTATGTGGAGTGTGGAGTTTGTACTATCATGATACGCTATGCTTCTATGTATATGAATATATGTTTGATGATTAAGGGAGGTTGTATGGGACATTATCTATATGTTGCACCAAGTATTACTAAAGGGTTACTTGGAAAGTTAAGGAAGAAATAAGGTTACTGTAAAATGAAATGGGTTACTATAAAGTTAAGAGGTCATTCTGATGTGACCCTAAATGTGTCTTAAATGCAATATATGATTTTATGTGATATTGTGACTCTTGTATATGCCTAAATGAAGTTTGTAAATTTTATGAGGCTTAATGTATCAATGTTTGTGATGTTTTGACAAAAAGGCATGATGCATGGTTTGAATAAAATGTCCCCTCTTAAATGCATGTTTTTGCATGGTTGTCATACCTAGTGCATTCTTATACTAACAAAATTCTTCTTTACCTTTTTACACAAAGTATACGTTATGGATGCTTACAGGACGTCTGTACGGCGAAGGGCTTGATATGTGATTCTCGAGCTCAATCAAAGGGATCATTAAGTTCAAGGATTTCCTATGTCAAGTTTCATTAAAGTTTTGCAATAATTTAGTGTATGATTTTATGTTTTAAGGGCCTTGTCCCTAATGTACTCTAATGATGTTGACTCAATAATGGAAATGAGACTTAGAGTTTTTAACTATGTTTATGATAGTTTTAGCATCTAATTTTCTATGACAATGCTATTAATGACAACTATGGGCATGTATAAGACCTCCGAGAGATCAAGTACACCATGTTACTTCTAGGGGATTCTCCGTGGTCGTGATAAACTTTGTATCGGAGCATTAGGTTTATGAAAGTGGTTTTAGGGTCCAAAGTCTCATATTTCCACGTCTAGTAGAGTCTCGTTTATCAGTTGTTAGTTGTGACACATCTATAATACTCTGAAAATCTAAAGCCTAATCTAGAGCTTAAAATGAGAGTCTAATAGTCTTAACATTTTTATAAGGTCATATATAACGTATATAAGTCATTTAAGAAGTCTTAAAATCAAAACGTCAAGAAACGTCTATGACGTCTGAAAACTAGTTCCAGAGGTTCTAGCGTGCCTTAGTCTATTTGACAAGGTTTTAATAGTCAAAAATTAATGAAATATAGTGGTAAGGTATCTAACATGTATTAGAGTTAGTTTATAGTTGAAACGTACGGGTACGACTCACAAAGGACCAACCAAAGGTTCCTTGAGGAGGACCCTTGCATTTTTGTCAAAAAGTTATCATTGAGACAGTGTCTATCTATGTGTTGCAGGTGACAAGGCGTAGGTTAATCAACGGGGCATCGATTGTGCTGTCGACCAACACTTATCCATTTTTCAAAATGACCATTTGGACAGGTCTCTGCCGAAGACAACGGATGTGTAGCACGGAGGAGGGCTTGGCCGTCGACTGACCTACGACCCGTAGATCGGGATCTCGTAGGCCAGGTCACTGGTTACAACCATGTTTTAGGTTAGTTATATTAATTAATTAAGTGGTTACTTAATTATTTAGTGTTTAAGGGAGGTCTAATTAAGTTAGTTAATGATTCTATAAATACCCTAAACCTAATTAAACTAAACCCAACTCCCACAACTCCAAAACTCATTTGCTCTTCCTTCTCTCTTATTTCACTCTCCCAAAAATTGAAACCCCATTGAAGGTTAGCTCATGGTCTAAGGGATGCAAGAAAGGGTTTTTTTTCATCATTCTCCATCAACAAATAAGTTATTGGATTCTTTACGTCTGGGATTTCTTTAGCAAAAGGGTTCTTTAAAATTAATTTCAAAAAGAATAATTTTCATGTGGGTTTTCTTCAGTTACGAAATTGATCTTCTTGGTTACTTTGTTCATAATTTCTTTAGATAATTATGTGTTGATTACGTTTTATTATAATCCAATTTTACTAGTTCTTGATTAATTAACCTAGCTTGTGAAGTAGGTCCTGAATTTGACCTAAATCCCTAACCCTAGGCTATGAACTAGTGATAAATTGTTGTGTGGTGATTCAATTGACTTCATTATTGTGTTAATTACTATTGTATGATTATATTACACCTATTTTTTTGTTGAATTGCATGGTTGATTGTAAAACCTTGATGATGGCTTGTGAAGGATATTGGGTAAGTCTTGTGCTCTCAAAACTTTACTTCAATTATGATTACTTGTGTTTAGTGATGAAATTATATTGAAATGTAAGTTATGATAAGATTGATTAGGGTTTGTATGATGTTAAATTGAAATGTCTTGATTATGTAATTGTGTGATTATGCTGAAGATGTAATGATATAAGGTTGGTGATGAAACACCTATCTGTCTTACTATGATATAATGGTGTTAATGTGCTAGTCTCACATGTGAGGGTTGTAATGAAAGGTGTTCTCATGCAATTCTTATTGAGCTATGTCTATGACTATATAAGGACTAGACCCTATGACCTAAACTACATTATGATTATTAATGAAAGACATTTCAAAAGGGACTCTAGCATAGCACCGAGTGAACTTGTATTGAGGACTGTCCCTTCCCACATAGAGAAAGGTAGGATAACAAATGTGGAGACTATAATGCAGTAGCATAAAGAGGGTCCCAACTACATCTCTTAGTTCTTTAACTATGTTGCCTCCATACGAATACTAGCTAGTGGATCCACGTAGATGTTATGTTAATTTTTTTGTACTACCTTGGCAAGTGTACACCTTCCTTCGGTGTAGGGTTCCATGACAACGGATTCCGCATTGGCTTATGTGGTCTATGTCGGTTAAGGCAATATTTTCCCTAAATTAAAATAAAGTAATAAAATGGACTTAAACTAGGGTTTAACTTAGTCTAGGTAGGGGTATGAGACTCTACCTATACGTTGCACTAGTTTGCCTTGAGAGGAGTCTCAGAAGGATGTTCCTTTATGCTTATATGCTTCTAAATGTAAATGATATGCATATGTTTTTCTTACTTGTTAATTGCACTACGTGATGTTGGTTTGTTCTATGAACATGTGATTAGTCTCTATTATTAAAGTATGATGATGGTTACTCGTAATGTTATAGTATTTGAAGTGTACATTTCTTATGGTTCTTGTTAGGTAGTTAGTTGAATGAGGTAATAGGGCCTTACTTAGTCATTGCACTAGTGGACTTAGTGGGGATTCATGAGTAAGGGTCTTGCTTTGGTTATGATGCTATTAACTCTTATACATGCTTGTTGATATTATAACTTGATGGTAGACTTGTTTTGATGATATGCTCAATTACGTTGATATATATGTTGATGTAAGTAAACCTAGTATTGTTGGTGTTCTGAAATACACGATCTTGACTTAATGAAGATGTGCTATTGACTTGTATTGATTCTTGATTGTGCATAAGGTTTTTCAAAGTAAATTAGTATATTTCAATGAAAGGTCCCTTTTTAGCGTGATTTCTATGTTGTATGTGCATATGACCCTATTCATTGTATGAATGATGTGCTAACCCCGTTTCTCCCCTTTTCCCCAATATTTTACGTTACAGTCGTTGAAGGGTTCGTGATGAAATTTTAAGAAGACTTGGATCCTCATTTTCCAAGTTGGGTAGGTCCTCACCACTTCGAGGACAATGCCACTTTCTACAATAGGATGTTTATTAGTCTTAAAGACACTCGGTTTATTTTTTTTCGTTTAAGTACTATGATAATATAACCTATATGTGGCTTTATTGGTATTGATGTATGGTCTATGTATAATTGTGATACTCTTGATTAGATGGTTTAGTATGAGACATCCATTTTAAGACTATGTTATCTTTCATATATATATATATATGTGCCATAAAGATAGAAGACTACGTATTCTTATTATACGAAGGGTCTATGTTACTCTATATTAATATATTAGTGTAAGCGAGAGGTCTAAGTAAACCTCAATGTATAAGTATTTAATATTTTTTTAAATTTATAATAATTAAACTTATGAAATTGAAATGACGAATGCTAAGATGTTAGTCTTAGTCCTCTTCAAGGAAGACGACGCCGGTAACTCCTAGGGGGTGCTCCCTATATCTGACAAACTTGGTATCATAGCATAAGTTGAATAACCCTATAAATTATGTCTCATGTAACCACGTCTATATCGATTCTTATTCATAAATATGAAGCGCACAGTTATGAATGAGAGACTCTGTGATGTTTAGGAATTCTCATCTTTTAGTATTCTTATGTCATGCCTCTAGCGTCTTCTTATGTGCTTTCACCTAAGTCTTGTATCGTGGTTATATGTATAATACTCAAAGAGCATCTACTAGAAGGGCAAAGGAATAAATGGCTAATGTGGAGGATCAAGACAACCAAGTGCCTCCACAAAAAGAGCAAGTGCCTTCACTGAAAGAAGTTGCTATGGGTGATCATGTTCCGAATACTCCTCCACCGATGACATATAGAGATATAAGGGTGGTTTTTCTAACTTTAACCCAAGCCATGACCTCTTAAGTTAATTCCGTCACTTCTCATGTCCAAGCCATGACGGCCCAAAGGAATATTGAGGTTGTACCTAGAGTGCCTCAACAAGCTAACAACATGGCCTCTCGTTCCTTTGGATCAAGGTCGGATGTGGATCCTCAAGATTTCCTCGGTGAGGTCTATAAGATTCTATATGCTATGGGTGTGACCTCAATTGAGATGGCCGAGTTGGCGGCCTATCAACTCAAGGATGTGGACAAAACATGGTATGTCCAATGAAGGGATAATAGGGAACTAAGACGTTGTTCGGTTACTTGGGACATCATTCACAAGGCTTTCCTTTATATATTATTTCCTAGAGATATGAGGGAAGCTAAGGTAGAAGAATTAATCAATCTTAGTCAAGGAGGTATGAGTTTACTTTATTAGTCTTTAGAGTTTACTAAGTTGTCCAAGTATGCTCCATTCTCGGTTTCAAACATAAGGGATGAGAGAAGTCCTTTTCTTACGGGGCTGTCCGATGACTTGGTTGAAGAATGTCATATGGATATGCTACATGATAATATGAATTCCTCTCGTCGCATGATTTATGATCAACAAGTGGAAGGAACTAGGTTAAGGAGAAAGAGTAGGGAGGCCAAGAAGTCCCAAGTCTTATGGAGGTGGTTCCTCTAAGGGTAGGCTTGTCATTGAAGACATGCCTAGGTTCAAAAAGAGGTTTCCTAACCATGTTCCTTCAAAACTATCCCAAGGCTCGTGATGATAAGGTGTCTAACCCTAAGTCTTACAAGGGAAAAGGTTCTAATTTGCTAAGCAAGAAACCAACTTGTGGAAAGTGTGCAAGAAGAACTACGGTGATTGCCTTGTTCGTACGGACAATTACTTTGGGTGTGGCAACTTTGGAAACAATGTTAAGGATTGCCCTGATTTGTAGGGGTAAAACAAAGGGAGCGGAAAAGCTCAAGGTAGTGATTCAAATGTGGATGCTCCAAAGAAGAATCACTTTTATGCACTTCATCCAAGGGGTGAACAAGAGAGTTCTCCCGATGTGGTGATCGGTATAATACGAGTCTTCTCTATTGATGTTTATTCCGTACTTGATCAATATGCTACATTATATTTTGTTACTTCCTTGATATCTAAAAATTTTGACATTCTACTCTTTATTCTAAATGAACCTTTCACGGTAACTACCCCAGTAGGTGAGTCGGTGATTTCAAAGAAGGTATATAGAAATTGTTCTATAATGCTGCCCAATTGAGTTACTTATGCGTAATTCGTAGAGCTTTATATGGTAGATTTTGATGTCATCTTGGGGATGGATTGGTTGCATGTTTTTTTTCTTCCATTGATTGTGGAACAAGAATTGTTATGTTTAATTTTCCAAATGAATCCGTTTAAGAGTGGAAGAGGAGAAATTCCTTTCCTAGAGGTCATATCATTTCTTTCTAAAGGCTTGTAAAATTATCTCCAAAGGGTTTTGATACCATATTGTATGATTCAAAGATTTAGACTCCTAAAATACTCACATTTAGTTAGTCCTCGTAGTGAGGGAATTTCCGAGGTCTAACCTAATGGTTTTTCCGAAACCCCTCCCGAACGGGAAATTGATTTTGGTATTGACTTACTACTGAATACCAAATCCATTTGAATTCCTCCTTATCAAATGGCTCCAGGAGAATTGAAAGAGTTGAAGGCTTAACTAAAAGACTGACTAGAAAAGGCTTCATTAAACCTAGTATTTCTCCATTGGGTGCACCGATGTTATTTGTGGAAAAGAAGGATGGGTCCCTTAGAATGTTCATTGATTATCACCAACTCAATAAAGTCACTATTAAGATCAAGTATCCTCTCCCTCGGAATGACGACTTGTTTGATAAACCCCACGGGGAAAAATACTTCTATAAGATTGACTTTCATTGGGGTATCACCATATTAGGGTGAGGATCTACCAAAAAACGGCATTCCAAAATAGATATGGCAACTATGAGTCCTTAGAAATATCCTTTCGTCTCTCTAATACCTCGGCGACATTTATGGACATCATGAATAGGGTGTTTCAAAGTTACCTAGATTTATTTGTCATTGTCTTCAATGACGACATCTTGGTATTCGAAAAATGAGGTTAAACACATGGAATATATAAGGGTGGTATTACAAATTCTTAAAGATCACCAACTATTTGCCATGTATAGCAAATATGAATTATTTTTTAGGCCGGCGACATTTGTTGGTCATATCATCTCTAGTGAGAGATTGAGGTTGATCCAAGAAAAAACCGAGGCAGTCAAGAATTGGCCTAGACCATTGAGTCCAACCAATATTAGGAGATTTTTGGGTCTAGCAGGATACAATAGGACGTTTATGGATAGTTTTGTATCCAATGCATCTCCCTTCAATTCTTTGAGCCAAAAGAGTGAAAATTGTGTAACACTTCGAAAATCCAAGACGTGTTCTAGAGCATAACATAATAGTCATAAGGTTTAGACACTGTTTTAAGGTCCATTTTAACGAACATAAGTCATTTAGGATTTCTAGAAACCAAAATGTCCAAGAACATCTATAATGTCCGGAAACTAGTTCAAGGAGGTCCGGAAACATAGGAAAGTTGTAGCCTATGCTTCTAGACAATTTAAGGTGCACGAGAAAAACTATCTTACACATGATCTTGAATTAGCGGCCGTAGTTATTCCATTGAAAATATGGAGGCATTACTTGTATGTTGATCATGTTGATGTGTATATCTACCACAAGAGTCTCCAATATGTGTTTACTCAAAAAGAGATGAATCTCCGACAATGAAGGTAGTTAAAATTGTTAAAGGATTACAACATGAGTGTTCTCTATGGATACTCTAAGTTGTATGACCATGGGTAATGTGTCTCATGAATTTGGAGAAAGTTCATATCATAAGAAAACGGTTGCAAAGGGCCTATTGTGCGAAAGTCTTATGCCGATCATAGGAGAAGGGATTTAGATTTTTAAAAAGGTGATAAATGTACAAGAAAAGTTTGCCTATGAAAGAGGTGGTTATATTTATCAAGAAAAGGATGTTTAGTCCTCGTTATGTGGGTCCTTATGAAATCATGCAAAAGGTTTGTAAGATTGCATGTGAATTGAAACTCCCTAGTGAATTGGCTTTGGTTCATCTGATTTTTTATTTTTCTATGCTTATGTAGTGTATCGGTAATCCTGAGTGTTTTGGTGTGAAGGATAACCTCTTTTATAAGGAAGTTCCGGTTCAAATCCTGATAGAAATGTAAAGAGATTAAGAAACAAAGAGGTGGCTTCCGTAAAGGTGTTATGGAAGAATAACATAGTTTTGACTGCGACACGGGAGGTCAAGGCCGACATGAAGTCCCATTACCCTCATATATTTGATAACTTAGGTTAGTTGTTCTTAATATCAATGAAAATAAATACTAAAAATTGAAGTTTCTTTATTTTTAATGAAATTTTGCAAAAATGTGCATTTTTATGTTATAGTAAGTTAAAGTGAAGTCCCAATTTTTCTGGTTTTGAGTTATCCTGTGCATCTTTATATGGTGAGTTTTTATGAAATGATATGTAGCATGTTTATAAGTTAAGATTTGTTATAGTACACTGATATATGAAATTTTAAGCTCATGTAGTTCATGTGAGAAGGAAATTCCTCATAATATGATTTTGGAACCTTATGTGTGGTAATTGATGATTTAAATTGCCTTGTGTCAATGATATTATTTATGTTGTTATGTATTAATTTTTGGTTGGGCTGCTAGTCTTGAATCTATTCCTTCCTTCAAAAGATTTTTAGTGTCATTTTAGGACGAATAATTAAAGGGGGGGGGGGAGGCGCATTATAGCACTTCGAAAATCCAATCCGTGTTGTAGAGACTAACATAAGTATTATAATGTTAGAACATTGTTTTAATGTCCATTTTAACGAATAAAAGTCATTTAGGAAGCCTAGAAACCAAAACGTCCAAGACGTCAGGAAACTAGTTCAAGGATTTACTAGCACCTTAGCTTATTTGACTAGCTTTTAGGAGTCGGAAAATGATGAAAATAATGTGGAAGGGTTTATAACATATATTAGATTTAATTCATAGTCAAAACGTCCGGGCACGACTCCCCAAGGACCAACCATGGTCCCTTGAGGAGGACCCTTGCATTTTGGGGTCATAGGACTGCCCAAGGTAGTGTACACAGACGAGTGCCATCGACGGGGCGTTAATGGCTACCGTCGATGGTCACTTAGCCAAATTTTAGAAGGTACTCTTTAACATAGTCTCTGAACTTACTGATGGATGTGCAGCACAGAGGGAGCAGCGGCCGTCGTCTCACAGACGGACCATCGATCGGGGTCTCGCCTGTGAGGGGTCTATTTAGCTACACGTTTGAACTTATATTAATGAATTGGTTGGATTAGTTAGGAACTTAATTATAGGTTAGGGGAGGTCTAATTAAGTTAGTTAACCCCCTATAAAAAGCCCTAACCTAATTATCCTAACAAAAACTTTCATAATTCCCAAACTTAAAACTCTCTTCCTTGTCTCTTCTTTCTCTCTCCCAAAGAAATCCCACTGAAGACCAAGCTAGAGGTGGGTTCAAGGTCTTCAAAGGGTCAATTTCCTCCATAAAACTTTACGAATTAGTAAGGTATGGTTATAACTATCACGACTCAGATTCTGGAATATGAATCACAACTGACGTCGTTGACCCCTCATAGGCCGCATACAAGCCTCTTCTTGCATTCATCACATTCATACGGTTAATTTTAGCGGAAAATTTAGAAATTTTTGGTTATATTTGAAATATAGGTATACTTCATATTTTAAAATTATAAACGCGTATTTGTAAGGAAGTTCATTGCTCATACATCAACCATCAATTAGAAGCATACAACTTGAAAGAAATAGAATCTCATGTCATAAGTAATACTTGCCAAAATGACATAATTACCAGCGTCTGAATAAAATAGGAAAGAAACACTAGTGTAACATACTCCACTAGTTAAAACCTACTACTATGCAAGAAATGTAAAGTAAAGCATCCTCGAATGCATGAGGACCTACCAAGTCTAGATGAAATCTCTGAGTCCGAACAACTTTAATGATACCTTTGACGTCCATCTGAGCCTTCGCCTAAAATAGTAATTTTGTATGGAATTAGCACACACTTGTACTAAGTATGGGAACATGCAGCAACACATAACGATAATGCATGAACAAGAATGGCTCTTCCTAATCAACATGCTTTCTTAAAAGGTCAAGTCTCTTGAATTTCCTAATTCGTAATAGGAAGGTCATACTACGATTATGTCACACATCATACATACATAGGTTCACATAACATACATTTCATGTTTCATATATCATACATTTCATATCCACGAGACCTTGAAATAATGGATGTAGCATTAAGACATCTCAACTGAGGGCCCAACATATGAAACCTCAACCCGAGGGCCTCCTTTAGCAAACATAGAGTTTTCTTCATTCGTTAATTCATACTTCACATTATTCATTTCATTCGTTCATAGGCTAATGTAAACACCAGCTATACCTAGGATGAAGTTTAAGACTCTCTTCGGATCATGAAGTACAATGATCAAGAATGACCTAATTTCATTACTTGAATCTTATTTCACCTCCTGATTGTCTTGCACAATAACCTTTGGTATCGTTCATTTTGTTATATTTCATACTTTGAGGAACTTTAAACCTTAACCGACATAGATCATGTGAGCATCATTAAATCTGGTGTCTTCCCCACACCAAATAGAGGTGGAGTCACTCGACAAAGTGAAACCAAAACATGCTAGCTTTATGGTTCGAACCAAGCTAATTCTCTATATTGGCGACATAGTTCAAAGACTAGGAGATTTAGGGAGACCCATACCCCTCTTGGTGGATAGTCTCATCTTCCTAAGAATTACGTGAACCTCCGCCCTTCCCGAAAGTAGGTATCACAACTCATAACTAGCCTATGGGTTCTTAGTTTAAAGTTCCTTTGTACATTAAACTATTACAACATCAAAGCTGCTTCTAGCCTGAGGTAGTCATATCTCATTAGATGATTTCTCATCTCTTTTTTACGTGTTAAGTGTGAATTGTCCTTACACTTAAATATAGAATATGATTGAGACTTGTCTCTTAATATTTAACACTATCTTAGGTGAGTACTTTTGGTGACCTTTAATAAGACTTGGTTGAGACTTCTCTCACCATTCATCTTTGTAATAACCCTAAAAATGGTTATGCTAAATAATGCTTAATGTGTCTAGAATGCCTACAATTAGACCGGGTTCACACGGATTGATGCGCGTAGAACCAAACCACTGAACCCTTGTGACAGCCAAGCCAACAAACTTGGGAAGTTAGTTGAGCAAGGAAAGGATGGGTCCAACCATGTATGGCTCCCGAATATGAAGATTTACACAAATGAGTATTTACCAGATTTAAAAAGGGAAATCTTAAGATAAGAGGGTCTAGGGGTAAATTGGTCTTTTTCCAGGCTAAGGGTAGTACCATAATTACCTTAAGTATATAATTAATAATTTAATTAATAAGGTGGAGGGGTATTTTGGGGAGAGCAGGAAAAAAATTGGCCTTGAGGTGAAGTCTTACTCCACCTGGGTTAGAACCTAGTTGGAAGCAATGATTTATATTATTTTTTTATTTAATTTGGTAAATTAGTGTAACTAGTTAATATTTATTATTTATTGGCAGATTTAAAATAAAAGGGAAATCAGATTTTTAATCATTTAATAAAACCTTATTTGACTAAGTCCTAAACTAGACTCCTAAGCCTAAGAAAACTCTCATCTCTCATGCTCATCTCTCTCTCATGTCTCTATCATTATATTGCACGTTTTCTCTTCCAAAATAACGTACAGGAACAGAAAATTTACCAAAGTTCTTCACACTCGAAGAACTCAAAACGAAAAATAAAATCAAACGCTAAGCGAAATACGTTAGGCAAAGGAACGGTTTTCCATCGAAAGTTTGGTATTGAAACTTGGTTTTTGACATGAGTGTTGGAGAAGGTTTGGGAAGAGACATCAAGGTTTCAACGTCATAAAAGGTATAGGTTCTCTTCTCTCTTGGTCCCTTTCCGAAGAGACCCCTTAAGATTAAGTATATTCTAATCCAAAAATTAGGATTGTTCCTTGTTGCATGTCCTTGTCACTAGCTCCCGTTTATTCGTAGTTTGGGTATGTTTGCTGGTAGATATTAGGTATTTAATGTGTTTTCGTGATGAATATGTTCATGAATGTGTGTTTGGAGTTGTAGGAATGACAATCAATGTTTTCCGGACATATGACTTAGGTGCATTTGGGTGTATTGCCGTGACTATTGGTCACTGAATAGGACTTGAAATGTCATGTTTGTTTTTTGTATTTTATGTACAAATGTTTATGTAAATCGTGATGTTCATATGAAGTGTAATGTTGCTGAATTGAGTGAGAAACTCTTGTCTAAACAAATCCATGAATATGCACCTAAAACTTAATAAATGAACCATGAAATTTCCATAAGAATTAATGGGTAACTTGATAAAAAAGATGCTGAAAAATTATACAATTTCCAGTCATTAGTTGATGAATTTTGATCAAGTCATAGACTGGGTGTGCAGTTAGTTTACTCTACTAGTGGGAGTGTTTCTGTTCATCCTTGTTCTGGATCATCCTTAGTAGTTAAAGTCTAGGAGGGTCAGCATCTTGATCCTGTTTTAATGGAGATGAAGGACACAGTGTTGGTTAAGATGAATGAATCTTTTGCTACTGGAGATGACGGTATACTTAGGTACCAGGACAGGCTATGTGTACCAGATGTGGATGATTTGCACACCACGATCATTGCAGAGGCCCATGGTTCCAGTTATTCCATACATCCAGGTTACACCAAGATGTATCATGATCATAAGAAGATCTATTGGTGGGATGTCCTGAAGAAGGACATTACAGAATATGTGGCCAAATGTCCTAATTGTAAATAGGTTAAGACAGAACATCTTAAACCATGCGGTCTAACTTAGACTATTGAGGTTCCGACTTGGAAAGGGGAGGCCATTAATATGGATTTTGTGGGGTGTCTTCCAAAGACTAGGAGACAACATGACTCCATATGGGTTGTCGTGGAATGGATGACTAAGTCGGCCCACTTATTCCTGTGAAGTCTACTTAAAGAGCCGAGGATTATGCAAGACTCTACATTGATGAGATTGTGAGATGGCATGGGATTCCTTTGTCTATCATTTCAGATATAGGAGCTCAATTCACTTCACAATTTTGGAGATCCTTTTAGAAGAGCTTAGGCATACAGGTGAAGTTCAGTACTGCCTTTCATCCTCACACTGATTGGCTGGAAGAGCGTACCATTCAGACTTTGAAGGATATGTTAAGGGCGTGTGTGATTGACTTCTGGGGTAGCTGGGACGACCATCTGCCATTGATAGAGTTCTTGTATAATAATAACTATCACTTCAGTATTGGGAAAGCACCATTTGAGGCGTTCTATGGTATGAGATGTAGGTCTCAAGAAGGATGGTAAGATGTTGGAGAGTCATCCATCTTGGGTCCAAAAATCAATCATGAGGCCTTAGAGAAGGTCAGGGTAATTAGGGACAGGTTGTCTACTACTTACAGTCGGCAGAAGTCTTATGCAAAACAAAAAACGGCCCTTAGAGTTTGATCTTTGTGACCAGATCTACTGATACGCTCAAACTTACTTCCCAAATAAGAAGTAAAGCGGTCGTATCAAGTAAAGAACCAAACTAATGAGGTTGGGATCGTTCCCACGAGGAAAATAGTTCAGACATAACTTTAATCTATTATTACTATAATTTAGTCAATTATTTCCTCAGAAAACAAAGACAATAAAAGGGGGGTTTTTATTTCTAAATGAATGAAAATAACTAACTAAATTAAAGTAAACAACTAACAGAGTCAAACATTGGAGTTCAAACAATTAATAAAGATAGCCCTGAAAACAAACCTCTGGTAGTGAGCATTTGCATCACGCTACTAGTAGCCACAAAGGTGTGTCTGGTGGTAGAGGGGGCAAGACAAGTGGCCCATCAGAGTCTGCTATATTTTCATAGCCTCTATAGTATTCTTGGGGCCGTGGAGCAGGATTTTGTCCCCTCTATTGGTGTTTACCCACAGAATCGGGTTACAACTGACCATGAACATCAACCGGAGCTGGGATGTTCTTGTTTGGATCATCATCATTAATTCCCATGTGTCGATTCATGTTGCGTACTGTACGCTCTAATTCATGATCGTAGGGAAACAAGGGTTCTCTTCCTCTTCGTGTATTTGGCATAAAAGGAGGATGGTTCTGCAAGAATCAAAAACAATAAAACAAGGTAAAATGAAGAATATATTAACTAAACTATAATAATAAGTTTAAGTTAATCTAAAAGCTACTTTCTCCGACAGCGGCACCAAAATTTGATATGCTCAAACGTACTTATCAAATAAGAAGTAAAGCGGTCGTATCAAGTAAATAACCCAACTAATGAGGTTGGGATCGTTCCCACGAGGAAAATAGTTCAGACTTTACTTCAATCTATTATTACTACTATTGAGTCAATTATTTCCTTGGAAAGCAAAAATGATAAAAGGGGGGTGTTTCTATTTCTACATAAATGAAAATAACTAGCTAAATTAAAGGAGACAACTAACAGCATCAAATATTGGAGTTTAATCAATTAATAAAAATAATAGGGTTTACGTGTTCCCCACAAGTCCATAACTTGATAAATCTAACTATAACAATTCTTTCCTAGTATCTTGCATGCAAAGTGATATGTTATGTATTTCTAAATCCTTGGTCCGGCATCTAGAAAATTTCACTCCCCACCTTGGTCCGGCTACGTGTGTTTCTACACTAACCCTTACCTTTACCTCATAAAGAATCGTATTCGATATGTGACTAAGTTATTACCTCGTACCAATGAATACTAGCCTACTAGATAGTATACACTAAATCTATGTTGATAATTCTTATCCTATTGTCTACCTCCTTGGTCCGTCAAGTAGCACTAAGGCGAGTTCTAACGTTGGTCATCCGTTAAAAAGACTTCAAAAAAAAGAATTATCAATAGATGCAAGACACTATTCTAGAATTGTTATGTTAGTTAGATTTTAACTCATTATTCATCCATGGTTCCCACAACCCTACTTATGGAGTTTAGTTACCCATAGTCATAATCACAATATTCATATATGTAATATAAAAATTCATGTAGTTACATCAATGAGAAAGAATAAAATCTAGAAGTTCACTTGATTAATCAGCAAGAATAAAATCTAGAAGTTCACTTGATTAATTAACAAACGCACCAACAATAAATTCCAGAAAAAGTGTATCAATTACTGAAATTAATCGAGGACTAAAGATTATCCAACAGTATAACAATCAAAAAGTCTACTAACAAAAATTCTAAAATCAAAGAGTCTAACCCCAAAAACGAGGTTTTTCCAACTATTTATAAAAAAAAATCTAATAAAAGAAGGACTCTAATTGCTGAAAATCTGTCAAAATGCGTCCGAGTCGACGAACCTCGTGACGGGCCGTCTGGGTCAGGACGGGCCGTCTTGGTCACGATGGGCCGTCATGGCCTCCGTCATCCTATACTTTACAAATCCTTCTGCTGCTTTCTTCATTACCCTCGACGAACAGGTATGACGGACCGTTCCAAGCACGACGGTCCGTTGAGGGTCTCCCTTCCATAACACTTAAACTTCTTCGAATTTGGTTACTAGGACTACTCTCTGATCATCACAACGAACCAGCAGGACGGACAGTCGTGGCTATGACGGTCCGTCATGATCTTCATAATTCCATACTTAGGTCAGACTTCCCCATATTCTTTCAGCAGCTTCACTACAATGCCACCTACGAGCCATCACAAGATCGACGGACCGTCACAGGCCTGGTAGGTGGTAACTTTTCTGCATTTCTTGCCCAAAAACATCTGCGTTCATCTTTAGACAGATTTCCTGCAAATAAAGAGAAACTTACATACAAATCAATAAAAAAAGGATTTTGGACACACACTAAACTTAAGGAAAAAACATTAAGAATACCATGAAACCACGGTATATCATCAATTTTAATATATCACCTATGAAGGGGTGATGATGTTTGCCAGGAAAGGGAAGTTGAGTCCGAGGTATGTTGGGCCATATTAGATCCCACAAAGTGTGGGTGAAGTGGTCTATGAGTTGGAATTTCCTGCGGAGATAGCTTCTGTTCATCCAGTCTTTCCTGTCTCTATTTTAAAGAAGTGCTTAGGTAATCTAGTATCGATTTTACCTATTGAAGGTTTGATGGTTGATGAAAACTTGTCCTATGAGGAGGTACCTGTTGAGATTTTAGACAGACAGGTGAAGCAGCTGAGGAACAACGAGATTGCCACAGTGAAGGTATTATGGAGGAATCACCTTGTTGAGGGTGCTACATGGGAGGCCGAGCCCGATACAAGATCCCGCTACCCTCATCTTTTCATTTCTTGAGGTTAGAATTCCTACTCTTCAGTCTAAGTTTCCTTATCTCTCCACTCTTTGTTGCTATTGCTTGTTTGTAAATTGTATTTATGTTATGATCTGAGTGGCATTACGCTACATAGTTAGTAGTGTCATTCGGGGACAAATGTTCCTACGGGGTGGATAATGTAACAACAATATAAAGGGCTATGCTATATAATGCTTAATCTGTGTAGAATGCCTACGATTAGATCGAGTTCACGCTGATTGATGCGCGTAGAACCTGACAGCTGAACCCTTGTGACTGCAAAGCAAACTAACTTGGGGAGTTAGTTGAGCTAGGAAAGGTTGGGTCCAGCCATGTAGGTTTTCCGAATATGAAGATTTACCAGAATGAGTCTTTACCAGATTTTAAAAGGGAAATATTAAGTTTGCAGGGTGTAGGAGTAAAATGGTATTTTTCCAAGATATGGGTAGTATCATAATTACCCTAAATATGTAATTAATTATTTAATTAATAAGGTGGAGGGGTATTTTGAGGTTAGAGGGCCAAAAATTGGCCTTGAAGTGAAGTCTTGCTCCACCCGGGTTCGAACCTAGGTGGAAGCAATGATTTAAATTGTTTTTTTATATTAGTTGGTAAATTAATGTAATGAATTAATATTTATTATTTATTCGCTGATTTAACCTAAAAGGGAAATCAGATTTTTTACCATTGAATAAAACATTATTTGACAAAGTCCTAAACTAGACTCCTAAGCCTAAGAAAATTCTCATCTCTCACGCTCTTCTCTCTCTCACGTCTCTATCATTCTCTTTCATGTTCTATCTGCCAAAATAACATACAAGAACAGAAAATTTACCAAAGTTCTTCACACTTGAAGACCTCACAACGAAAAATAAAATCAAACGCTAAGGAAAATACGTTAGGCAAACGAAGGGTTTTTCGTCGAAATCTTATTGTTGAAACTTGGTTTTGGACGTGAGTGTTGGAGAACATTTAGGCAGAAACTTCAAGGTTTGAACGTCATAAAAAGTATGCGTTCTCTTCCCTCTTGGTCCCTTTCCCAAGAGACCCCTTAAGGTTCAGTATATTCCCAAGGTCCTTGTCACTAGCTCCCGTTGATTCGTAGGTTGGGTATGTTTGATGGTAGATAGTAGGAATGTAATGTGCTTTCGTGAAGAATATGTTCATGAATGTGTGTCTGGAATAGTATGAATGACAATCTATGTTTTCCGAATATATGACTTACGTGTGATTGGGTGTATTGCCGTGAATATTGTTCACAGATTAGGACTTGAAATGGCGTGTTAGTTCATTTTATTTTATGTACAAATGTATATGTAATTCGTGATATTCATATGAAGTGTAATGTGGCTGAATTGAGTGAGAAACACTTGGCTAAACGAATCCATAAAAATGCACCTAAAACGTTATAAATGAAACATGAAATTTCTCTAAGAGCTAATATGTAACTTGACGAAAAAGATGCTGAAAATTACAAAATTTTCAGCCTTAAATTGATGAATTTCGGTCAAGTTAAAATGATTTAAAATGTTATGAAAAAAGAAGAAAAATAACTGAGGTCAGTGAGGGTCAAACGTGTGACCTCACCATGTTAAAAATCATGAAAATAAGTGAAGTAAAAGTAATTTGCAGAGGGGGATTCGAACCGAGGTCTTGGCTGGAAATGAAATCATGAAAATAAATGAGAGGAGTGGGATTCAAACCCACAACCTCTCAGACAGACTTAAGGAAATTAAAAGAAAATAAATGTTGAGGCGTGTGGGAATCGAACCCACGACCTCTAGGCTGATTTAGGGATTAAAGAGTAAAATAAAGTGAGGTTGTGGGGATTCGAACCCAAACACCTCATGGTTAACTCGAAAAAGTCAAGGAAAAATAAATTAAAATAAAAGGGGCTGTAGGGGTTCGGTCCCACAACCCCTTGGCCAAGAAAGAGAAAATTTAAAGAAAAGAAATTAAAAGGAAATGAAAGCGTTGGGGCTTGATCTTGGTTCCCCAAGCCGTGTGGACCAAAATAAAATAAATGAAAAATGTAAGTGTTGTCTACGTGAATTAAATGTTCAAGAATAATGCTACCTACTTAGATCGAAATCGAGATCTTGGCATACATACAATATGCATAAGTCTTGTACCATATAATCTTAGAAAGATATGAATCACTTACACGAACTATGAATGAAGCCTCATGGTTTGTATGTATATACCCATAACTCTAGCATACGTTAAAAATAAGTGAACATAAGATGTATGTAATGAAATGATGTAACCCTAGAAGGGTTAAGTACAAGTGTTAAAACACTAAACGGCAAAGTGCATTGGCATAAGATGAAATGAATATTATGTAATGAAATGATGAAACCCTAGAAGGGTTAAGTAAGAGTGTGTAACACACAAATTACCAAGTGCATTGGCATATGATGAAATGAACATTCACGTAAAAAAGGGTGAGTAATTATGAAGCGGAATGTGCTAATGTTAATGAATGTGGTGACAACATGATAAGAGGCTAATGTGAAAGATGAGAGAAATCTCAAATGAGACTAAGTATGTGTTACAAAAACGTACTCACCTATGAGAGTGTAAAGTTAATGAAGAGACCAGTCTCTATGAACACTCTAATGA
Source organism: Solanum pennellii (assembly GCF_001406875.1). Lineage (NCBI taxonomy): Eukaryota > Viridiplantae > Streptophyta > Magnoliopsida > Solanales > Solanaceae > Solanum > Solanum pennellii. The sequence continues at coordinate 18,289,258 of NC_028646.1, forward strand.
AAGTACTGAGAATAATGTATACTTAATACTAATGATGAGATGAGAAATCATCTATTGATATATGATGTCCTCATTCTAGAAGCTAGCTTTCGTGACGTATTAGTTGAATGTAATGGAACTTAATACTGAGCACCGATAGACTAGCTATGAAGAGTTATGCCTTCTTTTGGGAAGGTCGGCGGTTCACATAACTCTCATGAGATGGACTGCCCGCCATGCCGGGTATGGGTCTCCTTATATCTTCTATTCTTTGAACCTATACTTCCAACATAATGACTTGGCGGGGTTGAATTCCCATGCACACTAGCATGTTTTGGGTCACTTTGTCGGTGATTCCACCTCTTTTCAGTTTGGGAGAGACACTGGATTTCATGATGCCCACATAATCTTGTTTGGTTAAATTTTAAGTTCCCAATGAATGAATGACGCCAACCTCAAATGATGCACATAATGAAATGAATGATAACAAAGGTGTTTGGATAGGATAATCAAGAGGTGAGGTAGACCTAAGTAATGACACAAGGTCATTCTTGATCATTGCACAGCGAACCTGATGAAAGTCTTAAGCTACATTTTAGGTATAGCTGGTGTTCACACTACCCTATGAACAAAATAAAGTGAGGTACGTATGAATGAATGAAGCAGACTTTGTGTTTGCTAAAGAAGGCTCCCTAGTTGAGGTACCATATGTTGAGCCCTCATTTTTGGAAGTCTTAATGTTATGTCCATGATTCCAAGTTCTCATGGCATATTAATGAATGATATGAAAGATGTTATGTTCTATATGCAAAACGATATGTGTTATGTGTAAGACGTTATGTGCTATATGCAAAATGGTATGTGCTATGTGTAATATGTTATGTGTTGTGTGCAGTATGATAAGTATGATGATGCATGTTACTCTCATGGAACGACATTCCTGATCCAAATTTTGAAAGCTCACTACCTTTCGAAATCCCATTTCGGAAAGTCCACTGACTTAACTTTCTATAATCATGTTTTTAGGAAAGAGATGTTCATAATCATACATGTCCTTGGTGTGTGCTAGAATATACCCATACTTAGTACAAGTGTTTACGAATCCCATACAATTCTATAGTTTTAGGTGCAGGCACAGGTGGACGCTAGATCTTACAAGTTGACGTCGTTGCTATCTAGACGTGGAACTTTCATCCGGACTTAGTAGGCCCTCATGCTTTCGAGGATTTCTAGCGTTAATATCTAGATTAGATTTAGGCTATAGCTGATGGAGCATGTTCCACTAGTGTTTCTTTCCACTTTTGTTCTGACTTTGTATTGGTGCTGTTTTGGCAAAAATACGTTTAGTAAAATTATGAACTGATTCTTGCATTTGATTATCTTTTCATTAGATGGTTGATTTGTGAATGCCTATGATGTTAAATAGTATGTATACATATATATTAAAAACAAAAAGTTTCTAATTTTTCCGCTAAAAATTAACCTAGATGAAGTAACGATGACTTATGTAGGATTGTGTGCGACCTCCGAGAGGTCAACGACGCCGGTCTAGTCTTGGGTCTAGACTCCGGTCGTGACAATCTTAGCCTTTTATCATGTTGTCATCATTTTCATTAGCATCATAGTTTATCATAATTACTAACCTCATTACGTGAATGTTCATTTCTCATCTTGCCATTACCTTACATCGTATGCCATGCACATAGCCTTTATTGTACTTGACACTCATGGTAGTACCCCTTTCGTGTTACTCATATTTGTCTAAGTGCTTCATGATAATCTAAGTGCATATTGTGCAATACTTATGCATCTTGCACATTTGTCCAAGGGACCCGAGTTCGATCCCTAGTGGCTGTGTTTTATTTTATTATATGTAAGACTTATGTGCCTCACAATTTCGGTCAAGAGAAACCGTGTTCAAATCCCTTGTCAACACTTTGTTTTTTTTTTTATTATTTAGAGTAATAGGTATCTTCATATACTCGGCGAAGCGGATTTGAGATCAAATCCCAGTAGCCACAATTTTATTATTTTATTTTGTGTCAGATTTATGTGTCTCACACACTTGGGCGAGGAGCCGGGTTCGAATCCCCTCTCTCACACTATTTTTTTCATTTAATTCAAGGCCTCTTTTCTTAGTGTTAGGACCTTGAGATCTTGGGTTCCACCCTCAATAGAAGCATCTCTTTTTCTTCATTTTTTTACAAGTAGTTAGCCGGGACTTAGTCAATTAGTATACGTTTTTAGTTCACTTTTTTGCATTAGAGTTTTACATGAACTTTAAACAAATTTGTGAAGGACTTCACTTTCATTTTCTTTTTCATGAACATCACAATTTCTTCTTGCATGTTAAACACACAACAGTACGTAACACAAAAGTCACAATTTCTTCAGGTAGACCGTAACAACGTAATTACGGAAAACATCATACTTGTGCACATGTAACATTCAACATTCGGGCATACATAACAAAATCATAAATAGTCCGAGAACACACATTGCACACAATCAAAATTATTCCTAAAATCATCTACCAGAAGTCATACCAACACATGCATCAATCGTTCATAGTAGCTAATGACAGGGGCATGCAACGGGGACAACCTTAGTTTTTAGATTGGATTTGAATTGAGCCTTAGGGGACTCACGGGAAAGGGATCAAGAGAGAACAAAACCCATACCTTTTTTAGCTTTAACAACCAGCCACAAACACGTCCTAATCAACGCACAACCACTCTTTCGAGCCTTGGTTCTTGTTCACAAGTGAACTCCTTTACATGACTTCTTAAAGCACTTAGGTGAAAAAATTTTCTTTTCATTTTTGATGGATGAATGACGAGAACTCTTAAAACAGTAGGCTTCGTTTATTTTTCTGTTTTTTTAATGCGAGGTAAATCTGAAAAACGTTTTGTGGATATATAATGAATTAAGGGTGCACATTGAGTACTCTCCTAGTGGGAGTCATGCACCTCTGTTCTTGGGGGGTTTGTTCTTGACTTATTAAACACAATTTGAATGATAAAATCAGATTATAATCTACATGTTAAGTTACTATTACTCCCTCCTTATTTTGTCTAATTTAAAGCACCTAAATGGCCAACTTTAATGCCTCCAACTCGGCTCGAACCCGAGTATGGAGATCCGGTCAAACTCGGGTTTGACCATCGAGCTTTGACCCATTTTGCCTTATTAAAAAAACTTATTTAATTAATCTAATAGCAACATTCTAGGTATGTTTAGGTCTTATTTAGTATAGTCATTTTCGAGTTGTCACATTATCACCCCTTAGGAACATTTGTCCTCGAATGACACTAACATAATTTAAACAAAGAGCGTGATTTTCGAAAATTACTTCATCATACTTAACCGTTTCTCTTTTGCGAATATTTTATTCACACTTATTTGATTGATGCATACCATTCAAGCATATGTAAAGCTTCATATTTGATATTGAGGAATTTCCTTCTCAATCACACTTTACTTAATGCACATCACAAATCATGCAACAAATAAAACATGCATGTGCTACACAAAAGAAGCAACATCAATTGCAAACATAACTTTGTTTTAACTCATGTAGTGTCATTATAAAACATACGATTAGTGATCTTTCACACCAAGTTGACTAAAACATTAGAACTTAGAGTTTCTTAAACATATGTCATACTTTAGGAAAAGAATATCTAACCTCAGGAACTGAACAAATGAGGATAGTGGGATCTCATATCAGCCTCGACCTCCCATGTTGCTCCCTCAACAAGGTGGTTCCCCCATAGGAATTTCACGGTGGCAACCTCCTTGTTCCTCAGTATCTTCACTTGACGATCTAAAATTTTGTTGGAACCTCTTTATTAGAAAGGTTCTCATCAACTCCTAACCCTTCAAGAGGAAGGATGGATGCTGGATCACCTAGACACTTCTTAAGCATTGAAATGTGAAACACTGGATGAACCGAGGCCAAATCTTGAGGTAACTTCAACTCGTAGGCAATATTTCCTACTCGCTGCAAGACCTCATAAGGACCTATGTACCTCGGACACAACCTACCTTTCATACCAAACCTCGTCACCCCTTTCATGGGTTATATCTTAGAGTAGACTTGATCACCCACCTAAAATTCTAGAGCTCTCTTTCTGTTGTCTGCATAGGATTTTTGACGACGGTAAGCAGTAGCCATTCTACCTCTGATCATTATCACCTTCTCGATATATGATCTCAGGGACAAGGGTGGCAGATTCTTCTACCTCAAACCATCCAACTGGAGACCTACATCTTTGACCATATAGTGCTTCAAAAGGAACCATCCCAATACTTTAATGGTAGCTATTATTGTAATAGAACTCTATCAACGGCAAGTGGTCATCCCAACTCCCCTTGAAGTCAATAACACATTCTCTCAACACATGTTCAAGGGTCTGGATGGTACGCTTTGCTTTTCCATCCGTCTGCTGATGAAAAGAAGTACTAAGCTTAACCTGAGTACCCAAGCCCTTTGGGAAAGATCTCCAAAAATGAGAAGTAAATTGGGCTACCCTATCCGAGATGATAAAAATGGGAATCCCGTTCCATCTCACTATCTCATCAATATAAAGCTTGGCATAATCTTCATCATTGCAAATAGACTTCACAGGTACGATGTGAGAGGACTTGATCATTCCATCAACTATAATCAAAATGGAATCATGTAGTTTCCTAGTCATTGAAAGACCTACCACAAAATCCATATTGATAGCCTACCACTTCCATGTTGGAATCTCGATCGTCTGAGTGAGACCCCCAGGCTTAAGGTGTTCGGCTTAACGTGTTTGAAATTTGGACACTCCTCCATGAATTTGGAGATATCTCTCTTCATGCCTTCGGATCAATAGACCTCTTTAAGGTCATGGTACATCTTGGTGACACCTGGATGAATGGAATACCTTGAACCATGAGTTTTTGCCAAAATATTAGATCTCAAACCATCAACATTAGGCACAATATAATCTGTTTTGGTACCTGAGTACACCATTACCTCCTAGAGAAAATGATTCATTCAACTTACTCAATACTGATTCTTTCAACTCCATGAGTAATGTGTCAGGATGCTGATTGGCTTTAAAATCTACAACAAATGAGGATTTGGAACTTGAGTGAACCGACACAACCTCACTTGGTGAATCTACCAGCCATACACCCAATCTAGACAATTGGTGTACCTCTTTAACCATCTCCTTCTTCTTTTCATCAATATGAGACATGCTACCCATGCTCAATCGACTCAACGCATCAAGCACTACATTGTCCTTACTCGGGTGAAAATAAACACTCATATCATAATCTTTGAGCAGTTCTAGTCATCTCCTCTGACGAAGGTTCAACTCCCTCGATGTAAAGACATACTGAAGACTTTTATGGTCAGTATATACATCAACATTTAAACTATATAAATAATGTCTCCAAAGTTTTAATGCAAACACCACAGTAGATAACTCAAGATCATGAGTAGGAAAGTTCTTCTCGTGGATTTTCAACGGTCTTGATGCATATAAAATCAATTGCCATCTTGCATGAGAACACATCCCAAACCTACCCGAGAAGAATCATACTACACCACATATCCTACACTAATCCTTGTAAATGTAAGAACTGGGGCTGAAGTGAGTTGGTCTTTGAGCTCTTGGAAGCTCTTCTCACATTTTCCAGACCACTCAAACTTCACAATCTTCTTTGGCAAGGATGTCAATGGAGCAGCAATAGTGGAAAAGCCTTCCACAAACCTGCGATAGTAATTGGCCAAACCCAGAAAACTTTGAATATCGATAGAGTATGGGGTCTCAACAATTTCTTCACTGCCTCAACCTTTTTAGGATCAACTTCTACACCCTGGTCGGTCACAACAAGACCAAGGAAGGTCACTCATCTCAACCAGAATTCACATTTGATGAACTTTGCATACAGTTGATGATTCCTAAGTACCTACAATATCTTTCTCAAGTGTACTTCATGCTCTTCTCTAGACTCAGAGTATATGAGAATGTCATCTATGAATACGATGACGAATGAAGATAGGTACTCAAAGAAAACTCTATTCATAAGGTCCATAAATGTGGCTAGTGCGTTAGTGAGACAGAATGACATGACCAAAAATTCATAATGACCATATATAGCATGAAAAGCCATCTTAGGGATTTCTTCCTACCTCACTCTAAGATGATGATTATTTGACCGAAAGACTATCTTGGAAAAGAAACTTGAACCTTGGAGTTGGTCAAATAAATCGTCAATTCTGGGAAGAGGGTAATTATTCTTTATAGTGACTTTGTTGAGTTGCCGATAATCGATGCGCATTCTAAGGGTTCCATCCTTTTTCTATACGAAGAACACTGGAGAACCCAATGGGGATATGCTCGGCTGGATGAAGCCCTTATCAAGTAGATATTTTTAACTGCAACTTCAACTCTTTGAGTTTAGTTGGTGCCATCCTATACTTGGGAATATAAATTGGCTTGGTGTTGGGATCTAAGTCAACACCAAAGTCAATATAACGTTTAGGAGGGATTCTTGGTAAATATTCTGGGAACTCATTCACAATTAACACTGAATCTATGAAAGAACTTTTTGATATAAGTCATTGACTCTAACTAAGTGGTACAAACAACCTTTAGCTATCATCTTATTTGCCTTTAAGAGTGAAACAATTTGACTGACTGGACTTGAACCATGCCCATCCCATTCTCGCTCTAACTCATTTGGAAACTGAAACGTCACTACCCTCTTTCGACAATCTGTTGTGGCATAAATCTTATGGAGTAAATCCATAACCAAGATAATATCAAAATCGAGCATAGCTAATTCCACAGGGTCAGCGTGAGTGACTCTAATAAGGATGTGAATTGGGCAATTTTTATACACTCTTTCTGCTCTAATGTCGTCTCCTATGGGGATACTTACTAGAATCGGCTCATGCAGGATATCAGGAAGCACATCAAATCTACTAACTATCAAAAGAGTAACAAACTATAAAGTGGATCCCTAATCTAACAATGCATACACTTGGAAAGTAAAGACATGCAACGTACCCGTGACAACATCAGCTGACTTCTCTTGCTCTTCTCTACTTTTGAGCGCATAATATTTGTTCCTCTTAGGAGGTTCGGCAGCAGCATTTGCATTCAACCGAGCCTGAGAACCTATCTTAGCTTCATTCATCGTTTGAGTACAATCTAAGACCATGTGTCTAGTCTTGCCACACCCGAAGCAGGAGTTAGTACCTACTAAACATTCACCTCCATGTGGACGTCCACATTTACCACAAAGCTTTCTTTTTCGATGGACGTTCCGATCATTGCCCTTTCTGGAGCCAGACTTGTTCACTTTCGCATTCCAATTCCCTGAAGCAGCAGAATTACGTGAATGTCTGTTGAACTTAGGATTGTTTTGGACTCCAAATGAGCACCTACCCTTGCTAGAACCAGTCTGATCCACAGTCTTAGGCTTATTTCTTTCATGAACTTTCCTTTTACGGCGGCTCTCCTCCACTTGATTAGAGTGCACCATCAACCTGCCCAGATCCGTGCTATCATGAAACATCGCTGCCCGATTATCTCCCACTAGATCCTCCGACACGCCAGTCACAAACCTGCTCATTTCATCCCCTGCTATTTGACACCAGAGAAGAAGCATACTTTGAGAGTTTAGCGAATTTGAAGGAATACTCCTTGACTGACATAGCACCCTGTCTCAGGATAATGAACTCTTCAACCTTGGATTCTCGTTGCTCTCTTGGGAAGAATCTCTCCAGAAAGGCAGTCTTGAGATCATCCTCAAAGATGGGAACATCTCCACGTGCTCGACTATTAGACCATATCCAGTACAAAATCTGTGCCACATACTTGAGTTGATATGCAGTCAACTCAGCCTTCGCCTCCTCATCTACTCCCATGGAACAAACGATCTTGTGGACTTCATCCACGATCTCCCAGGGATCCTCACTTGTCTTGGACCCATATTACACTAGAGGATTTATTCTGGTGAAATCCCTCAGCCTGCTAGACATGGTGCTAGCATGAGGGTTCTCTTTGGGAGCACCCTCTCTCGCGGCTTGAGCCGTGATGGCTTGAGACTGAGTAGTGATGTCCTGAGCCATGTGCAGCAAATCATTACTCACTTCACCATATGTCAACCAAGCTAGACTGACAGACACTTGATCAGCAACAATTTGGGCTTATGGAAGAACTTGATTTCCTCAAGCAACTGACTAACGTACCCTCCTGCCTGCATTTATCCTCGTATTCATTATCTACACGTAGATACAAGAAGAGAGTTAAATTCCTAATGACACAATTATGTCACAATTCCACATAGAACGATAAAGAGTAGATTGATGAAAAATTTTGTAAGCATTATAAAGTCTCTAATTCATGATAGTGGTGTACTTCACTACCATAACATAGAAACTACTTAACGCGGTTTATATGAGCCTGATGTGTTGGATATTTAACCTAATATTCTTACACCATGTTTGTCAGGACCCGGATTCTGGAATTTGATTCGCAACGGGTGTCATTGACGTCTAAGAAGTTGCAGGTAAGCCTGTTATTGAATTCTTCGCATTCAATGTCCACCTGAGACTACCCCTAAAATAGTAATACTGTATGGAATTAGTACACACTTGTACTAATTATGGGTACATGCAGCAACACATAACGATAATGCATGAAAAATACTTACTCTTCCTAATCAACATTCTTTCTTAGAAGGTCAACTCTCCCTACTTGCCTAATTCGTAATTTGAAGGTCATACTACGATTATGTCACACATCATACATACAGAGGTTCATATAACATACATTTAAAGATTCATGTATCATACATTTCATATCCATGACACTTGGAATCATAGACGTAGCATTAAGACATCTCAAGTGAGGGCCCCACATATCGGACCTCAACCCGAGGTCCTCCTTTAGTAAACACAGAGTCTGCTTCATTCATTCATTCATAATTCACATCATTCATTTCATTCATTCATAGGATGAAGTAAACACAAGCTATACCTAGGATGAATTTTAAGACTCTCATCGGTTTCATGAAGTTCAATGACCAAGAATGACATAATGTCATTACTTGAATCTGGTTTCACCTACTTATTGTCTTGCACAAACACCTTTGGTATCGTTCATTTCATTAATTTTCATACTTTGAGGAACTTTCAACCTTAACCGACATAGATCATGTGATAATCATGAAATCCGGTGTCTTCCCGACACCGAAATGGGTGGAGGCACAGGCCAAAGTGAAACCAAAACATGCTAGCTTTATGGGTTTGAAAAAAGTTAGTTCCCTATGTTGGCAACATTGTCCAAAGACTAGGAGATTTAGGGAGACCCATACAAACCTTGGTGGGAAGTCTCATCTTCATGAGAATTACATGAACCTCCGCCCATCCCAAAAGAAGGAATCACCACTGGCTATCGATGCTTAGTTTAAAGTTCCTTTTTACATTCAACTCATACATCATCGAAACTTGCGTCTAGTATGAGGTATTCATAGCTCATTAGATGATATCTCATCTCTTATTTATGTGTTAAGTGTGAATTGTCCTTACACTTACATATATAATGTGTTTGAGCTTTGTCTCTTAATATTTAACACTCTTTTAGGTGAGTACTTTTGGTGACCTTTACTTAGACTTTGTTGAGACTTGTCTCACCATTCATCATAGCCTTTTATCATGCTTTCGCCATTTTGATTAGCATCATAGTTTAACATAATTACTAACCTCATTATGTGAATGTTCATTTCTTCAGCTTTCCATTAACTTACATCATATGCCATGCACATGGCCTTTAGTGTACTTTACACTCATGGTAGTACCCCTTTCGGGTTATTCATATTTGTCTAAGTCTTTCATTCTCATCTAAGTGCATATTGTGAAAGACTTATTCATCTTGCAAATTCAGCCAAGGGACCGGAGTTCCATCCCAAGTGGCTGTGTTTTATTTTATTATATGTAAGACTTAAGTGCCTCACAATTTCGGTCAAGAGAACTCGCATATGAATCCCTTGGGCAGCATTTTTTTAAATTATTTAGAATGTTAGGTATCTTCATATAATAGGCAAACAGGATCTGGGATCAAATCACAGTGGCCTCAATTGTATTATTTTATTTTATGTGAGATTTATGTGTTGCACACACTTGGCCGAGGAGCCAGGTTCGAATCCCCTCTTTCACACTAAATCTTTTTTGTTTTAATTCAAGGCCTCTTATTTTAGTGTTAGGACCTTGAGATCTCGGGTTCCTCCCTCAATGGCAGCATCTTTTTTTCTTCATATTTTTTTTACAAATGGTTAGCCGTGACTTAGTCAATTAGTATAGGTCTTTAGTTAACTTTCTTGCATTAGAGTTCGACATGAACTTTTCACCAATTCGTTAAGGACTTTAATTTCATTTTCTTGTTCATGAACATCACGATTTCTTCTTGCTTGTTAAACACACAACATTACGTAACACATTATTCACAATTTCTTCATGTAGACTGTATTTACATAATCACGGAAAATGGAATACTCGTGCACATGTAACATTTAACATTCGGGCGTACATAACAAAATCATAAGCAGACTGAGAACACCCATTGCACAATATCACAATCATTCGTAAAATCATCTACCAGAAGTCATACCAACGCATGCATCAATCGTTCATAGTATCTAATGACATGGGCATGCAACAGGGACAACCTTAGTTTTTAGATCGGATTTGAACTGATCCTTAGGAGGCTCTTGGAAAAGGGACCAAGAGAGAAGAAAATCCATACATTTTTCAGCATTGACAACCAGCCACAAACACGTCCTAACCCACGCACAACCCTCTTCCGAGCCTTGGTTTTTGTTCACAAGTGAACTCCTTTACGTGACTTTTTAAATCACTTGGGTGTAAAATTTTTCTTTTCATTTTTGATTGATGAATGCCGAGAACTCTAAGAACAGCAGGCTTATTTTATTTTTCTGTTTTTGAATTGCAACGTAAAGCTGAAAAACATTTTAAGGATATATTACGAATTAAGAGTGAACATTGAGTACACTCTTGGTTGGAGTCGTGCGCTTATTCAACATAATTTAAATGATAAAATCAGATTATTATCTACATGTTAAGTTCCTATAATTCCCTCCTTATTTTGTCTAATTTAAAGCACCTAAATTGCCAACTTTAATGCCTCCAACTCGGCTCAAACCCGAGTTTGGATATCCGGTAAAACTCGGGTTCAACCATAGATCTTTGAAACATATTGACTAATTAAAAATTATATTTAATTAATTAAATATCAAAACTCTAGGTACGTTTATATCTTATTTAGTATAGTCATTTTGGGATTGTCACAATAACATTGATTTCAAAATATGGGTTTTCATCCAATACATAATTAATGTTTTGTAGTTATTTGTTGGTAATTTAATTTGGATATTATGAATAGATTTACATGTAATTTAACTCAATTATGTTATATGTTGATGAATTGGTCTAGTTTGTAGAAGTTTACATATTACTCTAAACCCTAGGTTATTATCTAGATGTAAATTAAGTAATGTTAGTTTAATTGAATTGGTTATTGGTTCAATTGCAATACTAAGATTTTATTGTATCAATCATGAATAGATTAGGGTGAATTTAGAGTCCTATCATGCTAGCTCTTGGAAAGTTGATCTAGGTTATGATCTATGTTGTGAATTGACCTGAGTATTTTATTTTAAGATATCAACTAGTGATGAATTGTGATATAGTGGTTCAATTGACTTTATAATCATTTTTTTTATGGTTATACGACAATACTATACCCTAATTGGGATTAGTTAAATGGTTAACGATAAGACCTTGATAATGAATTATGAAGGAGACTGGGAAAGTTTGGTGATCCCTAGTCTTTACTTCAATTATGGTTAATTGTGATTAAGTATTGATGTTTTATTGGATTATGCCTTGTATTATAATTTATAGGGTTGGTATGATGTTGAATTTAAATGTCTTGCCTATGGTTTTTGAAGTGTTGCCTAAGATGTAAATATTATAAGAATGGTGAATGATTTACCAATATGCCTTATTATGAAGTGTTATGTAAATGTGCTAACCTCACTCATAGGAATTGTAATGAAAGGACTATAATCATGCAATTATTATTGAGCTATGATGATGGTGATGTTTATACAAGGGTTAGACCCTATGACCTACATTAAGCTACAATGATTAATAAACATATTCAAGACATTTCAAAAATGGACTCTAGCTTAGCACTAAGTGAACTAGAGTGAGGAGTGTGACTTCCCACATAGGGATGGTACGATCACTATGTACTCTTTAGATTGGAGACTAAAATTCATGTAGCATAAAAGAGTGACAACTATATCTCCTAGTTCTTAACTATGTTGCCCCCATAGGAATACTAGCTAGTGGATTCACATAGTTTCTATGTGCATGTTTTGGTACTACCTAGGTAAGTAGTCTGCCTTCGTTCGTTGTAGGTTTCCACGACACCGAATTCCACATAAGCTCATGTCGTCCATGTCTGTTAGGGCAAGATGTTACCAAAAGAAAATAAATGTAATAGAGTGGACTCTAACTAGGATGACTTGAGTGGTTTGATTTAGTCTAGGTAGGGGTATGGGACTCCACCTATACATTTCACTAGTTAGCCTTGAGATTTTTCTTATATCGATGTTCCTATATGTTTTATGCTTATGAATGTAAATGATATGTATATGTTGATCTTACATGTTAATGGCACTATGTAATGGTTTTTTTTATGAACGTGTGCTTAGTATCTATTGCTAAAGTATGATGATAATTACTCTAAAAAATATAGTATGTAAAGTGGACATTGCTTATGGTTTTTGTTGAGTTTACTTAGTTGAGTGAGGTTATGGGACCTTAGTCATTTCACTAGTGGACTTAATTGGGGTTCATGAGTAAGGGCATTTCTTTAGTCATGGTGTTATGAACTCTTATACTTGCTTGTTAATATTATACCTTGATCTTAGAGTTGTTTTGATTATATTGTCAATTATGTTGATATACATGTTGATTTAACTAAACTTAGTATTGTTCGTCTTGTTAAGTACATGGTCTTGACTTAATGAAGATGTGCTATTGACTTTTATTGGTTATTGATTGTGCTTAATGCTTTTCAATGTAAAATATCATATTATAACGAAATATCCATTTTTAGCATGATTTATATGTTGTATGTGCATGTGGTCCTATACCTTGTACAAGTGATGTGCTAACCCCGCTTCTCCTTTTCTCTCCGTCATTTTAGTTTTCGGTCATTGAAGGGTTCGTGTCGACATTTGAAGAAGACTTGGATCATCATTCTCCATGATTGGTAGGTCCTCAGCCTATTGAGGACAAAGCCACCTTCTACAGTTGGATGTTGATTAGTCTTAAAGACACTTTGTTCTTTCTCTTTCATTTGAGTACTATGATTGTATAGCCTATATGTGGCTTTATTGGTATTGATGTATGGTCTATGCCCAATTATTATAATCTTCTTTAGATGGGTTAATTTGAGAAATCCGTTTTAAGACTATGTTACGTATTATATATATAGGTTCCGTAAAAGTTGAAAACTATGTATTCTTCTCATATATAAGGGTCTATATATAGTCGATATATATTATAGCTAAGCAAGAGGTCTAAGTAAACCTCAATGTAGAAGTAGCTAAAAAGTTTTAAATTTTCCGCAAATATAACCTATGAAATGCAAATGACGGATGCACTATATCCTCTTCGAGGATGACGATACTAATTACTTCTAAGGGGTGCTCCCGGGATGTGACAACATCTATGAGCTAGAGACTATAGGAAGATAGAGTTTCCCTTATTCACTATTCTCATGTCATGCAATAGAACTTAAATCTATAAGATTTCCCTCTTATGTTTTCTTGTCTGGTGGTCTTTTAGATGTGATTGCCTGGATGCGATGGTATCTCTATGCATCAGACAGAAAAGGTGAGTTTTTATGCATATGTTGGTTTGTAGTTTAATGAGTATGTGTGAAAGTGAACCTTAATATATGTTGATGTGACACCATTTATGGCTATATATGTGATTTAGGTGAAATGAGATATTATGTGAAGATTTATGCGAGGATATAGTTAAAGCTTGTTAAAGAAGTTGTTATAGTTGAAGTGAGCTTCCTTCGTGGAAATCCAGGTTGTTATATGGTGTTGGATGAGGATAGTTTATTATTATGTTTTAGGTTTAAATGCTATGAAGAAGTGTCATAATTAGCTAAAGATGCATGTTTTCTTTATCAAGGTGTTATGATTCTAATTTTGCCCTTGAATATTGGTAAATCTTTCATTGTTGCCCTTTGTATATGTGTGATGCCTCCTAGTCTCCTAGTATGGGTTGGAGTCTTTTGTATAGGCTTGGTCCTATAGGTGAAGGTTGTGTGATTACCTTATACGTAGATGATATGGGCTTGAATGATATAGAGTTTAACTTATCCTAGTGTTGAAAGAAAAGAAAGAGGCCTTATGGCTATTTCCCTTCTATTGTTCCACTAAGGTTGTGATGACCCTTGGTATTTATGGTATAGTTGAGACCTTAAATTCTTTGTTAGTATGACCTAACTTGATTGTTACGGATTTCCTTTGGTTCTTAGGCCTATAGGAGTGTTGATGATTGAGTTCGAAGACTTCTTATTAAGAAATTTGGAGTGAAAATCCTTTATAAATGTTAATCCTTCTTCTGTGACAAGTATATAGGTGTGTTTTTGGATATGCCTTGACCTTGGTGTTTAAGGGAATGATGTTATTAGGCTTACCCCATGTGGGGATAATGTGCATATATGGTGAGGTTTGAAGTGTCCTTGATGTTCCTAGGATGAGTTCCTTTTTACTTCTTTATATTGGAAATCACTTTTAGGTGATGTTTATAAGGGTTTGCTTAAACATAGATTCCTAGAGTAGGGTGATGTTCTTAATCATTAATGTTGGTGAGCTAAAGTTCTTATAAGAGTGGAGTTAAGTTGTTCTTACATGGATTTACCCTGTGTGGGGTATGATAATGGGGATAGTGGGGTTGTTGATATTGCTATAATTTCCTTTTATGCTTACTTGAGCTTGAAAGTAAAGAGTTACTAGTAGCTTTTTCATGGTAGGAGTTTTTCATGAAATAATAAGTTGCTTGTTCTCCATATTTTATATATGTCTTCGTTGGCACTATGTTAATAATGTTTTGGAATATTCTAAATTGCATGAAAAAGTATTTTTGATCCAATTCATGTTCTGTTGTGTTGAGTGTGCATTTAATGTGTTAGTTATGCATTTGATTTCACGAGATAAGGTAAAAAACATGTTATATGTTATCCTTAATATGTGGTACTCAAAGCCATCAGTGATAAATCAAGTCTCCTTTAAATTGAAAAAACTGATGAATCTCTCGAAAATTATATGATTTGTATGCTTTGGAAATAGGATTGTAGGATCATTCTTGAAAAGTGAGGTTTGTTCATCCAATGTCCTTGTGTGTGCCTATAAATTGCAAGAATTTCCCTAAATAATGAATGTTTGTGGAAGCTAGTGTCATGCTAGAAATTGAAATGTTATGATAGGACTTCCTATTGTTGTAATGTGTGTGGTGTGATTTACACTTTTGACTTTACTACGAAGGAAGTATGAGAATGCTATGGTTAAAAAGTTTAGAACTTGTCATTTAATACTAATTGACCTTTGTCCATTGCTTGTGTATGAACTCATGAGACATGTAAGTGTTTCGAGGAGAAATAGATTCCTCCTTAAACATAACTAAGCATGTTATGGTTGTGTATGTCCTTGATGGCATTTTGATTAAATGATAAGGATCAATGTTGAATTACGTGACTCATGTCTATGTGCATTGAAGTATGAGTGCTTATTTGCTTCATAAGTGATGTTGAACTTATGTGTAACTAAAAATTGTATAATTAGATCTTAAAGGAATGAAATTGAAATGACAATGTTATGATTAGGACAAGACTGTCCCTCCCATGAACATGACAAGAGCCTTTGTGTTTGATGCATTTTGAAAGTGAGTGAATAAAGGTTTTGCTTGCTTATGTTGCATTGAGTGTTAAATGATTTGATGTTGGTGTTACTTTTAAGTTTGGTGCATTGAATTCTATGTGACGATGTTATGAATGTTGTGAGCTTCTCTATGATTCATTGATTTTCTTGTTGTGTTTTAAGTGTTCCATTTGTCATTCGAGGATGAATCTTCCCATGTGGGGGATATTGTAAGGACCTTAAAAATGAATTAAGGTACTTAGAGCATCTCATGTGTATAAAAATGTATTAAAGATGCTCAACAAGTGTTCTAAAGTATGCATGCTTAATTTGAAGTCATTTGGATGTCAAATGTCCAAGAACGTCCGATGACCTTTAAAAGTTAGCCTTGAGACGTGCATGCGTGACTATGTGTATCTTAACACGTTTTATGTGTTCATTTTTGTTGATATTGATATGTAAGATTCTTAATTTGTATATGAGTCTATTTACTTTTGAAACTTTCAGGTAAAGCCCCCAATGGCTCCTAAAAAATTCCCTCAATGAGGACCCCAAAGCTGCCAGTGTCTGCCTACGCCAAAGATTCACGGCATGTAGTCTCACCTACGCCCCATCAATGGGGGGTGTGTTACACCCTAAAAATGATGTTGGTCAATATAGAGCTTCACATGTGTTCCATAAGTTAATAATGAGTGAAAATGATGTATTTTAGCATAATACGTCATTTGGTGATGTTTGGAAGTCAAACATCAGGGAACAACCAAGACCTACGGAAACTAGCCTTGTGTATGTGCTAGTGTTTCTTTGTATGTTTTATGTGTTTATGTGTGTTTTTTGGAGTCTAAAATTAGTGGGGATGACCCTATATCCTAGAGTGACTTGTTTAGGGTCAAAATGTCCGAGTAAGACTTCCCGGAAACCACTGTAAGGGTCCCTAAGGAAGACCTAAACATTGGCCAAGCAAGCTGCCCACGGCAGCAAAGTTTTTGTGTCTTCGTGAAACACAGAAGTGTCGTGGCCAAGTCTCACACCCCTCTATCAAAAATTTGATTTCCAATATCTTGTGGGAACATCTCCGTGATAGGGACTTTTTCCCTGACGATAATTCTTAAAAGTTAAGTGAAGTTTGACTTGTCTAAAGTGGTCCAATCAATGTGTGGGTGTTTTGGGTATTTTGGGGGTGTTATATATACTGATTTTAGGTGGTTATACACCCATTGTCCAAACCAAAAACGACAATCTCTCTTTTAGAAATAAAAATAGAAAATTCATAAAAAGTTCTTCTCTCTAAAAAGCTCTCCAGAACTCCATTGGATCCAACTCAAGGTAGAGCTAGGGTTGAAGGTTTTGGACGTTTTATTCATAAAAAATTCGTGGGTTTCTTCATATTATGGTATGGTAGCTCATCCTTGACTCTTCTTTTATTGAAGTAGCCCATTGCAAGACTTTTCAAAAAGGGTTTTCAAACTCCAACTTCTTCTATTTTGAACTCTAAGCATGGTCTTGCATGAAAAGTTTTTAATGAATGTATGTTAGTTGATGATTTTAAGGTTAAAAACACAATGACCCAATGCTCAATATGATTCCTCAACTTTTGGATTATGAAGTGGGTTTAATGTGCATGGTTTGATAATGTTAAAACTATAGTTTTCTCTATATTATATTGTGATTATCTACAGCCTTATTATTATTTATTATGATGTTTCTGGTTAAATATTGAGAAAAGGTGGTAAAGGCTAGGACAAAAGGTAAGAGGTCCTAATCTTGCTTAGTTCTTATTATGAGATGATCTTGAGTGTTATGGTCCACCTTTGGTGGGGGTGTTCACTTGAAGTATATGATTATGTATTTACATTGTTATTTTTTGCCTTAAAGGCATAGTATGTTAAATTAGGTGATGATTATGATGTATATGCATGATGTGTTTTAAGAAGTTGAAAATGAATATCTACATGCTAGTGTGTGAAATGTTTATTTCTTTGTGAAGCATGCTAGTGTGTAATGTGTGATGAATGGGGGTATGAGAATGTCTAGAAGTAAATGTTATGAATTATGATGATTATGTGGAAGATGTGCTCACATGTACTCACACATACCCTTTGAATAAAGTTATGAATGAAATGGGGGATTGTAGGGTAGGCACTCTTCGTGAGTAGAGATGAAGTGTCTAGACCATCCTTAATATTCCTACAGTACAAAAAGGGGAGATTTTGGGTTGTACACTTGTAAGACCCTCAAAATGAGTTAGGATGTCTATATAATCACTTGTGCCTATAAGGTTGTTAAAATCTTAATTAAGTGTTTTAAAGTATTCTTGGATGATTTGAAGTCATATGAAAGTCAAATGTCATGGGACGACCAAGACGTTCGACGACTAGTCACCTAAGGTGTCTTATGTTTATGTGATTATTTGTGTTTCATGAGATTGTCAAGTAACTAAATGAGTAATAATGATGTTTCTAAGAATTTTATTTAGTTTCATGAAGTTTGGAGGTCAAACGTCCAAGAAAGTCTTGGAAGTTCGAAAGTTAGCCCATGAGACGTTCATGTGTGTCTTGAGTGTGCCTTGCATTTATGGATGTGTATTTTGTGTTTATTTTGGGTTCAACTTGCGTGGAAGGTCTTCAACATGTTACTGGTATATTCACGTTTGAAACGTCCAGGTACGATTTCCCAAGGACCCCGCAAAAAGGCCCACAAGAAGGACCCAAAGGCTGTCGAGACACTGCCTTGCAGTGTCAATTGACTGAACCGAACGATGCCATGTTTGCTGACAAAAAGCCTGTTGGTGGTGAATTCGTCGATCAAAACTTATCCTGGGGAAGACTCATCCAAAGAAGAGCCCAAGAGACAATCGACGGAAGCCACAGATAGTCCGTTGATGGACCTAATGGGCCTCGATTGTTGCCGTTGGTGCATGCTGCAACAAGCTGCCTAGCGAACATTTTGTTTAAGTGGTGAATGAAAAATTCACCCCACGTCCTAAACTGACCCTACTAGGTTTATTTAGATATTTTTTGGTCTATTCAAGTGATAAAAAAGTGATCAACCCTATTCACAATCAATTCTACAGAATTAGACTTTCCTTGCAAAACTAATTCTCTACAACTTCCACTGAAGGTGAAGCTCAAGAACAGCTTAAATCTTTGATTCCCATGGATTTTTCATTAAGATTTAGAGGTTTTCTTATGAATTAAGGTATGATGATCCTTTATCTCTAGTTAACCTTCCATCTAGCAGTTAATCTCAATGTTTTTAAAGAGATTTCATGATCAAACTTCTTCTTCTTTAATTTATGGATGGGTTCTTTATTAAAACGATTTCAAAGGCTTAATCATGATGAATTGATAATAATTTATTTTTTTAATGTCAATTTCAATCCATTTTCATTGTGAACCCATGTCCCTTCCCAAACATTATTTAGCCCTTGCATGGGCCTTATGATAGTGGCTTGTTATTGGTTGAATTGTAATTCTATTACGTTGAACTCCTCATGTCTACTGTTATTTAAGTATATTGATAATGATTTGTTTATGAATGATTTATGTGGGTCAATGTATGATGTTTTGAACTAAGCTAGCTTTGATCTCTATGTGTTCACTATAACATTGCCTTTATAATGTATTAATGTGGAATTCAATTATGTTATGATGATTATAGCAACTACCTTAGGTAAATATAATGGTTGAATTGTGAATATAAATCTCCTGTGATCAATGTAAGAAATATTGGAATGAATTTATATAGATTTTTCTAGTCTTTTGATTGATAATACTAAATATGTGATGTGATCTCGACTTTAGGTTTGATGAAGCATGATTCCTCTTGAGTAATGGTATCTTTGGCTACTAGATAAAATTTAAATTATTGCTAAACTATATAATTTATGATCAAGGTTTTATGGAATTAGTAGTGTTTCCTATTTCCTCTACTTTTTGTTGAATTAATAGTTTAATGCCTATGTTGGTATCTTGATCTTGTAGAGATTTAAGTACCATTTCTTTATGTTAAGTGTATATTTAAATAATGCCCTAGATTTATACTATTAATTAAATACAATTTATGAACCATGCAAGGGAAATTTGTTAATGGTGTATGTCCTTCTACCTTATATATGTTGGTGATGTATTGTACTAGTTTGTAGCATATTGTTATAGTAGCTTATGCATGACTTCATATATCATTGTTGTACTTTAACTACTTCCTTATACATGATTTTTTAATGAAAGAACATTAATGAGCAATTACTACCAATGGCTAAAGGATTGGTAAGATTTGCTCTACTTCTTTACTTCTCTATTTCTCTATAATATTGTTGATGAAACCTTGTATGGCATTGTGTGGTATGTTCATTTTAAGGTAGAAGTGCTTACTTTATTGTCAATATATATGTGATGTGATCATGTCCTTGAAGGAAAATTATATTATGAATGTCTGTTGGTGTTGATCACCCAATGTGAAGCCTCATGCCTAGTTTCCTATTCTAGTTGTGATCTAGATTGTATGTCTAGTCCATATGAATGTGTATGACTATATTGGGGTTTGATTAGGTGCTGCTATAGATGAGTATAAATGGTTAATTCTTCCTTACCCATGTACCCCTATGTGATTGTGTGATTAGCTAAGGTTTGGAGTCTTAAATGTAATGTGAAGCTTGTCGTTTCTCCTATGCTATTGTATGTTGTGTAGTCTAAGCTTTATTGTTGTGCACTGTGGTCATAAGAGGGTTGCTGCCTCAATTTGTTGTTTATATCCATTATGTGATCATATTGACCAATGTACACGCACCCTCAGTCCATGCATGCTTACAAGTAGTATAGGATCATAGTGTCTAATGAAAGGTTGTTTGGATATTAACTAGTGTTTACTACTATGTATGTGAAGCTTATGTCTATGGAAGTATGATATGTGTTTCCCTAACTAGGATGACTTGATACGTGTACTTGTATGACAAAGGGTATGGGACCTTGTCTATGCATTGGACATGTGTACCTTCATAGTATAGGTCCTAGGTTTGATTTCGATGTACATGAATATGAATGCAATTGTGATTTATGAATGTGTATAGTGCCTTAAGGTGTTATATTAATGGATAGGTCATATAGTCACACTTATATACATATGCTTAATGTTATGAACATGTGTGGTCTAAAAGTGTTATGAACTAATATTGTAGCATATGTTAATGTTCGACCTTAGCTACGTAAGAACACCTTCAATTGGTGAAGGATCTACCACACAAAATTCCATGTTTAGCACCCACGGTCTTAGTGTCGGTTGAGGATATAGTTTTCCTAAAGTGAAATGGACAATGGAAGTAAATTAAAGTAAATAACCCTAAGTAGAATAACCTAAGGGAAGGTACTTACGATTGGTGGATGTAATGAACCCACGTAGACTTGCTTAGTGTTGACGCGAGCATTATAGAGGCTTGCTTCTAGATTGAGATTTACTTACTCTATTGATGATTGGTCATCCTTACTTTGAATTGATGAAATTTTAATTTTCTTAACGTATCATCCTTTGGTGTTAGGAGACTAGCTCACACATTCTAACACCTTCATACGTGAGTATTCTTTTAACATAGTAGCTTAGGTGTAAGTGAGACTTGTCTCACTTCCTTTAACACCCATTCTGGTGACATACTTACTTTAGACCCCTTTAATTATGTTATAACTCACGTTACTTAATTACATTAGTGTAGTAGATTCATATCATCGTTTATGGAATATGAGCACTTCCTTCAATGAGTTTCATCATTTCATATGTCATTATTCAGAGCATGTTGGGAGTTGTCCGAATGAGAGGCATGCCCATGATTATGGGTTCATTGAATTAGTTTAGAAGTGCTTATATTATCATTTGATACTCTAACTACACAAGATTGACATATGATTAGTGTTGGCCTCAACCTTTGAATATTAAACTACATAACCGTTTTTGTTGGCATGTTCCAATTTACGTATGTTCATATTTAAATTTTAATATGGATGAACCATTAACAAATATTTAAATTATTTAACATAATATTATAGCCATTTACATGCATCACATTTAGAAATGTATCGTTAGCAATTTTACTGGCATACAATTAGTATTGGCATAAACAATTGGGCATAAATTTCATAACCATATTTGTTGGCATAAGCCAATTTTCATGTTCAACATGCTTAAGTTTTTATACATTATACATTATCCAATCTTTTAGTATTTAACATAATATTATAGACAATTCCGTACAACTTGTTTGATTAATGTAGTGTTAGCCAATTTATTGGCATAAGATTAGTATTGGAATAAGCAATTGGCTATAGATTTTATAGGTTTTTTGTTGGTATAAGAAAAAGTTTCATTAAGTCATGCTCCATTTGGGATAAATTATTGATTAGCCAATCTTTTAATTATTTAGAGATAACATTATAGCCAATTCCCATTTAAATTTTGAATAATGTTTTTGTTATCCATTTTATTGACATAAGACAAAAATTCACTCAAATTATGATTCCACAGAGATATTCTTAGCTAACCTTACAACATAAATTTAGGCATAATGTTTTTTTAAACATCTTTGACAGTATCATATTAGAACACAATTTATATATCATCTTTATAATGTCATATTAACAACAAGTATTAACAATAGACTGTAATATCTTCCGACATAATATTTTTGGACATATCTTTAACATAATATCATCTTTTAATTCAAATAATAACACTTAGCACAGCAAACAAGTCCAATTAATAGGTTCATTCAGTCATTATTAAATCAAAAACCATACTCATTAAGACAATCCATCACCACATACCAACAACATGATTTCTAACCTATTCAAAATTGAAATCGTAACAAGGATAGTAGGGAAAGGAGTTCGACAAGAACGATGGGAATAAACCTAGTTTTCAAGATCTTTTAATCATTCGAAAGAAAGTTCTCTTTGATTAAGAGGTCCACGAGATAAACCCATACATTATATAGAACTTAATCTATGAAGAACACCTTGACCAATACCTTAAGTAACCATGAAATCACCCTAGAGAAATCGATAAATTTTCTGCCTTTTCGTTCTTTGCTTACTGTTTTTGCGTCGCCTTTTCTATGAGTTTGAACGTGATTCTAAGTCTTAGGAACTGATATTAACTTATTAAAATTACGGTTAATAATTTAATCAAATAAATTAAATAAGTAATTAATAATAAGCCCCTCCTAGATTGACTAGAACTAGGAAAACACAATACTTGATCAAATCTGAAATGATTACTAAGAATTTCGTTTTTGCCGCTTTGAAATAATTAATTAAGTTTCTAAATTAATTAATAAAGAAAGCTAGGTAATTAATAAATTACCCTTATGTTTTTAGGATCTTGAGTAACTCTTGGACTATCCTAGGTTAGGTACTACTTTGTCTCTTTAACTAGTACTTGGTTAGTGTCAACCCGGTTTTGGTCCTAGGTTGTCGGGTGAACTAATGGGTCTAAATCGGTTAGTCCTAGGCTATTTAGGTATTTAGGGCAGAAGGTTAGAGTCTAGAATAGGTAGGGGGTTAGTCCCCACAAGGATGGTCCCTTGTGCACGTTTTCCCACTAACTACCTTAACCGAATTCGGTTCGGGTGGTCCCCTCCTTTGGAAGCTTCTTCACCTGTCTTGCACATGTGCTTGAACATGGAATTGTTGCACTTTCCTAAATAACTATTATTTATGGTTCTTTTGGGAGTGTTTACTTATTGTCCCAAGAATCCACACTATGTCCTTAGGCACTGTTTAATCTACATGATCCTTTTAAATGGTCATGTCTTATAGTACTATGCTTGACACTTGGATGCCTAGTAGTTCATGTTATTTGTGAAAACGACTTTTTAATTGGCTTAGGGTCTTGATTTCACGTATATTCATTACACGAACTCATTGATACTTGAAAATTTGACTAACACTTTCTAAACCAACATTTTCTACTTTGCCATAATTTTCTAATATGCCCAATATTTCTAAATATTGGGCATTGGGATGCCTATTTACCCCTGATACGCATTCTTAAGAACCTATTGGGCTTTTCGTTAATCGTATGATTTTCCAGAATGTTACATAGACCACATATGTTAATACTTCACTTCAATCATGCATGAGTGTATAGGTATTAATATATGTGCAATCCTTTCATATAAAAACATTTCGACACAATGTATATTCATAACATAGTCATGCATTCATATTCATGTACATAAATAATAAACCTAGGGACTATCCTATCAAGGCACACATGTGCAATGCGTAGACAAGATCCCATACGCTTGTCCATACAAGGAAACCTATCATGTCATCCAAGTTAAGAGATACATAACATATTTCATGGACATATACTTTACATGCATAGTAGTAGACACAAGTGCATATGAGAATACCCTTTCATAAGACAACATGAATCTATACTACTTGTAAGCATGCATGAGGTGTAAGTGTGTGTACTTTGGTCAGCATGATCATATAATGTCTATTAAAATCAAATTGAAGCAGCAACCTTCTTAAGACCACAATGCACATTCAATCATAGACCACACATCACAATTTAGCATAGGAGACATGATAACTTCACGTTACACTCAAGACTCCTAACATTACCTACTCACACATTCATATAGGGGTACATGGATAGGGGTCATTGAAAGTTATTAAATCATCAAGGCAGTACCTAAACCAATCCTTCCATTGTCATTCACATGCTTATAACATTAGCAATACAAAGTAGATCATCAACTAGAATAAAAGACAAGGCATGCCACTCCACATTGTAATCATCTTAACAACACATTCATGTTACACAAAATTGACTTTATGGCCATGATCACAGCAAAAATTAACAATAAATAATACCGCCACCATATGTGGACCATACTACAGAATAGCATGCAAGGACACTTCTACCAACAAACCTATAGAAAAGTAGAAGAATAGAGCAATCTTACCTAATATCCCTTGCTTTGATCATCAATAAACATCATACTTCATCAATAATACCAGTACAAGTAAGTACCTAAAGATATGAAACATACACAAAATCATGCTTGATTTACCACAGGATCAAAATTACAATCAATTAACTACATTAGCAATCTATAGAAGTAGAAGAACATAGGTCAATCCTTACCAATTCATCATACCTTGATCCACATTGATCAATTACACATAATTCACCATCAATATACATAATAGGTCGTAGATATAAGTTATTCATCATGCTAGAATCATAATTCAATCAACATAAAGTCAAGATCGCAATGCCCATAATATAAGCTAATTTGAGAATTTGAGAATTTGAGGGAACATAGGTTAATCATGCGATTGCATTTAAATTAACTTTAAAATCATTGAATTAACATCAATTCATCACAAGAATGCTTGAAAACGTTTTGAGAAATAACCCATGGGTATAATGAAAGATAAGAAGTTTGATCATGAACTTTTCATTGAAAACATTAGAAGCGGCTCCATAGAAGAAAGGTTGACTAGGATGAAGGATCACCTTACCTTATTGTAGGAGAAAACCATGAAAACTTGGTGAAGAAAGGTTGAGAATACATCACTATGGCTGTTCTTGAGATTCATATCCAATGAAGGTTTCTAGAGAAGTTTCTTTATGAGAGGGAGAAGTCTAATTTAAGAATGAATTGGTTATGGGGTTCTCATGTTATATATAAACTTAATATGCCCCAAAAATACTTAC
This sequence comes from Solanum pennellii, assembly GCF_001406875.1. Classification (NCBI taxonomy): domain Eukaryota; kingdom Viridiplantae; phylum Streptophyta; class Magnoliopsida; order Solanales; family Solanaceae; genus Solanum; species Solanum pennellii. The sequence continues at coordinate 18,314,980 of NC_028646.1, forward strand.
AATTACCGTCAACTGTAATTTAGGGACATGTGGTGAATGCTCTAATTTACCCCTTACATGGAAATGTGAAAGCTTCAATTACAAGCAGCACGTACGGAAACCAATCGATGGGGAATCGATGGACGAATTGCTCGTCCTGTTGCTCCGTCAATTGTGACTGAGGCTGCACATTCGAGGGATCATGCTAACATGACTAAGTGTTGAGCTACGCCTTGTTACGATGAAAGTACACCCTAGGTGTTAGGGCAACCGTTAGGTCGGAACACAGAATACTCAACCTTTCGATGGTTTTTCACAAGCCTCGTAGCTACCATTCATTACATAAGATAGGAAAAATCGTATGTAAATTTAAATTTTTCACGGTAAATAATAATAAGGAAAAAATAGTTGATAAATACTAAGGATAGTCTCATCGTTACAAGCCAACTTAGAGATACATCATAAATATCTTAGGACATGGACCTTTACATTTAAAATGAATACATAATAAGTTCTTAAACAAAAAATAGAGAAATAGAGACTATGCCCTCGCATATATGAGGACACACTTAGTCTTGAGAGAGCCGATTCCCAAGCATGCATTTTAACCATCAAGTTCCTTCTAACCGATACTTATAGATATAGAAAAATATGAGGTTAGTACACACATTGTACTAAGTATGGCATATGCAAAATCAACCAAAAAGGGACAATTTCGTTGAAACATTCGTCATGCTATTTTGATAAAACCTTTCTGAATTAAGTTACAAAACATCATATAGTATTATCATTGATCAAATAGGGTAAAACTTCCATTTTTCCTAACATAGGAGCATACTTACAGTAAACAAAAAATTACACATGGACGACTTCATCCTAAGTTGTCCAAAGGTTCCCCTAAGTAAGACATAAGGAGATCGCCCATATAACCTCCTCAATATCTACTCAAGAGATCCTTAAGACTACTAAGGATAAGCATAATTCATTTCGTTTATATAAGTAACCATTCAATACAAAAAACAATGGAGAATCATTCATATAGTTAGAAACTTTACCTAAGAACCATCCTGCAAGACAACTCCCAAGTCACACTTAGTGTAATGTGAAAGTAGCATCCCGTACTACTACTACCACTTAGTGTTCCTTCATAATCACCATAGACTAGGCATATCACATTCATCACATAAATACATTTCATATACATAGTCAAATGCATTATAACTCCTTCCTAGGACTTCCTTTGATAGCTTCTTAAGCAAAGTCTACGTGGGTTCATTACATCCACCAATCGTAAGTAGCTTCGCTTAGGTTATTCTAGTTAGGGTCCTTTACTTTAATTTACTTCCATTGTCCATTTTACTTTTTGGAAACTATATCCTCCACTAACACTAAGACCGTGGGTGCTAAACATCGAATTTGGTATCGTAGATCCTTACACCAATTGAAGGTGTTCTTACCTAGCTAAGGTCGAACATTAACACATGCTACCATATTTGTAATGACCTGTTTAGTCGTTTTGAGCAGCAGATTTTATTTCTGGAAAAACTGTGTGAGTCGACGGAACCCACGACGGACCGTCATGGGCACGACGGGCCGTCGAGGGGGTCTCGTTCCAAAAGACTTAGACTTCTGAAATTTGGGTACTGAAATCGACTCTCTGAACTTGG
>NC_028646.1:18316803-18316987 GCF_001406875.1 Solanum pennellii
CCGTCACAGACTCTTGGTAAAAATCTAGTCTCTGAACTCTGTGACGGAGAAGCAGGACGGACCGTCGCAGGCACGACGGCCCGTCAAAGGCTGCGTAATCCCAGGCTGGGTCGTATTTCTGTTAGTTATTTAAGGGGCGTTTTTGACTATTCCTGCTTTAATTATAAAGTTAGAGGGTTAATGT
>NC_028646.1:18321880-18335523 GCF_001406875.1 Solanum pennellii
CCAAGTTCAGAGAGTCGATTTCAGTACCCAAATTTCAGAAGTCTAAGTCTTTTGGAACGAGACCCCCTCGACGGCCCGTCGTGCCCATGACGGTCCGTCGTGGGTTCCGTCGACTCACACAGTTTTTCCAGAAATAAAATCTGCTGCTCAAAACGACTAAACAGGTCATTACAAATATGGTAGCATGTGTTAATGTTCGACCTTAGCTAGGTAAGAACACCTTCAATTGGTGTAAGGATCTACGATACCAAATTCGATGTTTAGCACCCACGGTCTTAGTGTTAGTGGAGGATATAGTTTCCAAAAAGTAAAATGGACAATGGAAGTAAATTAAAGTAAAGGACCCTAACTAGAATAACCTAAGCGAAGCTACTTACGATTGGTGGATGTAATGAACCCACGTAGACTTTGCTTAAGAAGCTATCAAAGGAAGTCCTAGGAAGGAGTTATAATGCATTTGACTATGTATATGAAATGTATTTATGTGATGAATGTGATATGCCTAGTCTATGGTGATTATGAAGGAACACTAAGTGGTAGTAGTAGTACGGGATGCTACTTTCACATTACACTAAGTGTGACTTGGGAGTTGTCTTGCAGGATGGTTCTTAGGTAAAGTTTCTAACTATATGAATGATTCTCCATTGTTTTTTGTATTGAATGGTTACTTATATAAACGAAATGAATTATGCTTATCCTTAGTAGTCTTAAGGATCTCTTGAGTAGATATTGAGGAGGTTATATGGGCGATCTCCTTATGTCTTACTTAGGGGAACCTTTGGACAACTTAGGATGAAGTCGTCCATGTGTAATTTTTTGTTTACTGTAAGTATGCTCCTATGTTAGGAAAAATGGAAGTTTTACCCTATTTGATCAATGATAATACTATATGATGTTTTGTAACTTAATTCAGAAAGGTTTTATCAAAATAGCATGACGAATGTTTCAACGAAATTGTCCCTTTTTGGTTGATTTTGCATATGCCATACTTAGTACAATGTGTGTACTAACCTCATATTTTTCTATATCTATAAGTATCGGTTAGAAGGAACTTGATGGTTAAAATGCATGCTTGGGAATCGGCTCTCTCAAGACTAAGTGTGTCCTCATATATGCGAGGGCATAGTCTCTATTTCTCTATTTTTTGTTTAAGAACTTATTATGTATTCATTTTAAATGTAAAGGTCCATGTCCTAAGATATTTATGATGTATCTCTAAGTTGGCTTGTAACGATGAGACTATCCTTAGTATTTATCAACTATTTTTTCCTTATTATTATTTACCGTGAAAAATTTAAATTTACATACGATTTTTCCTATCTTATGTAATGAATGGTAGCTACGAGGCTTGTGAAAAACCATCGAAAGGTTGAGTATTCTGTGTTCCGACCTAACGGTTGCCCTAACACCTAGGGTGTACTTTCATCGTAACAAGGCGTAGCTCAACACTTAGTCATGTTAGCATGATCCCTCGAATGTGCAGCCTCAGTCACAATTGACGGAGCAACAGGACGAGCAATTCGTCCATCGATTCCCCATCGATTGGTTTCCGTACGTGCTGCTTGTAATTGAAGCTTTCACATTTCCATGTAAGGGGTAAATTAGAGCATTCACCACATGTCCCTAAATTACAGTTGACGGTAATTGTAAGTATTTTTGGGGCATATTAAGTTTATATATAACATGAGAACCCCATAACCAATTCATTCTTAAATTAGACTTCTCCCTCTCATAAAGAAACTTCTCTAGAAACCTTCATTGGATATGAATCTCAAGAACAGCCATAGTGATGTATTCTCAACCTTTCTTCACCAAGTTTTCATGGTTTTCTCCTACAATAAGGTAAGGTGATCCTTCATCCTAGTCAACCTTTCTTCTATGGAGCCGCTTCTAATGTTTTCAATGAAAAGTTCATGATCAAACTTCTTATCTTTCATTATACCCATGGGTTATTTCTCAAAACGTTTTCAAGCATTCTTGTGATGAATTGATGTTAATTCAATGATTTTAAAGTTAATTTAAATGCAATCGCATGATTAACCTATGTTCCCTCAAATTCTCAAATTCTCAAATTAGCTTATATTATGGGCATTGCGATCTTGACTTTATGTTGATTGAATTATGATTCTAGCATGATGAATAACTTATATCTACGACCTATTATGTATATTGATGGTGAATTATGTGTAATTGATCAATGTGGATCAAGGTATGATGAATTGGTAAGGATTGACCTATGTTCTTCTACTTCTATAGATTGCTAATGTAGTTAATTGATTGTAATTTTGATCCTGTGGTAAATCAAGCATGATTTTGTGTATGTTTCATATCTTTAGGTACTTACTTGTACTGGTATTATTGATGAAGTATGATGTTTATTGATGATCAAAGCAAGGGATATTAGGTAAGATTGCTCTATTCTTCTACTTTTCTATAGGTTTGTTGGTAGAAGTGTCCTTGCATGCTATTCTGTAGTATGGTCCACATATGGTGGCGGTATTATTTATTGTTAATTTTTGCTGTGATCATGGCCATAAAGTCAATTTTGTGTAACATGAATGTGTTGTTAAGATGATTACAATGTGGAGTGGCATGCCTTGTCTTTTATTCTAGTTGATGATCTACTTTGTATTGCTAATGTTATAAGCATGTGAATGACAATGGAAGGATTGGTTTAGGTACTGCCTTGATGATTTAATAACTTTCAATGACCCCTATCCATGTACCCCTATATGAATGTGTGAGTAGGTAATGTTAGGAGTCTTGAGTGTAACGTGAAGTTATCATGTCTCCTATGCTAAATTGTGATGTGTGGTCTATGATTGAATGTGCATTGTGGTCTTAAGAAGGTTGCTGCTTCAATTTGATTTTAATAGACATTATATGATCATGCTGACCAAAGTACACACACTTACACCTCATGCATGCTTACAAGTAGTATAGATTCATGTTGTCTTATGAAAGGGTATTCTCATATGCACTTGTGTCTACTACTATGCATGTAAAGTATATGTCCATGAAATATGTTATGTATCTCTTAACTTGGATGACATGATAGGTTTCCTTGTATGGACAAGCGTATGGGATCTTGTCTACGCATTGCACATGTGTGCCTTGATAGGATAGTCCCTAGGTTTATTATTTATGTACATGAATATGAATGCATGACTATGTTATGAATATACATTGTGTCGAAATGTTTTTATATGAAAGGATTGCACATATATTAATACCTATACACTCATGCATGATTGAAGTGAAGTATTAACATATGTGGTCTATGTAACATTCTGGAAAATCATACGATTAACGAAAAGCCCAATAGGTTCTTAAGAATGCGTATCAGGGGTAAATAGGCATCCCAATGCCCAATATTTAGAAATATTGGGCATATTAGAAAATTATGGCAAAGTAGAAAATGTTGGTTTAGAAAGTGTTAGTCAAATTTTCAAGTATCAATGAGTTCGTGTAATGAATATACGTGAAATCAAGACCCTAAGCCAATTAAAAAGTCGTTTTCACAAATAACATGAACTACTAGGCATCCAAGTGTCAAGCATAGTACTATAAGACATGACCATTTAAAAGGATCATGTAGATTAAACAGTGCCTAAGGACATAGTGTGGATTCTTGGGACAATAAGTAAACACTCCCAAAAGAACCATAAATAATAGTTATTTAGGAAAGTGCAACAATTCCATGTTCAAGCACATGTGCAAGACAGGTGAAGAAGCTTCCAAAGGAGGGGACCACCCGAACCGAATTCGGTTAAGGTAGTTAGTGGGAAAACGTGCACAAGGGACCATCCTTGTGGGGACTAACCCCCTACCTATTCTAGACTCTAACCTTCTGCCCTAAATACCTAAATAGCCTAGGACTAACCGATTTAGACCCATTAGTTCACCCGACAACCTAGGACCAAAACCGGGTTGACACTAACCAAGTACTAGTTAAAGAGACAAAGTAGTACCTAACCTAGGATAGTCCAAGAGTTACTCAAGATCCTAAAAACATAAGGGTAATTTATTAATTACCTAGCTTTCTTTATTAATTAATTTAGAAACTTAATTAATTATTTCAAAGCGGCAAAAACGAAATTCTTAGTAATCATTTCAGATTTGATCAAGTATTGTGTTTTCCTAGTTCTAGTCAATCTAGGAGGGGCTTATTATTAATTACTTATTTAATTTATTTGATTAAATTATTAACCGTAATTTTAATAAGTTAATATCAGTTCCTAAGACTTAGAATCACGTTCAAACTCATAGAAAAGGCGACGCAAAAACAGTAAGCAAAGAACGAAAAGGCAGAAAATTTATCGATTTCTCTAGGGTGATTTCATGGTTACTTAAGGTATTGGTCAAGGTGTTCTTCATAGATTAAGTTCTATATAATGTATGGGTTTATCTCGTGGACCTCTTAATCAAAGAGAACTTTCTTTCGAATGATTAAAAGATCTTGAAAACTAGGTTTATTCCCATCGTTCTTGTCGAACTCCTTTCCCTACTATCCTTGTTACGATTTCAATTTTGAATAGGTTAGAAATCATGTTGTTGGTATGTGGTGATGGATTGTCTTAATGAGTATGGTTTTTGATTTAATAATGACTGAATGAACCTATTAATTGGACTTGTTTGCTGTGCTAAGTGTTATTATTTGAATTAAAAGATGATATTATGTTAAAGATATGTCCAAAAATATTATGTCGGAAGATATTACAGTCTATTGTTAATACTTGTTGTTAATATGACATTATAAAGATGATATATAAATTGTGTTCTAATATGATACTGTCAAAGATGTTTAAAAAAACATTATGCCTAAATTTATGTTGTAAGGTTAGCTAAGAATATCTCTGTGGAATCATAATTTGAGTGAATTTTTGTCTTATGTCAATAAAATGGATAACAAAAACATTATTCAAAATTTAAATGGGAATTGGCTATAATGTTATCTCTAAATAATTAAAAGATTGGCTAATCAATAATTTATCCCAAATGGAGCATGACTTAATGAAACTTTTTCTTATACCAACAAAAAACCTATAAAATCTATAGCCAATTGCTTATTCCAATACTAATCTTATGCCAATAAATTGGCTAACACTACATTAATCAAACAAGTTGTACGGAATTGTCTATAATATTATGTTAAATACTAAAAGATTGGATAATGTATAATGTATAAAAACTTAAGCATGTTGAACATGAAAATTGGCTTATGCCAACAAATATGGTTATGAAATTTATGCCCAATTGTTTATGCCAATACTAATTGTATGCCAGTAAAATTGCTAACGATACATTTCTAAATGTGATGCATGTAAATGGCTATAATATTATGTTAAATAATTTAAATATTTGTTAATGGTTCATCCATATTAAAATTTAAATATGAACATACGTAAATTGGAACATGCCAACAAAAACGGTTATGTAGTTTAATATTCAAAGGTTGAGGCCAACACTAATCATATGTCAATCTTGTGTAGTTAGAGTATCAAATGATAATATAAGCACTTCTAAACTAATTCAATGAACCCATAATCATGGGCATGCCTCTCATTCGGACAACTCCCAACATGCTCTGAATAATGACATATGAAATGATGAAACTCATTGAAGGAAGTGCTCATATTCCATAAACGATGATATGAATCTACTACACTAATGTAATTAAGTAACGTGAGTTATAACATAATTAAAGGGGTCTAAAGTAAGTATGTCACCAGAATGGGTGTTAAAGGAAGTGAGACAAGTCTCACTTACACCTAAGCTACTATGTTAAAAGAATACTCACGTATGAAGGTGTTAGAATGTGTGAGCTAGTCTCCTAACACCAAAGGATGATACGTTAAGAAAATTAAAATTTCATCAATTCAAAGTAAGGATGACCAATCATCAATAGAGTAAGTAAATCTCAATCTAGAAGCAAGCCTCTATAATGCTCGCGTCAACACTAAGCAAGTCTACGTGGGTTCATTACATCCACCAATCGTAAGTACCTTCCCTTAGGTTATTCTACTTAGGGTTATTTACTTTAATTTACTTCCATTGTCCATTTCACTTTAGGAAAACTATATCCTCAACCGACACTAAGACCGTGGGTGCTAAACATGGAATTTTGTGTGGTAGATCCTTCACCAATTGAAGGTGTTCTTACGTAGCTAAGGTCGAACATTAACATATGCTACAATATTAGTTCATAACACTTTTAGACCACACATGTTCATAACATTAAGCATATGTATATAAGTGTGACTATATGACCTATCCATTAATATAACACCTTAAGGCACTATACACATTCATAAATCACAATTGCATTCATATTCATGTACATCGAAATCAAACCTAGGACCTATACTATGAAGGTACACATGTCCAATGCATAGACAAGGTCCCATACCCTTTGTCATACAAGTACACGTATCAAGTCATCCTAGTTAGGGAAACACATATCATACTTCCATAGACATAAGCTTCACATACATAGTAGTAAACACTAGTTAATATCCAAACAACCTTTCATTAGACACTATGATCCTATACTACTTGTAAGCATGCATGGACTGAGGGTGCGTGTACATTGGTCAATATGATCACATAATGGATATAAACAACAAATTGAGGCAGCAACCCTCTTATGACCACAGTGCACAACAATAAAGCTTAGACTACACAACATACAATAGCATAGGAGAAACGACAAGCTTCACATTACATTTAAGACTCCAAACCTTAGCTAATCACACACTCACATAGGGGTACATGGGTAAGGAAGAATTAACCATTTATACTCATCTATGGCAGCACCTAATCAAACCCCAATATAGTCATACACATTCATATGGACTAGACATACAATCTAGATCACAACTAGAATAGGAAACTAGGCATGAGGCTTCACATTGGGTGATCAACACCAACAGACATTCATAATATAATTTTCCTTCAAGGACATGATCACATCACATATATATTGACAATAAAGTAAGCACTTCTACCTTAAAATGAACATACCACACAATGCCATACAAGGTTTCATCAACAATATTATAGAGAAATAGAGAAGTAAAGAAGTAGAGCAAATCTTACCAATCCTTTAGCCATTGGTAGTAATTGCTCATTAATGTTCTTTCATTAAAAAATCATGTATAAGGAAGTAGTTAAAGTACAACAATGATATATGAAGTCATGCATAAGCTACTATAACAATATGCTACAAACTAGTACAATACATCACCAACATATATAAGGTAGAAGGACATACACCATTAACAAATTTCCCTTGCATGGTTCATAAATTGTATTTAATTAATAGTATAAATCTAGGGCATTATTTAAATATACACTTAACATAAAGAAATGGTACTTAAATCTCTACAAGATCAAGATACCAACATAGGCATTAAACTATTAATTCAACAAAAAGTAGAGGAAATAGGAAACACTACTAATTCCATAAAACCTTGATCATAAATTATATAGTTTAGCAATAATTTAAATTTTATCTAGTAGCCAAAGATACCATTACTCAAGAGGAATCATGCTTCATCAAACCTAAAGTCGAGATCACATCACATATTTAGTATTATCAATCAAAAGACTAGAAAAATCTATATAAATTCATTCCAATATTTCTTACATTGATCACAGGAGATTTATATTCACAATTCAACCATTATATTTACCTAAGGTAGTTGCTATAATCATCATAACATAATTGAATTCCACATTAATACATTATAAAGGCAATGTTATAGTGAACACATAGAGATCAAAGCTAGCTTAGTTCAAAACATCATACATTGACCCACATAAATCATTCATAAACAAATCATTATCAATATACTTAAATAACAGTAGACATGAGGAGTTCAACGTAATAGAATTACAATTCAACCAATAACAAGCCACTATCATAAGGCCCATGCAAGGGCTAAATAATGTTTGGGAAGGGACATGGGTTCACAATGAAAATGGATTGAAATTGACATTAAAAAAATAAATTATTATCAATTCATCATGATTAAGCCTTTGAAATCGTTTTAATAAAGAACCCATCCATAAATTAAAGAAGAAGAAGTTTGATCATGAAATCTCTTTAAAAACATTGAGATTAACCGCTAGATGGAAGGTTAACTAGAGATAAAGGATCATCATACCTTAATTCATAAGAAAACCTCTAAATCTTAATGAAAAATGCATGGGAATCCAAGATTTAAGCTGTTCTTGAGCTTCACCTTCAGTGGATGTTGTAGAGAATTAGTTTTGCAAGGAAAGTCTAATTCTGTAGAATTGATTGTGAATAGGGTTGATCACTTTTTTATCACTTGAATAGACCAAAAAATATCTAAATAAACCTAGTAGGGTCAGTTTAGGACGTGGGGTGAATTTTTCATTCACCACTTAAACAAAATGTTCGCTAGGCAGCTTGTTGCAGCATGCACCAACGACAACAATCGAGGCCCATTAGGTCCATCAACGGACCATCTGTGGCTTCCGTCGATTGTCTCTTGGGCTCTTCTTTGGATGAGTCTTCCCCAGGATAAGTTTTGATCGACAAATTCACCACCAACAGGCTTTTTGTCAGCAAACATGGCATCGTTCGGTTCAGTCAATTGACACTGCAAGGCAGTGTCTCGACAGCCTTTGGGTCCTTCTTGTGGGCCTTTTTGCGGGGTCCTTGGGAAATCGTACCTGGACGTTTCAAACGTGAATATACCAGTAACATGTTGAAGACCTTCCACGCAAGTTGAACCCAAAATAAACACAAAATACACATCCATAAATGCAAGGCACACTCAAGACACACATGAACGTCTCATGGGCTAACTTTCGAACTTCCAAGACTTTCTTGGACGTTTGACCTCCAAACTTCATGAAACTAAATAAAATTCTTAGAAACATCATTATTACTCATTTAGTTACTTGACAATCTCATGAAACACATATAATCACATAAACATAAGACACCTTAGGTGACTAGTCGTCGAACGTCTTGGTCGTCCCATGACATTTGACTTTCATATGACTTCAAATCATCCAAGAATACTTTAAAACACTTAATTAAGATTTTAACAAGCTTATAGGCACAAGTGATAATATAGACATCCTAACTCATTTTGAGGGTCTTACAAGTGTACAACCCAAAATCTCCCCTTTTTGTACTGTAGGAATATTAAGGATGGTCTAGACACTTCATCTCTACTCACGAAGAGTGCCTACCCTACAATCCCCCATTTCATTCATAACTTTATTCAAAGGGTATGTGTGAGTACATGTGAGCACATCTTCCACATAATCATCATAATTCATAACATTTACTTCTAGACATTCTCATACCCCCATTCATCACACATTACACACTAGCATGCTTCACAAAGAAATAAACATTTCACACACTAGCATGTAGATATTCATTTTCAACTTCTTAAAACACATCATGCATATACATCATAATCATCACCTAATTTAACATACTATGCCTTTAAGGCAAAAAATAACAATGTAAATACATAATCATATACTTCAAGTGAACACCCCCACCAAAGGTGGACCATAACACTCAAGATCATCTCATAATAAGAACTAAGCAAGATTAGGACCTCTTACCTTTTGTCCTAGCCTTTACCACCTTTTCTCAATATTTAACCAGAAACATCATAATAAATAATAATAAGGCTGTAGATAATCACAATATAATATAGAGAAAACTATAGTTTTAACATTATCAAACCATGCACATTAAACCCACTTCATAATCCAAAAGTTGAGGAATCATATTGAGCATTGGGTCATTGTGTTTTTAACCTTAAAATCATCAACTAACATACATTCATTAAAAACTTTTCATGCAAGACCATGCTTAGAGTTCAAAATAGAAGAAGTTGGAGTTTGAAAACCCTTTTTGAAAAGTCTTGCAATGGGCTACTTCAATAAAAGAAGAGTCAAGGATGAGCTACCATACCATAATATGAAGAAACCCACGAATTTTTTATGAATAAAACGTCCAAAACCTTCAACCCTAGCTCTACCTTGAGTTGGATCCAATGGAGTTCTGGAGAGCTTTTTAGAGAGAAGAACTTTTTATGAATTTTCTATTTTTATTTCTAAAAGAGAGATTGTCGTTTTTGGTTTGGACAATGGGTGTATAACCACCTAAAATCAGTATATATAACACCCCCAAAATACCCAAAACACCCACACATTGATTGGACCACTTTAGACAAGTCAAACTTCACTTAACTTTTAAGAATTATCGTCAGGGAAAAAGTCCCTATCACGGAGATGTTCCCACAAGATATTGGAAATCAAATTTTTGATAGAGGGGTGTGAGACTTGGCCACGACACTTCTGTGTTTCACGAAGACACAAAAACTTTGCTGCCGTGGGCAGCTTGCTTGGCCAATGTTTAGGTCTTCCTTAGGGACCCTTACAGTGGTTTCCGGGAAGTCTTACTCGGACATTTTGACCCTAAACAAGTCACTCTAGGATATAGGGTCATCCCCACTAATTTTAGACTCCAAAAAACACACATAAACACATAAAACATACAAAGAAACACTAGCACATACACAAGGCTAGTTTCCGTAGGTCTTGGTTGTTCCCTGATGTTTGACTTCCAAACATCACCAAATGACGTATTATGCTAAAATACATCATTTTCACTCATTATTAACTTATGGAACACATGTGAAGCTCTATATTGACCAACATCATTTTTAGGGTGTAACACACCCCCCATTGATGGGGCGTAGGTGAGACTACATGCCGTGAATCTTTGGCGTAGGCAGACACTGGCAGCTTTGGGGTCCTCATTGAGGGAATTTTTTAGGAGCCATTGGGGGCTTTACCTGAAAGTTTCAAAAGTAAATAGACTCATATACAAATTAAGAATCTTACATATCAATATCAACAAAAATGAACACATAAAACGTGTTAAGATACACATAGTCACGCATGCACGTCTCAAGGCTAACTTTTAAAGGTCATCGGACGTTCTTGGACATTTGACATCCAAATGACTTCAAATTAAGCATGCATACTTTAGAACACTTGTTGAGCATCTTTAATACATTTTTATACACATGAGATGCTCTAAGTACCTTAATTCATTTTTAAGGTCCTTACAATATCCCCCACATGGGAAGATTCATCCTCGAATGACAAATGGAACACTTAAAACACAACAAGAAAATCAATGAATCATAGAGAAGCTCACAACATTCATAACATCGTCACATAGAATTCAATGCACCAAACTTAAAAGTAACACCAACATCAAATCATTTAACACTCAATGCAACATAAGCAAGCAAAACCTTTATTCACTCACTTTCAAAATGCATCAAACACAAAGGCTCTTGTCATGTTCATGGGAGGGACAGTCTTGTCCTAATCATAACATTGTCATTTCAATTTCATTCCTTTAAGATCTAATTATACAAAAATCTTTTAGTTACACATAAGTTCAACATCACTTATGAAGCAAATAAGCACTCATACTTCAATGCACATAGACATGAGTCACGTAATTCAACATTGATCCTTATCATTTAATCAAAATGCCATCAAGGACATACACAACCATAACATGCTTAGTTATGTTTAAGGAGGAATCTATTTCTCCTCGAAACACTTACATGTCTCATGAGTTCATACACAAGCAATGGACAAAGGTCAATTAGTATTAAATGACAAGTTCTAAACTTTTTAACCATAGCATTCTCATACTTCCTTCGTAGTAAAGTCAAAAGTGTAAATCACACCACACACATTACAACAATAGGAAGTCCTATCATAACATTTCAATTTCTAGCATGACACTAGCTTCCACAAACATTCATTATTTAGGGAAATTCTTGCAATTTATAGGCACACACAAGGACATTGGATGAACAAACCTCACTTTTCAAGAATGATCCTACAATCCTATTTCCAAAGCATACAAATCATATAATTTTCGAGAGATTCATCAGTTTTTTCAATTTAAAGGAGACTTGATTTATCACTGATGGCTTTGAGTACCACATATTAAGGATAACATATAACATGTTTTTTACCTTATCTCGTGAAATCAAATGCATAACTAACACATTAAATGCACACTCAACACAACAGAACATGAATTGGATCAAAAATACTTTTTCATGCAATTTAGAATATTCCAAAACATTATTAACATAGTGCCAACGAAGACATATATAAAATATGGAGAACAAGCAACTTATTATTTCATGAAAAACTCCTACCATGAAAAAGCTACTAGTAACTCTTTACTTTCAAGCTCAAGTAAGCATAAAAGGAAATTATAGCAATATCAACAACCCCACTATCCCCATTATCATACCCCACACAGGGTAAATCCATGTAAGAACAACTTAACTCCACTCTTATAAGAACTTTAGCTCACCAACATTAATGATTAAGAACATCACCCTACTCTAGGAATCTATGTTTAAGCAAACCCTTATAAACATCACCTAAAAGTGATTTCCAATATAAAGAAGTAAAAAGGAACTCATCCTAGGAACATCAAGGACACTTCAAACCTCACCATATATGCACATTATCCCCACATGGGGTAAGCCTAATAACATCATTCCCTTAAACACCAAGGTCAAGGCATATCCAAAAACACACCTATATACTTGTCACAGAAGAAGGATTAACATTTATAAAGGATTTTCACTCCAAATTTCTTAATAAGAAGTCTTCGAACTCAATCATCAACACTCCTATAGGCCTAAGAACCAAAGGAAATCCGTAACAATCAAGTTAGGTCATACTAACAAAGAATTTAAGGTCTCAACTATACCATAAATACCAAGGGTCATCACAACCTTAGTGGAACAATAGAAGGGAAATAGCCATAAGGCCTCTTTCTTTTCTTTCAACACTAGGATAAGTTAAACTCTATATCATTCAAGCCCATATCATCTACGTATAAGGTAATCACACAACCTTCACCTATAGGACCAAGCCTATACAAAAGACTCCAACTCATACTAGGAGACTAGGAGGCATCACACATATACAAAGGGCAACAATGAAAGATTTACCAATATTCAAGGGCAAAATTAGAATCATAACACCTTGATCAAGAAAACATGCATCTTTAGCTAATTATGACACTTCTTCATAGCATTTAAACCTAAAACATAATAATAAACTATCCTCATCCAACACCATATAACAACCTGGATTTCCACGAAGGAAGCTCACTTCAACTATAACAACTTCTTTAACAAGCTTTAACTATATCCTCGCATAAATCTTCACATAATATCTCATTTCACCTAAATCACATATATAGCCATAAATGGTGTCACATCAACATATATTAAGGTTCACTTTCACACATACTCATTAAACTACAAACCAACATATGCATAAAAACTCACCTTTTCTGTCTGATGCATAGAGATACCATCGCATCCAGGCAATCACATCTAAAAGACCACCAGACAAGAAAACATAAGAGGGAAATCTTATAGATTTAAGTTCTATTGCATGACATGAGAATAGTGAATAAGGGAAACTCTATCTTCCTATAGTCTCTAGCTCATAGATGTTGTCACATCCCGGGAGCACCCCTTAGAAGTAATTAGTATCGTCATCCTCGAAGAGGATATAGT
>NC_028646.1:18336885-18373062 GCF_001406875.1 Solanum pennellii
TTCGTATTTATCTAATATTTCTATATTTGTTGCTAAAGAAGTTCCATCTAATTTTGTATTATTTCTAAGTACTTCTAAACTTTCTGGGGGTAGATTTTCTATCCATAATTTAACTGTTCCTACAAATGTTCTTTCTATATATCTTGGTGTTTCTGTTGTACTTATTTTGTTATCTATCAGTTGTTTAGATATATTTCCTGTCCATAGTAACATTACTTTATTTATATCTGTTACACAATCTAGGTCTAAGAAATTATATTGTTCATTTGCTGGTTTTGGTATCCAATTTTTATTTAATCTACTGTTCCATATCGTATTAGCTCTATCTGACTGTTGATAACTTTCTGTATAATAAGTTGGTTGTGCCCTTCTAGGACTAGTTCTGGGACTATTTCTTGGACTATTTCTCGGACTATTTTCTGGTTTAACTCCTGATGTGCTAGGTCTATTTGTATCTCCTGTATTTATTTCTAATTTTTTTAGTTTGTTTGTCTGTTCCAAGATTCATGTGTTTTGATGAAGTGTTCAGTAGCTACCTCACTATTTTCCAAGGGGTTTCTAATGTAGGTTTGAGGATGTATAACCTTCATGAGTTGAGATGTGGTGTTCAATAGTTATACCATAACCGTTTGTAATGAATGTTTATGACTCCATAGGGGATTTATACTTAGCAACGAGAGGATATGAAAAAGAGGTGGTTACACTTCATGACTTGAGATGGTTTATCCAATATACCTCTTGAGATGAGTACTCCTCGTTAGTGTGAGAATGAGTTACTTAGAAGCAATCTCCTTATCCATTAATTTTGCTCACAACTACGTGTAGCTATTGGAGAATCCATGTAAAGCCTAAGATAACGATCCTACCCTAGGCAAGTAGGGATCCCTTATCCGATAGGGGTTAATGTCGGGATTCCATGTCTAGCTCACACAAAAATAATGTAATGAACTAATTATCCTAATTAGGGATCAAGTCCTCATACATCAATCCCCATTGCATACAAACATAGGCACACACATGAACACTTAGCTAAACATGCTTTCACTTTATAAGAGTGGACCTACAATTATGCATTCCAAATCATAAAAGTCACATAGTTTTGAAGGGACTCTACACCTTTCATTTTTAAAAGGATTAACTTTTCATGATAAGGCTAAATATTACACCTCACAAGTGACTATTACCATGTTTCTTATCTTATCTCACGAAGTCAACTGCACAACTAGCATTTCAAGATTCAAATCAACATGAGAAAACATGGATTTTATCATAACTTTTCTTTCATGCACTTTGGAATCTTCACAATATCTTTAAAGAGGTCATGAAATTTATACTTCATACAAGACTTCTATCATGAACAAGCTAATTAAAAATTATTAGATTCAAGTTCAAGTAGGAATAAAAGGACAACGGTGGAAAAATATCTACAACCTTACTACTACATCACCATCCCCCACTTAGAGTAGACCCAATTAAGATCAACTTAACCCAACCTTAAGAGGATATTAATTTAACAACCTTCATTTTCATCACTTAATAGTGATTACCGCTTTAAAAGTATTTACAGTAAGTTTGAATAGCAACACCAAGGTTTTCTAAATCTTATCATTTTAGGTAAATTATCGTCCAATTATCAAGTTATGTCATAGTATTAACCTGCAAAAGTTCATCAACAATACAATAGACAACTCGATCTTACATCATTAGGGGAAGACAACAAGGAGACTTAGCCATAAGGACTCTTTCTTTTCTTTTAAATTAAAGTAAGATAACTTCTAGGTCAATCAAACCCACATCATCACCCTACAAATATAAGAATACTACCCTCAATTCTAGGGAAAACATCAATTCCACAGAATCAAGGGACTCAGAACACAATACGAAGTTAGAAGCAAATCTACGACTCATCATGCCATAAAACTCGCATTATTTATTCCAAATACCAAATCACCTTTTTACATTCTTTATCATGCTCATATGCATAAATTCTATACACATTTCCAAAACATCCAATCAAAGAACAATTTAGTTGATTTGCCAAAAATGTTACACTAAGTTGCCTAGCATTCAAGTGAGCATGCTTCAAAATTCCAAAAATGCAACATTTAGGCAATTGATAGGAAAATCATGAAAATATGAGATACAACACTTTTCCAAGACAAGCATACTATCATCAAACCTAGGATCAAGTCTATACAAAGGATTCCAATCCATACTAGGCAACTTTTCAAGGGCCACATGTATACAAAGGGAAACATTGAGCACTTTTAAGCACATATTCTTAGGGTAGCATGCTTCCATAGGTAGTAACTAAACATTTCAAGTTCAAATCATAGTATTAGGCTACCATCATGTAAAACCATAGAACACGTCATTCAAAAAAGGAACTCATTTTAACAATGATAACTTCTAGCATGGTTTAACCCTATCATGACATACATTTTTCAATATAACAGGCTATTTCATATAAATTTCATATTTAGCCATAATTGGCCATCACATCATCAAAACTTGCAAAAATTCACCTTCACACATATTCATTCAACCATAAAACCAAGATAAGAATTTAAACTCACCTTTTCTCCCTAAGGAAAAACTTCCGCATTTTAACCTATGAATTCAATGATGAAAGCTAAGAGGCGAGTCTTAGTCCTAAAAGAGGACGAAAACACCAGTTACATCTAGGGGGTGCTTTCTGGATGTGACACTTATAATACACAAAACATATAGACATGAGATCTCCTACCAAAGGTGATTCTAAGGTTCACTTGAGTGAGTTGTGAAGTGACCTCCCATACAATCCCTTCACACACACCTAAGATATCCTTCAGATTACCTGGATAGAATCATATGTACTACACATAATAGCATACATATAATATGACATATTCCTTCCAAAGGTTATCAAAAGAATTAATCAAGTAAATCAAGAAGAGAATGTCCATACTTTACCTCTTCAACATTACCAAAATAATCCTTAAGACTACCTTATTTTGTATCATTCCTACATAATCAACCAACTTCCCTAACTAGATTAATTCTTAAGACTTATCTAGGTTAGATACGAAGTGACCATTGCTATGCCCCCTTCACACCTTAACTACTCTAGATAAGTACTTATTCATTTAACATGCTTCCTAACTTAAGTCATTACATTCATTAGTTCATTTAGGAGACATTAATCAAATAAGGACTTTCATGTAATGGTTTTGGAGAATACCCAGGGACTCACACTAACATCTCCAAAGCCTATTGTGCAATTTCTAAATAACGTCCTATACCACCACCTAAACTTCATAGAACTTCTCCAATACTAGTAGGTATCACATATAATGAGAATAGGCAATAAAATACCTTGACCATGGTAGCTAAGTATGGAATCCGGAGTTGTAACCTACTCTGATTTGAGGGTGTTCAACTTGACAATGATAGAACTCGGGAACATCCCATGGAGGCACATGGTTAAGTATTATGATGGCTTTCTATGTACTCTAGTCTGATATTTCACAAGAGCTAATTCCCAAACAATACTTACTCGGTGCTCGACTTTGTTCTCATAGAGTAATTCACATTAAGGATAACATGAAGAGGTTTTATATCTAGTTCATAACCCAGTCACATTTACCCTTGCAAAGAGGTCCCCTAGGGCTGCCTTTCAATGGAGAAGAGGATAGCTTAATGAATTTTTTAAAGATGATTTCATGCCGTTACAGCCAACCAACCCTACATCCACCATTCATACAAGAAGGAAACCATTGTGGCTTTTGACTTCAAGGATCATAACCTTACCACTAGGTTGAATGTTCCACATAAGGGACCGTTTTAGCAACATTTAAGGTCTCATGTCGTTCATACATACAAGACAAAGAGGCTTTAGAATCATAAGTCAAGAAATCTCATATTCACATTCATACATTTATCAAGTAAGGGACACAAGTCTACCACACAAGACACACTAAGACTTCACTTTATCACATTTAGCATATCATTCTAGAAGCACATAGGAATAATCATTATCATATATAAGTCATCCTATATACTACTAAACATCATCAATATAACCGTCATAAACTCATATAATCAAGTAAGCCCAATGCACATCCACCATAAGTGGACAATACCAATCATAACATAATTCAATATCTACATTACATAAAATAAAGAGAATCAGGGCAACGTACCACCAATCCATTCTCACCACTTCAATCCATAGCTAAATCATCCAATTAATACCAAAATCCCTTACCCATGGCCATGATCATCAATTCAATGCAAAAACTATAATAATCAACGAGACTAGGTCAATTCAATATATATTTATCAATCTAAGAGAACTTGTCATCAGTTAAATACAATTCTTACATTAAACAATATCCCAATGAAAACTAGACTAGAAAATTCATATGCATTAAGACAATTTCAATTCACCCATAAAGTAGTCAAAACTAGGGTTCATGAATCACATGGGTTTGAAGGTTAATTATGGTCAAAATAATCTAACTAAAAATAATTCAAATCAGTATACAATGATTTAAGACCTTTATTTCATGAACCCATGGATAGATCATAAAATTGGACAAGTTCATTTTTTGAAAACTTTAGAAATCTCTTTGAATTTTGGGCTCTTTGATGAAGAGAGTTTAAAGGATAAAAAAACATACCTCAATGATTTTAATCCATGAAATTCATGAAGAATCACAACCCAAATCTCCCATCCAAGCTCTTCCATGAGTTTTGGCTTCAATGGTGTTCGAGAGAATTTCTTAGATATTTTGGGGTTTTGGTTTGGAAGAATGAATTCATCTAGGTTTTAGGACTTATAAACCCCCATAAAATACCTAAATTAAACTTAGTAAAATACCCAAACTCTTATTTGGATGTTGTGTGAATTTACCAATCCACCATTGCAAATTACAGTGAAGCTGCGAATTGCATGCACAAAACATGCCTGGCCATCGGCGGCCCGTTTCCCAACCAATGGACCATCCTATTGGTCCGTAGTTTGGGAATGACTCTGGTCCTTTTATGGACATCTTCCTTATGTCTAACTAGTGACCAATTGCAACAAATGACGGGGCGTCAACCAGCCCACTGGCCGTCGATTGCCTCAGTCGATTGGGGCTGGTCTTGACAGACTTGTCCTCAAATGAAGGGTCCTTCCTCAAGGACACTTTGATGGTACTTAGGGATGTTTCCCAGACGTTTCCAACACAAATATGATTGTATACATGCTTAGGACCTCCCGTATAAATTTCATTGAAAACGAATACGTAAAACTCGACAAAACAGGCACCCAAGGTCGTTTCAACGCAAACCTTTCGAACATCATGGACGTTCTTTGACGTGTAACCGCAAAGTGTGATAACAATGCAAAAACATGCTATAAAAGGGACATTTTGCTTGAAACTATACACATGCCTCTTTAGAAAACATCATGAACTTTGATACAATAGGCATAACATAGACCACATATATTAACATGCATATGGAAACCATCCATAATGACACATAAATCCGCTTATCATATTTAAGGCACATTCAATAGATAGAATACATTACCTTCCGTTTTATCTTAACCCATTTCCTCAAGCAACCCTCAAGAAATACTTCGTGCAATGTATTATCTTAAAGTTACCAAAGGTGAACATTCCTATAGTCTTCACATATCCAACCACATATATTTATAAAGTCATAAGAACATCATAAGAAATAACCATTACATAAGAACCATCACCTAAGATAACCCCCAAGTCACATTAGTGCATTGTGGAAGTAACATCCATAAAACTACTCACACCAAGTGTTCCTAGGAATCTACCCAAGAGTACACTCATCATATTAATCAAATCATACGATATTCATTTAACATTATACATGAGACCAACATACTTCATAACATCATATAATAACTCATTAATTTACTACAACTTTAGTTGTAACCCATTTGCTTCTTATTATAAGTAATCCACCCTTACAACCCCTTGTACGTTCACTTGTGCAATATAAACATGGAGTCTCATTCCCCCACACATACTAGGTAAACCTATTAAGAAGTCATAAATGTAAATAACATGCATAATAATACTTCATGTCTTGACATAAGAAAAGTCACTTTAATATGTATTCATACTAATTATACATAAACATATATAAACATGGAGTCTCATTCCCCCACACATACTAGGCAAACCTATTAAGAAGTCATAAATGTAAATCACATGCATAATAATACTTCATGTCTTGACATAAGAAAAGTCACTTTAAAATGTATTCATACAAATTATACATAAACATATGTCTTTCATTCATATGAGACTCTAATCCTATCCTCTCTTTAAGTATAATTGTACAATGCATGGGTAGGGTCCATAGCCCTACCTATACTAAGTAAACTTATGAATGAGTTATGAATAAAGTTCATATTCTTATCTTGTTCATTTCTTAACTGTTGGGAGACTTAGCCATAACCAATATAGACAATGTGAGCTACATGGAATCTGCTGTTCTACTCCCACACCTAAAAGAGATGGTACTACTTGACAAGGTAGGACCTTCATACATAATATCTATCTAGTGGATCCACTAAGCAAAGACCTACGGGGGAACGTAGTTAAGAACAAAGAGATTTCTTCTAGAAACCTTGACTTTCTAGAAGTTGAGGTTTCCATCGCATGAGACAACTTCTTACTTGGACATACTCAACGTGAAGATTCTCTAGTGGGTAACCGAACTTGCTAGACGTGAAGACCCCACACTTATTTTCTTGTTAACTTAGTGCAAAGCTCAAACTCCCTTTATAAACATCTTAAGCCTTTTCTTCTCATCTTTTCATACCAATGTCTTTAGGGACTTAATCCTTCATATTTCATATAACTTGAAGGATAATAATATGAGAATGATCTTTCATCATAAAACCTACATTATGTGAGTATGTCCTTTCACCTACATTATGTGAGTATGTCCTTTCACATAAACATAACATGTTCAGAACATAGTCTAGTTTAGAGTACAATTGAGGAAATATTTCAAGAGACTTACTTTCACTAGATTATCATAACCTTATTCATGCATACATTCATGTATGTGTATATACATGTGAGGAAGCCTTTCAAATAAACACCTTTAGACAACACATATTCATTCTTCACAAGTTGTATATTTTACATGCATACGAAGATATAAGGTGCATATCAGAATTATCCTTCATATAAACACCATAAACAGATTGTACTCATAGTTAGAAGGGTGTGTGTGTACATATTGATCCCTATGATCACATAACGGCAACAACATTGTTATTTAGGAAACCACCCTTGAAAAGATCACAACACATTACAATATACCCACGTCATGAACAACTCACATATAGAGCATTTATGGACTATCGACCTCATACCCATATTTCATAATAGGAGACAACGACACATTCAACACTTGAAAAGACAACTCCTATCATGTATAATATCAAACATTCATATGTGGTTATATGGGTATAGGTCATTCTACAATAATATTTATCACAATCTAGAAGTACACCATACCTTACCCTAACACCATCATTCACATCATACTTGACAGTATCAATGCACCTTATTCATGATACTAACACTGAGAACTACATAAATAATCTTCATAATAATGATCATCATGATAAAATTTTACTTTGCATCTAATACCCTCAATTCCATGATCACAATATATATAAATAGTCAAGAAGTAAACACCAAAACCATAAGTGGACCCAACCATACAACATTAATTCCAATACTATAGACTATAAGGTAGGTAAAATTACAAATCTCCAAGCCACGATCATCATAGATCAACACTCAAGAATTCATATCAATAGTTGAATATAGCAATATAATTCAATAATACATCACAATAAAAGCTTAATTCTATTAACATACAATAAGAATCACAAGACCCACTTTATTCGAAAAATTTAGAGTTTAGGGAGATCATGCGTTCATCAAGAATATCCATAGGAAATCATAGTCAAAAACTTAATTCAACTTTAATTCATCATTAGAATATTTTAGAAAATCGTTTGACAAGGAACATATGCTTAGATTGAAAATTGGGAATTTTGTCTATAGAAACTCTTTGGAAAATCTTTGATTGAACTCCTTGAATAAAAGGTTATTCAAGAATAAATAGTTATCATAAATTGTTGATTTAAGACCCATGAAAGTGGAGAAGAAATCAGTTAAAAATCCATCTTCTAGCTTGACCTTCAGTTTAGCCTCCAATGCAGTTTTGGGAGAATTTAAAATAGAATAGGGTTTTTTATTTTTGATTTCTCATCGGGTAATTGGGTTTTGATATGAGAATGGGGTAAATATGACATAAAAACCGTTTATAATCTACCCCTAAAGTATTTAATATACCCCCACACTAATTGGATATTTTTAAATAAGTCAAAGTTAACTTTCATTTTCGGAGTTTTCGTCGCGAAACAAGTCTGATCGCGGAGGTGTTCCCACAAGATTTCTGCTATTAAATTTTGGGGCAGTAGAGTCCACAACACGTCCTTGATGTGGAGGCATAATTTGGCCTTGGGAGGATCAATTCAGCAATGCGAACATGTTCCTTTCATGTGTAAATTTTTCTTGCTTGGGCAACTTGTTGGCCAATGGTTGGGTCCTCCTCAAGGACCCTATGTTTTTCCTTGGGGATCCATAACAGAACTTTTTATCATAAACATGTCCCCTAGGTTTTAAGGTCATCGCCACTGACATTAGACTCTAAACGACACATAAAAACAAGGCAAACATTTAAGGACACACTAGCACATACAAGACTAGTTTCCAGACATCTTGCTTGTCCTTTAACGTTTGACCTCAATCCTCTTAAAAATTGACTTCAAAAGATATCCTTCGTTATTTTACAAGTTCTTATCTCATAAAAACCATGTGAGGCTCTATTTCATCCTACTTTAATTTGAGGGTCGTTACAAATTCCTAGGGTGATTTCTTTATATACATATGTTATGAATGAAAAGCATAATGTTGATTCTATATAAGGTTAATCTCATATCATGTTGTGTTCAAATGATATACATGTGGTTGGTCTAGATTGAAATTTATGAGATTGAATACAATCGTTATGATGTTATATGATGTAGAAGTAATGCTTGTGGTCTCTTAGCTAGTTTACTTTTTTTATGTGGGGTTATGGGGCTTCACATAGGCATTCCACTAGTCTACTTGAATTGGGATTATTGGTAAGATCTTGTAGTGTATTAATGAAATATATTCTAAACATGAAATTTTTCTTGTATCTTTATTATGATGTTGCACTTGAACATGTAATATGAAGATGTTTCATTGTTGGTGTTATGGACTTGGCTATGTTTTTTGAATGTGCAGAAAGGCTTTGAAGTTAACTAATCATGCTTTCAAAACCAAATGTCTTTTTCACAATATTTTTTACTTGAACATGTATTATGTACCTGTGGTTTCTACTAACCTATATTCTCTCTATTTCTACAATAATATAGGTTCGGTCCATTGAAGAGTTTCAAGGCCGACTTTTAAAAATATTGGAAGATTCCCAATTTGGTGAGTCCTCAAGTCCGAGAATGAACCATATTATTCTAGTTCATGTCATTTTATTAGTCAAAACACTTCGTTCAATACCCTATATTTTAAAGACTATGTATATGCTATTATGAGACTTATTGTAATGTTGTAAGGTCTATGTCCCAAATCTTGTACTTATATGTTAGATTGTTATGTTTCAGATGATTGTAGACTATTTTTGACATATCATAACACTATGTAAAATTCATAAGTAAAGTTTTCATTGTTTTTTCCGTATTTTTATTTACCTTTGAAATGCGATAATGTATTCTAAGGGCTTTTTATAAGACTCTATGTATAGTTTTGTTCATAATTGTGAAGCGTGCCACACTTATGAATGAGAAGTTATGTGATTCTTAGGAAATTCTCACTTCTTTTTGAACTCCTAAGTCGTGCCTCAAGATTCTGAACTATATGTGTCCTTTCTTCTAATTATTTTATTTTTGTTATAAGCTATTAATACTAGAAGGGTAGCCACAAGAAGTGTTGAACAGGATATTGCTAATGCGGAAGTTCCTCCCGAACAAACCAAGCTCCTTCTCTACAACAAGCTCCTTTAGGTGAGCAATTTCCAGTCAATCCTCTGGCTACGACAGATGGAGAGATATGTACGACTTTCACCAACTTAGCTGAAGCTATGAATGCTTAAGCTCAAGTCGTAGCTACTCAAGATCAAGCTATGGCGGCCCAAGCAAACTGGGAAGTTACACCCTATGTGAACAAAAATGCTAGTCCAATGGCTTCTCGCTTGAGGGACTTTTCAAGGATGAACCCACAAATTTTTTTTGGGTCTAAGGCTAATGAAGACTCCAAAGACTTTCTTGATGAAGTTTAAAAGTATTTGTATGCTATGGTGGTGTGTTCAAATGAGAAGGCCGACCTAGCCGCCTATCAACTAAAGGACATGGCCCAAACTTGGTACACTCAATAGAGAGACAGTAGGGCTTTGAGAGTGGTCTCATAAATTGGGAAGTCTTTAGGAGGGAATTTATTGATAGGTTCTTACAATGAGAGAAAAGAAAGGATAGACTGGAAGAGTTCATCAAACATCATAAAGGAGATATGAGTGTACAATAATACTCTTTGAAATTCACCAAGTTGTCAAAATATTCCACTTCTTTGGTCTCGAATCCTATAGATGAAATGAGCCATTTTATGATGGGTGTGTCTGATGAAATTGAGGATGAATGTCGTGCGGCACTGCTTCATGACAACATGAACATTTCTCATATTATGGTTTATGCTTAACAAAATGAAGAGAGTAGGCTCAAGAGGAAGAATAGGGAGTTTTAGAGGGAAAGGACACATGATGGAGGTACTTCTAAGTGTAAATTTGAGATTCAAGACAAACAAAAGTTCAAGAAGAGACTCCCAAACCAAGTCCCTTCTCATAATTCAATGGTTTGGAATTATAGGGTGTCTACCGTAGGTACAATGGAGGTACAGGTTGTGGTTAAGCAACTAGGGTTCCACAATGTACAAAATTTTGTAAGAAGCATATGGTTATGTGTTTAATTGGAACATATAAATTTTTTTGTTGTGGAAAAAGTGGTCACATGGTTAGGGATTGCCCCATGTCCAAGAATCAAGAAAAGGAGGGTAATCAAGTACAATGAAGTGGTGTTAGTTCCAATGCTCCAAAGAAGAACCGCCTCTATGCTCTAAAGTCTAGGGGTGACAAAATGGTTCTCCTGATGTTTTAACAGGTATGTTGCAAATATTTTCAATAATGTTTATGCATTGCTAGATACTGGTGCAACTTTATCTTTTTTGAATCATTTAGTGGTGATGAAGTTTTATATGCTCCCTGATGTCTTATTTGAACATATTTAGATTTCTACCCTGATGGGTGACTCCATTGTTGTTAATAGAGTCTATAAGAGTTGTACCATGTTATTGTCCAATAAAGTTACAATGCTGTAATTGATGGAAGTTGAAACGTTTGACTTTTATGTCGTATCTGATATGGATTCGTTACATGGGTTTTTTTTGCTTCAATTGATTGTAGAACGAGGGCTATTAGATTCCAATTTCTAATGAACCGGTTTTAAAATGGAAAGTGGGAAATGAAATCCCTAAAGGACAAATTATTTCGTGTCTAAAATCTCGTAAGATGATTTCTAAAGGATGTTTCTATCACATTGTGAGGGTCAAGGACCTTGTGTTCGAAACTCCTCGTTTAGAGTCGGCCCCCGTGTGATGTAATTTCCGGATGTCTTCCCCAATAATTTACCCGGAATTTCTCCTAAACGGGAAATAAATTTCGGCAGAGACTTGATGCCTCATACTCAACCCATATCAATTCCTCCTAACCGGATGGCTTCGACCGAGTTGATAGAATAGAATATTCAAATCAAGGATTTTTAGACAAGGGTTTTATACAATCAAGCATTTTATATGGGGCGCTCCAAAGTTATTTGTGAAAAATGAAGATGGGTCTTTTAGAATGTGTATTGACTACCGACGATTGAACAAGGTTACTATTAAAAATAAGTATCCTCTTCCTAGTATTTATGATTTGTTTGATCAACTCCAAGGTGCAAGTTACTTTTTGAAAATTCATTTGAGGTCTGGGTATCACCAACTTAGGGTGAGATTAATTACATTCCTACGACGAATTTCCAAACTAGGTATGGTCATTACGAGTTCCTAGTCATGTTTCTTTGTCTTACTAATGCCTCGTTGGCTTTATAGACATTATGAATAATCTGTTCCAAAATTATCTTGATTTATTTGTAATTTTTGTTATTGATGATATCTTTGTGTATTGTAAAAGTGAGGATGAGCACATGGGTCATTTGAGGATAGAATTACAAGTCCTCAAGGAATATCAACTCTTCTAAATATGGTAAATGTGAATTTTTGTTGAGAGCGGTTGCTTTTCTTTGTTACATTGTTTCAGGTTTGGGTATACAGGTCTATCCAAAGAAAACGTCGGTGGTCAAGAATTATCCTAGACATTTGACTCCTTCCCGATATTTGAAGTTTCTTTTTTTTGGCCGAGTATTATAGAAGATTTGTTGATGAGTTTGCATCCATTGCTTCTCCTTTTACAACCTTAACCCTAGAATGATAATTTTCCAAGAGCTGAAAGATAAGCTTACCTCCGCTTCGGTTTTGAGTTTATCAGAGAGTACCGAAGGGTTTGTGGTGTATTCAAACGCTTCTCGAGTAGGTTTGGGTTGTGTATTCATGCAACATTGTAAGATGGTAACATATATCTCTAGGAAACTCAAGGTGCATTAGAAGAACTATCCAACTCATGACCTTGAATTTGCGGCCATAGTATTTTGTTTGAAGATATGGAGACACTAACTATATGGGTTGCATGTGAATGTGTTCATCTACCATATGTGTCGTAAATATGTGTTTAGTGGAAAGGAATTAAATCTCCTACAAAGAAGATGGTTAGAACATTTAAAGGACTATGATAAGAGTGTCTTTTACCACTCTGAAAAAGCCAATATTGTTGCGAATGCATTGAGTCGAATGACTATGGGTAGTGTAGCTCATATTGAAGATGGTAAGAAAGATTTAGTGAAAGATGTGCATATATTGACCCGGTTTGGAGCTCGACTTGAAGATTCTCCAAAAGGGGGTTTCATGGTCAAGCATAACTCTTAGTCATCTTTAAAGGGTGAGGTTAAGTCTAAGCAACATATTGATCCTCTACATATGGAGTTGAAGGAATCGGTTCTTAGCAAGTACAATGAGTCATTTCCCAAGGGAGGGATGGTGAACATAGGTACCAAGGTAGGTTGTGTGTTCCGGATATGGATGACTTAATGAGACAAATTATAGAAGAGGCTCATGCTTCTCTATATTCCATTCATTTGGGTGCTACCAAAATGTATCATGATTTTCAAGAGGTCTACTGGTGGAACGATTTGAAGAAGGATATAGAGGAATTTGAGGCAAAATGTCCTAATTGTCAAAATGTCAAGGGTGAACATTAAAGACCGGGAGGGTTAACTCAAGAAATGGATATCCCTACTATAAAAAGGGAAGACATAAATATTGATTTTCTGTGGGGTTTCCTCGTTCCCGAAAACTAAATGATTTAATATGGGTTATTTTTGATATATTGATAAAATTTGTTCATTTTATCCCCGTCTAAGCTACTTATTCAGTAGAGGACTATGTTAGGTTATACCTTAATGAGATTGTGTGTTTGCATGAATTTCCCTTGTCGATCATCTCGTATAGGGGTCCACAACTAACTTGTAGGTTTTGGAAGGCATTCTAAAGTGGTATAGGTACCAAGGTGAAACTTAATACGATATTTCATCAAAAAACAGATTGTTTGGCTGAATAAACCATCGAAACCTTGGAGGACATGTTGAGGGCATGTGTTAATGACTTCATGGGTAATTGGGATGACCATTTACCATTGGTTGAATTTGCCTAAAATTTTAGTTATCATTCAAGTAATGTCATGTCACACTTTGAGGCCTTTTCTTGGAGGAGATGTAGATCTCCAATTAGTGGTTTGAGGTAGGTGAGTTTGCGCTAATTGGTTTTGAAGAAATCTATGAGGACATGGTAAAATCTTGCATATAAGTGATTGTTTGAAGAAGGCCTAAAGACGGCAAAATGTTATGCCGACAATAGAAAGAGAGGCTTTTAGTTTATTGTAGGAGACATAGTCTATTTGAAGATATCGCCAATGAAA
Organism: Solanum pennellii; assembly: GCF_001406875.1. NCBI lineage: Eukaryota > Viridiplantae > Streptophyta > Magnoliopsida > Solanales > Solanaceae > Solanum > Solanum pennellii. The sequence continues at coordinate 18,351,142 of NC_028646.1, forward strand.
TGGGTGACAAGATTCGGCAAAAAGGAGAAACTTAGTCCCGACATGTGGGGTTGTATGAGGTTGTGAAACACATCTGAAAGGTCGACTATGAGTTTAAATTACCTATTGAGTTGGCTCCGATCCATCTGGTTTTCCTTGTGTTAATGATCAAGAAGTGTATAGGTGATGCGGTGTCTATCCTTCCTCTAGATGGCTTAGAAGTTGAAGCTAAACTTTTCTTTGAAGAAGTTCTACTTGATATCATAGAATGATAAGTGAAGATGTTGAAGAACAAATAATTATCTTTCGTGAAGGTTCTTTGGAAAAAACAACTAGTGGAGAATGCTACTTCGGAGTCCAAGGCCGACATGCAATCCCGATATCCTCATATTTTCCCCCCTATTCTAGTCAAGTTTAAGTTTAGTAACTTCTCCAATTTTTTGGTGTTGAAGGTTCTTGATGTGTTTTTAAATTCCATGACTTTCCTTTCAATATTCATGATTTTATGAAAAAACCATATTTCAAATATGTCTTGAACTATGTGTCTTCGTACATGATAATACCTGATTACATGTTTGGCGTATTTAGTTATATGATATATGTTTCGAAGTTGCTCAAGTGTGAAGTTATGAAAATTTTTTAGTGCTTGTTGTTGAACACGTTGAGTTATATGAAAATGAATAGGACATTCCTCTTTAAAAAATATGAAATAAGAAAATATGTGCATTTTGGTAGTTGATGTAACTCCTTCCTCATTATGATGCTTTGTTATGTTGAGAATAGAGTGAATGTTTACTACTTTGACTTTTTGGGTTATTATTATATGTCATGCGTTTGTTGGGCTTCTAGTCTTGAGTTGTAATTCAAAAAAGTTGTTTAAAGAGTCATTGGAGGACAGATAATCCCAAAGGGGGGATATTGTTACACCCCGGAAATCCAAGGACCTAGACTAGAGTCTCAACTAGTATATAAGGCTTAAAAACAGTGCTTTCAGGCCTTAATGAAGGCAATCAACTTGACTAGGAAGTGTTAATGTCTAAACATCAAGAAAACGACCACGACATCCGGAGACTAGTAAAAGTGACTTAGTGTGCCTTTAGGTTTTAGTATGAGTTCGAAGTGTCGCCAAAGAGTCAAACTTAGTGAAAAGTCCTAGGGTACACCTTAATGCATGATTAGGGTTGAAACATTTGGGTACGACTTCCGAAGGATTACCCGAAGGTACTTTGAGGAGGATCCAAACAATGACACTAAAAGCTGTCAAAAGACAGTGTGCAACCAACGAGAGGAACAACGAGCTATGGATAGGATGACGCCTCGTTGATGGTATTCGATAGTCCGAACTTTGATTTTGGAGACTTGGCTCCATTTTGAGGGCCCTCAGTCCCAAACAACGTTGACAAGTACGGCACGTGGTTTGCTTTACAGGGCGTCGACAACGTTTGGTCGATGGACCCTTATCCTACTGCCTCAACATGATTAAGGGGAGGGTTTTTAGGTAATTAGTTAATTAATTCATTAATTAATGATTAGAGACGGTTATAGTTAATTACTTTAGGACTTTAAAAGGATCCTAAGTCATTAAACTAACATATTACTTCATAAATCCCAAAACCAAATAACTCCCACTTCTCTCTAAGTCATTAGAAGATAAAGTAACCCTTAGGTCGGACAATTGCGTACTTGACCTTTTGGGGGTCTTGTACTATCCTACTAGCTATGAATTATTAAATAAGACATGAAAAGTAGAACAAAATTAACATTTTTCATGACAGTTATAATAAAAAGGAAAATCATTTATAAGTACGAAAAAGTGATCTCGTCTTCACAAGCCTACTTAAAGCCACGATATAAATAACTTAGGGATACGACCCTTTACGTCAAATCAAAATAGTTAATAAGTCTTAATGATAGAAACTAAGAAATAAAACTATGCACTGGAATATATGAGTACATACTCAATCTTCAGAGAGTTGATTCCAAATCATTGCCTTCTACACTTATTCTAGCCTCCAACCTATACTTATAGAGTATAGAAAAGTATAGGGTTAGTACAAAACAATGTATTAAGTATGGCATATGAAAAAAAAATGCAAAAAAGGATATTTTTTTGTAGAATTAAGCTTTCATGCAAAATAAGAAAAACCTTCATTAGTATAGAAGTGAAAAAGCATATATCTAATCATTTATCACACAAGAAAGGTCTTCCATTATTGTAGGACAAAAGATGATTTTATAGTAAGTTCCAAAAACATTATAGTGAACCCAACACTTAAAGTGAACTCATTCAAGCCACAACAGAGTGAACTCATTTCCTTTGAAGTTTCCCTAATCAATTTATCCTATGATTCACTAAGTTAAGATATGAAGGAACCGCCAATACACCCCCTTCAGTACATGCCTGAGTGACCCTTAAAACTACCAACCATAGGCTTACCTATCACGGGAAACAAGTCCACATTCTAGAACTAGATATTAGATGAACATTCGTACATTTATGACTTCACATAAGTGCCCTACTCTAATGGGACTTGTAAGTTACACTAAGTACAATGTGAGAGTAGCATCCATACTACTACTCCAACATAGTCCTCCTTGAGAATTCCCTTGGAACAAGCACACTACATTAGTCATTCATAGCTTCTTTACTTAAAACTTAACTTTAACATGTTTTCTTAATAATAGACCTTAAGTCTTCTAATTTCATTTCCAATGCATAATGTCTCATTTATACAATGCATATTGAACACACCAAAACTCCCTTTTGGAAAGTCTACTTAGTGCAATGGATAGATAGCGTCTCATACCACTACCTACCCTAAGTAGTACGTTCTTTTAAGAGACTTAGTTCATACTCTTCATATAAAACACACCAAGACTCCCCTTTCGGAAGTTCTACTTAATGAAATGGATAGATAGAGTCCCATACCACCACCTATCCTTAGTAGTACATTCTTTTAGGAGACTTAGTTCAATCATTTTTTTTGCGGGGGAATATCTTTAACCGACATAGAACATGAGATCTAGACATGGAACCCCTATACTACCCTTATATGTTGAGGGTTTCCCACTTGCCTAGGGTAGGGTCATTCTCTTAGCTTTTACATGGCTTTTCCAATAGTTCCAATGTGGGGGCATAGATAAGGGATAAGGATATTTATGCTAAGTAACTTACTCTCTACTCACGAGGAGTACTCATGTCAAGAGGTACATTGGGTACAAGATCTCAACTCACAATTTGCACCAACCCCTTCTACAAATCCTCTCGGTGCTAAGTATAATACCCCATAGAGTCATAAACATTCTTTATATTAGGTCAAAGGATAGCGAATTAGCACCACATCTAAACTTATGAAGGGTACTTCCCCCTAGAGGTAACATTGGAAAACCACATCTCAACTCATAATCGGTATCCGACCTCCAACCTATCTTAGAAATCTCTTGGGAATAGTAAGGTTTTTACTAAGAATATCTCAATTAACAATGAGTGTTCACCTCAAAGTTCCCCTTTTTATGCACATTCTTTAACATCATTCATTCATTCACTCAAGTGTGAGTGTGTGTGTACATGTGATCATACCTTCCACATAATTACAATTTTCATATGATTGGACTCTAAACGTGCTTAAACCATCATTCATTATCCCTTGAACATGCTTCAAATAATCATAAAGTTCCTTTAGACATGATCTCTACCGTACTTCACAATAATAATAACAATATCATTATCATCTTATTTCACATAATATTCTTTCATGGCCTTATTCAGAATACAAATGTATATTAACATTCATATATTAAAGTAAACACCGCCACCAAAGGTGGACCATACCACTCAAGAGCATTGCATAATACGAGTTAAACAATGGGACCAACTTACCATTCATCAAATATTTCAACACCTATTATCAATTTAACCAACAATTCATCACAAAATAGTCCTTAGGGAAGTATCTAAACTACATTTTGACCATCAAGAAACCATAATGCTAACAATTACTAAGCATGTTTGTTAAGCCCATTTCATAAGCTAAAAGCTAATAAAGAGAATAAACATGTTTTCATTGGGGTTTTGACATAAAAATCATCATTTAATACTAAGAACAACTCATTTTAATAATTAAAATGTTTTCATACAAAAACCCATACTTGGAGTCAACGAATAATAAAGTTTGAACTTTGAAACCCTTTTAGAAATCTCTTTTAAGTTTCTCCTTTAATAAAAGAAGGTTCAAATATGACTATCATCCCTCAATGAGAAGTAAAACCATTATTTTTTTATGAAGAAACTTCCACCACCAAATCTCCAAGCCCTTCCTTGAGTCCAAGCTTCTATTTGGTTTGGAGAGAGTCTTTCTTGAGAGAGGGTTTTGGGTTATAGAAAATGAAGTCTAAAATTAGGTCTTGGTGTTTGAACCCTCTTAATATACCTAAAATACCCTAAAATATTCATCAATGGTTCATTAAATACTTGGTGTGAATTTACTGAACACCCCAAGCCTTGGCAGAAAATTACAGATTTATGCAGGCACCAACCTATGCCACTCAAAGACTGGACGTCACCCAGTCGACGCCCCTTAGATGGTGTCCGCCGATTGGGTCTTAGGCTCCAATTTGTGCAGGATTTTCTAACCTTGAATTTCCAATCAGAGCTAAAGGTCGACAGTGTCATGACAAGAACCTAGACCCCATATGAGACCGGCGTCGTTGACCTCCCAGAGGTCGCAGACAAGCCTACTTACGTCATTCTTACTTCGTCTAGGTTAATTTTACCGGAAAAATTTAAAACATTATTTTTCTTAACATGTATACTAAACATTCTACTATATAGATAAATGCTCACCATCAACCATCAAACATTAAGATCATCAATTGAAAGAAACAGTTTATTATAACTATAAAGATGTACTTGCAAAAATGGCACCACTACAATGTCTGAACAGAAATGGGAAAGAAACACTAGTGGAACGTACTCCACTAGCTCAATCCTACAACTGATATAGAATGTAAATGGGCAAGCATCCTCGAAAGCATGAGGACCAACAATGTTCGGATAAATGCTCGACGTCTCGATAACTGCATCATTGATCCTTTAGCTCTAGCGTCAACCTGTGCCTTTACCTAAAAGATTACAGTTGTATAGGGTTAGTACACACTTGTACTAAGTATGGGTATATGCAAGAACACACAAAGGACATGCATGTGTAAGAATAGCTCTTTCCTAGTAACATGATTATAGTAGGTCAACTCAGTGGACTTGCCAAATTGACATTAGGAAAGTGAGTGAACATTCTAAATTTGGATTGGAAATGTTTATGATCTTTCAATATTTGGATTAGGAAAGTTATGCCATGATTGTAACATGAATCATCATACTTAACATTTTGCACACAGCACATAACAGCGTGCACATAACACATATCATAATTTCTATAACACATAACGTTGTTCATAACATTCATTCGTATGCCATGAGACATTGGAATCATGGACTTGACATTAAGACTTCCCAAATGAGGGCTCAACATATGGGACCTCAACTAGGGAGTCTGCTTTAGCATACACAGAGTCTGTTTCATTCATTCATACGTACTTCATTTCATTTCATTCATGGACCAGTGTAAACACCAGTTATAACTAGGATGTAATTTAATACTTTCATCGGGTTCGTAGTGCAATGACCAAGAATGACCTAATGTCATTACATGAATCTATCTCACTCTTGATTATCCTATCCTAAAACCTTTGGTATCATTCGTTTCATTATGTGCATCATTTGAGGCTGGCCTAATTCATTCATTGGGAACTTTCACTTTAACCGACATAGATCATGTGAGCATAATGAAATCCAGTGTCATGAAACCCCACACAGAAAAGAGGTTGAATCACCGGCCAAAGTGACCCAAAACATGCTAGCGTACATGGGAATTAAACCCCGCCAGATCCCTATATTGGCAGTATAGGTTCGAAGACTAGGAGATATAAGGGACCCATACCCGGAATGGCAGACAGTAACGTACGCCCTTCCCGAAAGAAGGAATCACCGCTCATAGCTAGTCTATCGGAGCTCAGTATAAAGTTTCATTACATTCAACTCATATGTCATGGAAGCTTACTTCTAGTACGAGGACATCATAGCTCAATAGATGATTTCTCATCTCATCATTATTATTAAGTGTGTTAATCTCAATACGTTCATTATAGTGTTCATAAAGACTTGTCTCTTCATTAACTTTACACTCTCACATGTGAGTACGTTTTGGATACATTTACTCAGGCTCATTTGAGATTGGTCTCATGTTTTACATTAGCCTCATATCATGTTGTCACCACATTCATCAGCATTAGCACATTTGCTCTTCATAATTACTCACCCCTTTTTACGTGAATGTTCATTTCATCATATGCCAATGCACTTGGCCATTTGTGTGTATCACACTCTTACTTAACCCTTCTAAGGTTTCATCATTTCATAACGTAATAAGCATTATATCGTATGCCAATGCACTTGTCCATTTAGTGTATTTTACAGTCGTACTTAACCCTTCTAGGGTTACATCATTTCATTACATAAATTTTAGGTTCATTATTTTTAAACGTATGTTAGACTTATTTTTACCATATACATAGAAGCTATGAAGCTTCATTCATAGTTCGTTTAAGTGATTTAGATCTTCCTAAGATTATTTAGTACAAGACTTATGCGTCTTTTATGTATTCCAAGATCCCAATTTTGATATAAGTAGGTAGCATTACTGTTGGAGATTTAATTCACGTATGACTTATGCATCTATACAGAATTTGGGCAAGGGAACCCAATTTCCAATCCTTTATACAACACTTACATTTTTTTGATTCATTGTATTCTGTTCCACATGACATTGAGACCCTAGATCGATCCCAACATCAACGTTTCCTCTTTATGTTTCTTCTTTGAATTAGCTCTTACTTGGTCGAGGGGTTGTGGGATCAAACCCCCACAACCCCTTTTATTTTTTTTATTTTTTCTCTTTGTCTATTTCGAGTTGACTATGAGGTTAGAGCATCAAACCCCCACAGCCTCTCTTTATTTTTTCTTTTATTCTCCTCCTTCAATCTGGGTAAGAGGTCGTGGGTTCGATTCCCACATGTCTCCCCCTTTATTTTTCTTTTATCGTCCTCTCTAAATCTGCCTAAGAGGTCGTGAGTTAGATTCCCACGCGCATACCCCTTTATTTTTCTTTTATTCACCTCCTTAATCTGCCTAAGAGGTCGTGGGTTCGATTCCCACACGCCTCCCCCTTTAGTTTTCTTTTATCATCCTGCTCAATCTGCCTAAGAGGTCGTGGGTTTGATTCCCACACGCCTGCCTCTTTATTTTTCTTTTATTCTCCTCCTTAATATACCTAAGAGGTTGTGGGTTCAATTCCCACACGCCTCCCCCTTTGTTTTTCTTTTATTCTCCTCCTTAAATTTGAATGAGAGGTGGTGGGTTCGAACCCCACTCCTCTCAGTTTTTTTATTCTTTTAAGTTACATTTCCAGCCAATACCTCGGTTCGAATCCCCTTCACCACATTTCTTTTTACTTCTTTGTTTTCATGGTTTTTAACATGGTGAGGTCATGGGTTCTATCCTCCATGACCTCACTTGTTTTAGTTCATTTTTTTCAACATTTTGATCCGTCTTTGCTGACCAAAATTCATCGCTAAAAGCTTGAAATTTTCTTTTAATTTTCCAGCATCATTTCATCAAGTTACACCTTAGTTCTTAGGGGAATTTCGTAGTGTATTTAGAAGGTTTTAGGTGAGTTTTCATCGATTCCTTTAGACAAGAGATTATCCCTCAATTCAGCCACATTTCTAATAATATGAACATCACATTTACATCAACATGTACATGAAATATAAAGAACTATCATGCCATTTCATGTTCTAAACCATCAACAATAGCCACGGCAACACACACATACACACATAGTTACATTTTTTGAAACATCAACATAAGTCACATAATTCCAAACATAGATATAAACACATAATCATTACGAATACAGATTTCATCCCTAGTTTTCTACCAGCAAACATAACCAACCTATGATTCAATGCGATCTAGTGTCAGGGGCATGCAACGGGGAACAATCCTTGTTATTGGAATAGATTTGTCTGAACCTTAGGGGTTATTTTGGGAAAGGGACCAAGAGGGAAGAGAACCCATGCCTTTTGACGTTCAAACCTCAACCTGCTGCCCAAAGAGCTCCTCCAAACATACGTCCAACACCAAACTCGACGGGAAACCTTCTCTTTTCCTACATGATGAGTTCTTCAAGTGTGAAGAACTTTGGTTTAACTACTGCTTTTGGAGTTATTTTGGCATAGAAAAAGTGAATGAGAGTGATAGACATGTGTGAGAGAGAGATGATCATGGGAGAGAAGAGTTTTCTTAGGCTTAGGAGTCTAGTTTTTGGACTTAGTTAATAGGGTTTTATTTATTTAATTAAATCTGATTTTTATTTTATTTTAAATCATATAGTGAATGATAATTATTAATTAATTACATTATTTCAATCTCTTAAATAAAAATCACATTAATTCATTACTTCCGCCTAGAATCGAACATGGGTGGAGCAAGACTCAACTTCAAGAGCTCCATTTCGTCTCTCTCTCCCCAATTTGACCCTCCACCTTATTAAATAAATATTTAATTATATATTTAGGGTTATTATGATATCACCCTTAACCTAGAAAAAGACCATTTTACCCCTAGACCCTCCACACCTAAGATCTCCTCTTTTTAAGTCCGGTAAAGACCTCTTCGACTAAATCTTCATATTCGAGAGCCTACATGGTTGGACCCAACCTTTCCTAGCTCAACCAACTCCCCAAGTTAGTTGGCTTGGAAGTAGCAAGGGTTCCGATGTTTGGTTCTACGCGCATCAATTCGTATGAACCCGGTCTAATCGTTAGCATTCTAGACACATTAAGCATTATTCAGCATATCCATTTTTAGGGTTGTTACAGAAGAGCCGTTGGGTGACCAATAGTCCATCCATTGTGGCCGTCGATGGTCACTGAGTTGCTTGATTCTGCGAAATAGATGGGGTACTCTCCTAGGGCCCCTCGTGAGACCTAGGTGGGGTCATACCCGGGCTTTAAAATCATTTACGTAGTCTTCTAGGTCGTAGGAACATCCCACGACAATTTCAATTAAAACAAACACGTAAAACTCACTGAAACACATGAAGACATAGTACCACTTTCTAAGGCACACCTTCCGAACATCATGGACATTCTATGACGTCTGACCTCCAAACGTCACCAAACTTCACTAACTGCCTAATAACATCATTATAAACCAATGTAAAAAAAATTAACTCATCAAGCATTTATGAAACTCTAGTTCATCTTAGTTCGTTTTAGGGTGTTACAGTTATGTAGGCTATTAACTCTTGGGACTCTTTTCCCTAAGAGGCTCTTCAATGGTTTGATTTAGATGGTCCAAAAAAAGCTTGTTTTCATCCAATTTCCTGGGTCTTCTTATAAAATTTATTTTTTTAGTCTTAACTCAATTAGTAGTATTGATTTATTTATGTTTATGTGTTGATTGATCTATCCCTTAAACCTTTGCCCTAATTCACTTTAAAGATCCATGAATCATCTTCTTCTCCTAACCATATCTTGTGATCTAGATTGGTTTAGGATTGAGGGAGTTGAATTTGAATGTATTCTTGTAAAGTATACTATCATATGATGATGGTGATTGAATTATTTATTGATAATCATTGAATGAGGGTATTATCTTGGATGATATTCTTGGAAGCCATGGTAAGACTTTCAAGATCATGAATACTTTAATTCAATGATGTTTTTATATTCTTGATATTGTTGTTCAATTTAAGTATGAATATATGAGTATGATAGGAAGGTGATAATATTATGAATATGATACCATGTCATGAATGTGATGAATTATGGGATGATGATACGTGCCTTAGTAGGACTGATTGAAGGTGATTCCTACATGCATCTTCTTACTATGATAATTATGAAATGTTTTCACTTAATGTTGGGTTGTTGTCACGACCGCGGAGCACTCCCTAGAGGTAACACGACATACTCAACCTCTTGCAGGTCTTATACAAGCCCTTAGACATATTTCATTGTATAATTGTAATAAAAGTGACCAAAAATTTAAAGCTTTTCATAGCACATCATATGCTAGAATCACCACTTCATATATATATATAAAATATCATAAGAACATAAGTAGACTCTAGGTCTCTTTTCCATCTTAAGACACAACTCAATAGAATAGTATACGGACACAGCCCCTTACAACATAAAATATAAGACTAGTTTACTACATAAACTTAAAGAACATCTTGACATAGGCAACCATTGAACCATAAGGGATCCTTTACATGAACATTGGAGATATATCCAAACTCTTCACTAAAGAGACATCCTCTGGCCATCAATACCTACACATTGAGTTAAAAGATGAAGAAGAACAGTATTAGTATAAGAATGCACTTAGAATGAAAACCATGCAAAAACATGCATATAAAAAGGACATTTCATTTGAAATCATGCAACATGTGTTTTTAGTAAACATTATGAACTTCTCTTTTTACCTCAACATCATTTTTTAAGAAACCCTCAACTGTATTTAGTACCATGTATCACCTTGAGGTCATCCACATAATTTCACAAGTCATTAGCACATCATAAACATAAGCTTCACATAAGCACAACTATATAAGACAATCCCTAAGTCAACTAGTGCAATGTATTGGTAGCATCCCATAATACTACTTCCACCAAGTTTACCTAAGAAGTCACCCTACACTAGTCATAACATATTCAACAAGTCATAACACCTTCATTTATAACTAGACATAAGGATCATACTTCATATCATCATATAATAATTCTTTCCTTTACTACAACCTTAGTCATAACTCACTTTGTTCATACAAGAAGTAAACCACCCTCAGAACCCTTTCACACGCATACTTGTGCAATGTACCCATGGAGTGCCATAATTCATGTCTTGACACACAAAGTAACTTATCTTGCATTCATACAATTCATAAATACATAACATAAGTCTTACTTTAATACATGTACTATTCTTATCCTTTTATTGAACTTCCTTGTGCAAAGCATGGATAGGGGACATAATAATACATATACTAAGGAACTCTCTCAAGGAGTTTTGATTACAATCCATAGTCTTATCTTAGTTCATTTCATACATTGGGAGACATTACAGTAAATGACATCCACCATGTGAACTACATGGAATCCGGTATTATCCTCCCATATCGAAAAGAGAGGGTTAACATTTAACTAAGGTGTAATTAATCATACATAGTTGTAGAAGTGTTATCCACAAGCTATAACCTACGGTAGCACGTAGTTATGGAACATGGAGATTGCTTATAGAAACCTTGACTTACTAGCATGGAGATTTCCATCTTATATGACAACATCTATTTTGGGAACCTGGACTTGCTAAACGTGAAGGTTCCCTTGTGGAAAGCCGGACTTACTAACGTGAAGACCCCACTCTCATTTGTCATGTTCACTCGGTGCTAGTCTCTAACAACCTTTTTAGATAAATTTAACCTTTTAATGCATTAGTTCATAAAGAAGGTTTTAGGAGCTTTCTCCTTCATACGTCATATAGCTCTATAATTTCTAAGATGATAATGTCGCTTCATAATGGACCATACTTCATGTGATAATTTCCTTTCATATATTCATACAATTGTACAACATATGTGTGTGTGTATAGAATGCGAGATTTACCTTCATATAAACATATCTAATTAAACATGGTCATAAATTCATTAATCATTTACTTCACATTCATTGAAATCGGTAATAATGCGTAGGAGAACTATATTTTCGTTACTAATCATGAATCGATCCTATTTATATACATGCATAATGTGTGGGTGTACATTGATCAACATGATCACATAGCGACTATAACATAACCTTGAGTAAGCCACCCTCTAAAGATCACAACACATGTACACCATTCCTCAAGTCTAAAGTCATACACACAGAAAGAGTATTAAGGAGTAAAGACTACACACACTCACATTACATTATAGGAGGCAAGAACATATTCAATATTAAAATAGAAGATTCCTAGTGTACTTTGATCACATATTCATATGGGGTTCATATAGGTAGGGGTAATGCTATAAGAGTACTCATCATCAGTAGCAATCTAAGACCACACCTAACCTTAGCATAATCATCACATATACACAACATCATCCACACACATAAATCACACCACTAGTGTGGAAAACTATTCATATAACTTCACATAACATCAAGAACCTAGGCATTATATTAGACTCAAGGATACATCCTTAGCTTCCTTGAAATAATATCATCATATCAATTCATCTTGCATCTAATTCCTTCAAGGCCATAATCATCACATATAACAATATACAAGAATGTAAACACCACCATCATAAGTGGACTATACCAATAATTACAATTAAATATATATTCTAAGCTAATAGATGAAATATGTCAACTTACAAAATGTCTAAGATAATGATCATATTGATAAATTCCAAAAAATTCATAATCAATTAAAATAAAGGTATATAGAATTTACCAATTCATAATAATCTAATCATGATATAATCAAGATCACAATATCCATAACATATCTTTATTATAGAGGATAAACAGATAATGGGTTATTCATATAATTGGAGTGAAAATCATGTTTAAACCATATATTAATCATAAAATCACCATTAGAATGCCTTTGAAATCATTCGAACAATGAACCGATGTATAGATTCAAAAATGAGATTTTTTACTTATAATCATGTTTGAAAAAGCTTTGAAAGGACTCCTTAGATGTATGGTTATCTAAGGATGAAGGATTACCATAACTTCTACATTAGATAGCCCACGAAAATTTGAGAAAAAAACTTTGATCATCCACCTAATAGCTTGTTCTTGAGCTTTTCCAATGGAGGTTTGAGAGAATTTTTAAGAAGAGAGTGTTTTTTGGGATTTTCATTTCTTAATGGGTGTTGGGGTTTTGACTTAGTAAAGGATTTAAATAGGTGATAAAAATATTTACTAACCGACTCCCAAATTTACCAAAACACCGACATACTTATTAGGACTTTTAGAAATGTCAAACTTGACTTTAAAATGTCGCGGAGGCAGCTCCTAATTTTCCTCCCATAATTTTTTAGGAAGTGAGCTTTGTGTAGCTCGCGTGATGCACAGGCAGACCAACTTTCAGGCATGCGATGCAAGGTTAGCTTCACTTCTTTGTTCTGCACGCTTCCATTTGCAGCTTCCTTGTCCAACGTTTGCCTCTTCCTTGGTGGCCCTTAGGGTTGTTCTCGGGCAGATGCACCCGGAAGTTTTAACCCTTAACATGTATATTAAGATAATAGTGTCAAATCCACTGCTTTTCAACTTCAAACAACACATAAAAACAAGTCAATCATACAGGGACACATAGTACGTCTAAAGACTAACTTTCAAACGTCTTGGACTTTTGGCCTCCAAACCACTTCGAAACAATTATAAATTCTGTAAAACACTTTGTATAAATGTTAATAACCCTTTTAGACATATATGAGGCTCTACATACCATAGTTCATTATGAGGGTTTTGACAATATCCACCACTTGGGAACATTCATTCTCGAATGACACTTGGAACTTTTAAAACACTTTCTAGGACTCAATGAACCATAGAGAAACTCACAACATATAACATGTTAACACATAAGAGTCAATACACCAAACTTACAAGGAACACCAACTTCATATGATCATGCAACTCAAGCAACAATATCAAACATGGATTACTCTTATTTTTTTCTTCCATGCTTACATGCTTTCTCATACTCATTTCCATTTGGAGGAACTACCTTCTCCATCATTTAGGTATGGTCATTATTTCTTCATAAAGTTATAGATTCAATGGATTTATCTTGCACAAATAGGTCAAATAAACACTTCAACTCATGCAAAATTAAGCAATTCACTTAGTTGCACAAAATTCATGAATCATGTAGGTTAACTACAATCTCATAGTGTAGACATGATACCATCAAGGTCATGCATAACATTACCATGTTTAACTTTTGTTCAAGGAGGAACTACCTTCTCGTAGTCACAACATACAAACATTGCATCATAGACTTTACATACAGGCAATGCACACAGTCAATTCATTCTAAGGAGGATTTATTCACTCCAAACAAAATAATGCTTAACTCTCTTCCATATGAAGTACTCAAAGATGGCATCTCATACCACACACATCACAACTATAGAAATTCATTTCATAATATTTAAATTCTTAACATGACATAAGCTTTCATATACATGCATCATTTAGGAAAGTTGCTACAATTCTTAGGCACACATTGATGATATTGGCTAGACATATCATTACATCTCAAGAGTGAGCCTACAATAACACTTCCCGATTCATAAAAGTCGCACAATTTCCAAGAGACTCATCATTTCTCATTTAATGAAAACTTAACACTTCATTATTGTGCAAAAATACCCTCAAACTAAAAGTGTTATCAAGCATGTTCAAGTAGCCAACTCATGGAGTTAAATGCACATTTTAGCATACCAAAAGGCACAACGACATGAGAAACATGCAATTTGATCAAAATTATTATATTCCATGCAATGATGACCTTTCATAACCTGCATAACATAGTGTTATTTAAGACATGCATAACATTTGGAGAACATGCAACTCATACTCATATGAAAGACTCCTATCATAACAAGTTACGAAATAACTCTTTGGTTTCAATCTTGAGTAGGAATAGAAAGAAAAGATAGGGATATCTACAACCCTCCTAGTCATATTATCATCCCCCACTTAAGGTAAACCCATTTTGGACTTTTTCAATAGAACTTTAGCTTACCAATCCTTCTAATATATCACACATCTTCCCACTTGGGATCAAACATATGCAAACCCTTCTTGACATCACCTTCTTCCATATCTCAAGAAGGTGCCATTTCTTTCTTAATTATTAAGTCACACTCCACTAAGTTAGAATTTCAAGAGGTCACAAATGAGTAGCTCACTTACTCCAATCCATATTTATCACTACAATGGATTCCTTAACTTAAAAAAGTCCAACAGAACTCAAAATATGATCATTAAGGCTATTCATAATCTTAACATCTAGGTACATTATCCCCCACTTGGGGTAAGACTAAAAACATATCCATCACCTCATTCCCCTAAACATCAAGGTCAAGGCAAGTCAAGAGCAACCTACATACTCCTAACATAAGAAGGTTTGACATTCATGAGGGTTTCCACTCTTAATTTCATCTCAAGGAGCTTAATAATTCAACCGTCAAGAGGTATCCCTCAAGTACCAATTCTCCTCTAAGTTTATCACCTAAAGGGATTCACAATAATCAATATTGGTCATACTACACAACCACATTTAACTACACCATGAGTACCAAAGCTAATTCCGAATCTCATCACCTTCTACCACAAAGTTATAACAAGGGTAGTAGTTTTGGATTCAAGCCTACAAGGGTTATCACCTTTAGTGGAAACTTCCAACCTAATATGCCTAGGTACAACCTACGCACTTCCTCAAATGACCAAACTTAAGATCAATCTTAAAATATAACTAGCCACTTTAAAGTAGGTCATCATCACTTTTTCTACTTTCCTTCATGTACATAAATACTATTCATCCCTTAGCAACATAATAAAAATCCTATCCATAAAAGAACACTACTATAACCATCCCTTAGGATCCCACATGTTATTTGTGTAAGAGAAGTCCCATCCGTCCCTCACACTATGTAGTAGCCTTTAAGACTACCCTAATAATATCTCACATGCATACTTGTTCATTTACATATACGTTAGGGAAAGAAGTGAAATAATTGACATGAGTGCATGTGAGATACATGGAATTCGGTGTTCTACTCCCACACAAAAAAGAGAGGGTCAACACCTGCCTAAGGTGTAACTATTAATACATTGCTATAAAGGTGGATCAAATAAGATGGAGTCCTATGTGGGCGCATAGTTAAGGGTCAAGGAGATTGTTACTAAAAACACTGACTTACTATACATGAAGATTTCCACCTCATGAGACAGCACATATTTTAGGAATCCTGACTTACTAACCTGAGGAACCCATGTGGGAGGCCGAACTTACTAAACGTAAGACCTACATCTCATTTACATGTGTTTTCGGTGGTAAGCAATTATTATTTTTATTTATCATCTTATTTCATCATACAAGTTCATATTAGTCTCTCCTATGCCCCTATGTAAACATATTATCATATTATCCCATAGGTCATCAAAAGTGAGAACGATCATTTCACTTTAGACACCACTTCATAAATGAGTAAACCTTTGACATTACACTTTATTATAATAAAGATAAACTACTTTCAATAATATAATATTCGTATCATAACATACATACATAATTCATGCCTAATTAAATGTCTTAGATTTACAGATGAGGAATACCTGGTATCAACATAACAACCACACATTAGACATAGAAACGTTACTATTAGTGTAACTCATACTTCACAATTGAAACAAAGAAGAACCAGTCTACATACCTTCTTGCACTATTAAAGAACCTTCTTACTTCCATTTCCAAGAATACATAACCAATTACATAAATAACGTAAACTCAAGAAGCAATTACATATTTAACAACAATGTAGTCAATCTACTTGTTCATTATTTTAACAATTGACCCTAGTAATTCAAGCTTTTCATTTGCTTGGGGGAAAGACATGGGTCTAGGGAAAACACATAGGAAATCATAAATTAACCATACATATATACTTAAACAACATTAATTCATCATAATTCATCACAATTCATCTTAAGTAATTTATACTTTCATTTTTAAAAGAAGACCTATGTGAGAAGAAAAACCCTAGTTTTGGGCGATTTAGAAATCATCCTTTGGAGGGACCTCTTAAGAAAAGGAATCCCAATAGTAAAAGAAAGCATACCTTAGAGATAATAAATCCATGAAATTGAGTTGGAAACTTAAAGACTTTACCTTATTCTTGGAGCTCTGATGGTCTGCAATGGATGTTTGGAGGAAGAGAGCATTTGAGAGAGATGATAGTGATTTTTGATTTCCAATTCTGAGCTTTTATTTTGGTATTGAATGTGAACTAAAACTTACCTTAAAACGTTATATAGTCATCCCTTGAATTACCCAAACAACCTCCAACTTAATTGGGTCTTTTTGTGATATCAAATTGACTTAAAAATGACGTGAACGGATCTGGGAAGTTGCTGCGCATCGCAGGGACAATTACAATTATTTTTTTCTTAAATTCAGGTCAACGTAGAGAGCCTCGTGCAGGCCCCGCGTTGCGAGGAAAATTTTTCCTACTGAGTGTTGAGCGAACAACGCATGGCAGCCTCTGGATCTTGGCTGCACACAGGCTTCTTTGGCAGTCTTCTTACCGATGTTCGGGTCCTCCCCAAGGACCATTGTGGTCCTTTGGGAGTTGGTACTAGACATTGCGACCCTTTATACTATATCTTACCTACTTAAAGTAATTCTAAAAGTTTTAGACCTAATATGAAACTCCCAAAAAATAGGGACGTCTAGTAGTTCAATTCCATTAGTTTCCGGACGTCAGGGTCATTCTTTTATGTTGTCACTCTAATACCTTTTAATTATGTTTTCTACTGTTCTTTTAGCTCCAAAACATCATTATTCAATGTATGAGTCGCTTTTATAGGTCATGGAAATTACGGGGTGTCACAATATCCTCCTCTTAGGAACATTCGTCCCCGAATAACACCTTAAACCTTCTATTGGGAAAAAGGAGTAGAATCAAGACTAGCAGCCCAACAATAAGAAATATCATAATGAGCACAACTCATAGGAGGAATTCTCAACTCCTTTAAACAAATAAACATACCATTAACACAAAGGAACTTAGTCCTTCAACTCATAACACATAAGATCTCATTATTTACATCACATAAGGAGGAACTACCTTTTCCATTTCAACATGAGGTTAACATGAACAATTTCAAAGAGTTGACATGCTAATTTCTTATCAATACAACACCAACACATGCCCAAGACAATTCTCAAGAAAGAAATATAGCTCACTTCATATTTAAGTGCAAGTTAATCATGAGAGTCATTTTTCACAAAAAACATAATTTAAGAAAGAATTTCTACAAGAATATGACAAACTAGATAAATATGATAAGTTCAACATAACTCATAGGACTGATTTATGAGAAAGCTACTAACCTTAACTTTGGCTAGGAGTAGAGGGGAAAAGATTACGATAGTGGGTCTTCATGTCGGCCTCGTCCTCCCATGTTGCACCCTCAACAAGGTGGTTACTTCAAAGAACTTTTACGGAGGCAACGTATTTGTTCCTCAATATCTTAAATTGATGATCAAATATCTCTACCGGGACGTATTCATAAGTAAGATCCTACTCTACCCCTACACCTTCTAGAGGGAGAATTGACACATGATCACCTATACACTTCTTGAGCATAGACACATGGAACACCGGATGAAACGAGGTCAATTCAATTGGCAACTCTAACTTATGCCACTTCCCCTACCCTTTATAAAATCTCATAAGGGCGCATATAAAGGGGACTAAGTTTCCCCTTCTTTCCAAATCTCGTCACCCTTTTCATTAGTGATATTTTCAATTAAACGTAATCTCCTACCTTGAATTCCAGGTTACTCTTTCTATTGTCGGCATAAGATTTTGCCGTCTATAATCCATTTTCAACAACTCTCTTATGAGTCGAACCTTCATCGTGGAATCATATACTATTTCGGGGCAAAGAAAGCAAACTTACCCACTTCAAAACATCCAATCGGGGACCGACACCTCCTACAATAAAGTTCTTCAATAGGTGCCACACCAATACTCGCATGGTAGCTATTGTTTTAGGAGAATTGTATCAAAGGTAGGTGATCATCCCAATTCCCTTTGAAATCACAAATGTTCTAAAAATGTCTTCTATAGTTTGGATTGTGCGCTGCGCTTTTCTATCCTTTTGGGGATGAAAAGCGGTGCTAAGATTGACTTGATTAACAAGACCACTTTGGAAATATCTCTAAAAGTGTGAAGTGAATTGGTCTCCTCTATCCGAAATAATCGACAAGGGGGCCCTATGTAACTTCACAATTTTCTGAACATACAATTTAGCATACTACTCCGGTGAGTATGAAATTTTTATGGAATGAAGTGGTCAACCTATCCACTATTACCCAAATGGTGTCAATTTGTCTACGCGTTCGAGGCGAACCTACCACAAAGTCCATGTTGACATCATCCAACTTCCAAGTGGGTATATCTATATCTTAGGTTATACCACTTGGGCCCTTATGCTCGGCTTTGACTTATTTTCAATTTGGGCACCGCGACACAAACTTAGCTAAATCCCTTTTCACTCCATTCCACCAATAAATATCACATAAGTCACAATAAATCTTGGTGGCCCCGGGATGGATGGAGTATCGGGAACAAGGAGCCACTTCTATGATTTTATCCCTTAAACCATCCACATCCCGAACATATAATCTTCCTTGGCACCTAAGTACCCCATCCTTCCCTTGTGAGAAAGATTCATTATTCTTCATAAGGACCAATCTTTCAACTACATCAACAGAGGATCAAGATGTTGTTTGGACTTCACATAAACCACTAGAGATTACTCGAAGTTATGACGGACCATGAAACCACCCTTTGATTCTTCAAGTCGTACACCCAACCGGGCCAATCTATAAACCTCTTTCACTTTCTTTCTTTTCATCAGCCACATGAGCCACACTACCCATAGACCCTCGACTGAGCGCATCTGTAATGCAATTAGTTTTTCGTGGAAGGTAAAGAACACTCATATCATAATCCTTTAGAAGTTCTAACCATCTTCTTATTCGTAGATCTAAGTCCTTTTGAGTGAATACATCTTGTAGATTCTTGTGATCGGTGAACACATCAACATGTACCGCGTAGAGATAATGCCTCAAAATTTTCAAGCAAAACCACGGCTGCGAACTCAAGATTATGAGTCAGATAATTCTTATCATGTAGCTTGAGTTGCCTTGAGTCATACGCTATTACTTTGCTATGTTGCATAAGGACACATCCTAGACCCATTTGGGAGGCATTGCAATAAACCACAAACCCTTCGGTACCCTTCCGCAAGGTCAACACCGTAGCAGAGGTGAGTCTATCTTTAAATAATTTGAAGCTCTTTTCACAAGATTCTGACCATTCGAACTTGGACTTATTCTGGGCTAAGGCCGTTAATTGAGATGCGATAAAAAAGTATCCGTTTACAAACCTCCTATACTAACTGACCTACCCAAGAATATTTTGGATGTTGGTAGGACTGAAAGGTCTAGTCCATCATTAGACCACTTTATTCTTCCTCGGATCAACCTCTACCCCTTCATTAGAGACAATGTGTCCATAAAATGCAATCGATCTCAACAAAAATTCACATTTATTGAACTTAGCGAAAATTTTGTTATCGTTCAAAAATTGCAAAAATATTCTCAAGTATCTCTTATGATAATTCTCACTCCACGAGAATATCAAAATATCATCAATGAAGACAATCACGAAAAAATCAAGATACTATCAAATAACCCGGTTCAAAAAATCCATAAAATACGTCGGGGCATTGGTTAGACAAAATGACATAACTAGGAATTCATATTGACCATATCTTGTTTGATATTCCATTTTTGCAATATCAACCTCCCTCACTCTAAGTTGCTGAAAACCCAATATCAAGTCAATCTGTTAAAAGTAACTCGATCCTTTGAGTTGATCAAATACGTCAACAATCCTAGGGAGGCATTACACCATTTTGGGCCTACGACCACACTAAATCTAGACAACGCTTGTAAACTGTTGCCTAAAATACTTTTGGGGAGGCTTTTGAACTGTAGCCCAAGTTTTTAACTTTTAGCTACAATGATATTAGCAACACTTCTAAAGTGTACTCTTTCAATGGTATAAGATACACTTTATAAGTGTTTTTATAATTGGCTACAACAATTTATATAAATGGCCACACTTTTAAAGTGTCCTATTTTTATAATTGAAAAAATAAAATTTTAAAAATGTGGCCTTACTATTATTATTAAAATTTTATATTCCCTCAAACATTTTGAATATTAAAATTTTTTCTCCCTCCAATTTTCGTTGGGAAAAAAAGGAAAAATATTAAAACTTACTTTGAGCTACAAGAAAAACCTTTCATAAGTTTCCATTTCCCTCAAGCATCAGTGAAGAATGTTATTTTCAACTGAGGACCTGAAGAAATTTGTTTTTCTCTCAAGAGGAATTGAAGAACATGTACTATTTCCCTCTTAATTTTCTGTCAAATTTCAGCTGAAAGAACACAATTTTCAGCTGAAGATTTGAAGAAAAATATGATTTTCTCAAGGTAAAACAGAAGAACGTGATTTTCCTCATAGATTCCTTGTTAAAGAGTTGTACCATCAGAATTAGGGTTGGTGGAATAGTGTTAATAAGGTAAGAAAATAAATCTTTAAAAGTCTAAATGTAGATTTAGGGTTTTGATATTCTTGTGTATCTGTGAAGGACTAAGAGTGTGTTTGGTATGAAGGAAAACATTTTTCTGTGAAATGATTTCAAATTTTCTCATGTTTTGTTGGGTCAAAATCGTGGAAAATGTTTTCCAAATAACATCATTTTCCTCAAAATTAAGGATAATAACTTCCTTTCAAAAATTAAGAAAAACATTTTCCAAAACTCTCGTCCAATTTCAAATTACCCTTTTTTTTTTGAGAAAAACATTAATTTTGCTTTTCAAAATATTATCAACTTCAATTTTTTATTATTAAACTCCTACCCCCTCCCCCCGGCCAGCCCCCCACCC
>NC_028646.1:18373611-18544780 GCF_001406875.1 Solanum pennellii
TCACCCACTACCCCACCCCACCCCACCTCCACCACCACCACCACCCCAAAAAATAATAATAATTTTATTCTTAAGAAATATTTTCAATTTCACAAATTATTTTTACTTTAGTAAAAATAAAAGATGTCTCTCAAAAACATTTTTATTTATAAATTAAACACTAAAAATCATTTCTGGAAAATATTTTTCTAGTTACCAACCAAACATTAGAAAATAAGTCCAAAATCTACTTGTTTTCCAGGAAAACATTTTCCATGGAAAACATTTTCCTCCATACCAAACACACCCTAAATAATAACTTAGGGTTTTGATATTCTTGTGTTGTTAAGATGAATTTTGCTTATTTTTAGGAGTTCAGATCATTGTTCTACGAGATATAGTTCTCTCTGAGTTTTTGACTTTTTAGACTTGCAATTACTGTTAATCATGAGTCTCTTGGAAATGTAGTAGAGTTAATGCTTTTATTTGCACAACCTCCTCCAATTCTACACATATTTTTTCGATTAAATACTTTCTTCGTTTGATATAGATGACAATCTTGGAGGACTAATACTTTAGTTCACAGAATCTTTAGGTGTTGTTATCAAGTAAAAAGAAGGTGTTAAAAATCTGCAGTCTAAGGTACAAAGTGATCTGAAGCAACTTCATAGGCTTTTCTGTAAACAAATTTTTCTATAAATCTATATTGACTAAAATTTCTATAATTTGAAAGATAACTTTAACTTTTTATTATCCTTGAATATGGACACCAGGCATGAGATATTTCGAATGTTGCTCTTGGATATCATAAGTTATGAAAGAAAACAGATCACAAATCCTTGCATAACATGGTACAAGATCTTAAAGAAAAACCCTCGCCTACCACTAAATGAACAGAGAAGTACGAGTTGAGGATGAGGAAGAAGAAGAACAAACCTTCAAAGAATTTGTACTTGACCCTCGCCTAATTCGTTCGTTAACCAAGAAAACTATCGATAAAGCAACTCCTACTCAGCGAGGTTCTATTGCTCTAATCCTCGAAGGGTAAAATGTGGTTGCTCTAGCTAAGACTGGTTCGGGAAAGACATTTGCTTATCTCCTGCCTTTACTTCACAAGCTTTTTACTGGGTCATCTTCATTCAGGAATCTTGCTCTTACTGCATTGGTTCTTGTACCTACAAGGGAATTGTTTCAACACGTTTGTCCAAAGGCGAATTCATTGATTTAAGAATGTAGAGTGCAATTAAGGCTTGTTCAATTGACCAGTTCTATTTCTGTTTCCGAATTGAGAACTTCATTGGAGGGGCTCCGGAAATTGTTTTATTTATTTCTGCTTGTATACAGACATGCTTATCAAAAGGAGTTATTCAAGGAAAAGTTTTTCAAGATTCTCTGTCCATTCTCTTTCTCGATGAGGGAGATATTCTTTTGTCATATGGATATGAAGATGATCTGAAAGCTCTTACATATCATGTACCAAGACATTGCCAGTGCCTTTTGATGTCTGCAACCTTATGTTCTGAAGTTGAAAAGCTAAAGAAGCTTATTCTACACAATCCTTACATCCAAACCTTGCCTGTGGTGGGAGAAACAAAGGATGACACTATCCCAAAAAATGTTCAGCAATTTTATCTTTTTTTGGGATGTTCTTGATAAGCTTGTCCATATCCTAGCCCTCTTAAAGCTTGATTTGGTTCAGAAAGAAGTCTTGATATTTACAAATTCAATTGACATGACTTTTAGACTCAAACTATTCTTTGAGCAGATTGGGATCAAGTCTGCAGTGTTAAATGCAGAGCTGCCTCAGAGTTTTCGTCTACGCATCCTTGAGTAATTTAATGCACGAATATTAGATTACTTGATTGCGACTCATGAAAGTCAATCAAAAGGAAACTAACAGGTTGATGATCAAAATGGCAGTGAGCAAAAAAAATTATAAAAACATCGAAAGCCTAAATTAAATGCATAGTTCAGAGGGATAGAATTAAAAATGTGCATATAGTGATAAATTATGGGATGCCTCAAACAGCTGCACTCTATGTACATCGAATTGGACATACTGAAAGAGCATTTGTCTCTCTTGTTTCTTGTGAAGACACAAAAATATTTGAAGAGATTAAATCTTTACTGCGGGAAAATGAAGACAAGGTGTCACAGTTTATCTCTCCATTCCCATTGCTGAGTAAAAATGCAGTGGAGTCTTTGTGTTACCGAGATGAGGATGTTGCAAGAAGGTTTATCCCACAATAGCACCAGTTTCTATGTGTTGGTTGGCTTCGTATTTTTTCAATAATATCTACTTGCATATTTTAGGTTTTTACATAATTTAACCAATCTCACTTTACCGGAAGGATTGTGTTACCATCAAGGATTTTCATGCTGTAAACCGTCTCGCTAGCTGGCTTTAGTACATTTTTCATCATTCCGCCTTGCTGGAATATCACTCTTGGTTTCTCCATGGTTAACCATTTCTTCTGCCCTTTAATGTAGTTCTTGTGTATATCTCTTAAACTTGTGGTTATTGCTCATGATACTAATAGAAAATATTATGAATAATTAAAGAGGAAAACATTCTCTCAATATTTTCTTAGTTGTTTGAAATTTAGTAAATACATTGATTAATTGGAGTATTTTGGCCGAGATTATCTCCAGGAACCTTTGTCTTTGATAGAATCTGAATAGAATCTGGGAAATTCAATTGTGCTTAAGATAATAAAGGTTTGGACATTATATTTATGTTTTGTTGGTGATTGTTCTGTATTTCTCAGTCATTCATGTCACTACTTCTGCATGTTCTAAGTGAACAGTATGCATCCATTAGAAGAACACGTGGAGATGGATGCTGCTTTTTCCGCAGTTTCATGTTCGGTTACCTTGTATGCTTATTTTCTTATTCTGCATGTTATTTTGTTACACATGTGTTACTCTCTAGAATGGACTTTGATTTGGCTCTACAATTCCCTTTACCTGGTCCACTCGGATGAGACTTGTGGCAGTGGGATCACTCCATTATCATATAAGGGCATGTGAAAGTTGAAAGGCTGAATTTTGGTTTTGTCGGACGAAAGAAATGGTATGTTTTTTCAGGATAGTGAGAATGATGTAAAATGTTTCGTTACCTGTTAAAATAAAAGGAATAATGTAGAAAACATTTAAAGATTTTTTATTTGTCTTTTTGGTGTAACCTAATTTTGTTGATAGCTGGTCGAGCTTGAGCTCTAGGATGACTAGAAATTTTGTACATACTTTTTCACCTCTTTTTCCTTTTTTATTTTGGAAAAAAACTGGAACTGTGTGATCAATAACGTTTTTTTGATCTCACTGGTTCAACAATTTTTCACAGGTTATGATTTATTGAAATTAAGATATATTATGTTGAATCTCAATTAACTATTCATCACTCACAATTAGTTTCAATTTTACAATTTCAATGAGCATCTGTTGTTTGTTACTGTTAATGGATGATAATTTTATTTTCAATTTCACATGTTCTTCTGTAATGTATCATCCAAAATCTTTGTTTTGAAATTGCAGCTTGTGCGCAACAATAGTCGTCGGTCCATGCCATCACATGCTTATGAAGAGGCTCATCAATTATCCTATTTACAGAAACACATGGGAAACATTTTTTCTCTTTTGGCAGAGTCAGTACAAGGAGATGCTGAAGAATCACTGGTTTGTGGATTTAATACTGTATATTTTATTTAGGCTCATCAGGATTTCTTGATCTTGAGAATTTTCCCTTCCTTGGGCTTTCATCATAGGGCAATATCTCTTCATGTGAACACTCTTGACACAACCATATCAATTACCCGTGCTAGCTAGGCACTTACCATCATGTCTCTAATTACATTTTGCACAAAGAGGATACTCAACATAAGATCTACCACCTTTCCCCTCATGGAGCTTGGGAGTAGACACCTTAATATCGTTGACTTGTGGAGCATTAGAAGGGCCTTGATTGGTAAACCTCTTCTTCCATCTTAGAAGAATTCTCATTTTTGGTTCTTACCTTCTTCAACTCTCTACCAACTTGCTTAAGCTTTTGCTCCTCAATTTGTTCGGCATGAACCATGAGACAAGAGATGTCCATGCTAGGAATCAACATATCGTACCTACACTCATTAACCACAAGATTGGATATCCCCATCATGAATTTGTTCATCTTAGATCTATAATCCGCACCCATAGTAGGAGCAAACTTGGATAATTGAGTGAACTTGAGGCTATAATCCTTCACGCTCATAAACTCTTGACGAAGGTCGATTAATTCTTGAATTTTCCTCTACCTTAATTCCAAGGAATTAACCTATTAAGGAAAGTCATCTTGAAAGCTCCCCAAGTAATCTGGCCTTCTTTAATTGGCCTCTCATCCTTACGTTGCTCATACCAAACCTGAGCCACGTCTTTGAGTTGGTAGGCGGCAAGTTCCTCCTTTTATTGAGAAGACACCCCCATAGCATCAAAAATATTGAACACTTCATCAATGATCCCTTGTGGGTCCCCTCCACCTTGAAACCGATGAAAGTAGGGGATTCATCCTTGTAAAATCCCTAATACTTGAAGCGGTAGTGCTAGAATTTAGGTTCACCTACACCGTAGCATCCTAGCCACATCATTAGCAAACACTTAAATCAAGCTATGTATGGACGACCTTATCTCAACGTTAGAGATAGCCCCTCATCAATAGGAACTTGTTGCTTTTGGGGAGCTTTAGGGGGAACCACCTCATTCAAATTCACTTTTCCTGCCCTTCGAGGATTGTTCCTTCTTGTTTTCATTGCCTATAAGCACAATAAAAGGAGTAGAAGAAAGGACTAAATGGATCTAGGAAACCTAGTCATGATTAAGGAATAAGAAGAGAGTGAAAGTTCCAAAGCATCACATATTCTCTTATTCATAAGTGTTGTGCGCTTCACAATTATCAATAAGACATTAATTAGACGTGGTTTAGTGAGACATAAATCCTTAGATTACTCAACCTCATGCTCTGATACCAAGTTTGTAACAACCTAAAGTACACCCTAGTCATTACCGGCGGCGGAGTCCTCGAAGATGACTAAGAAAATCCCTTAGCATACGTCATAGAACATCATTGGTCAAAATTGCTAATAAATTTAAAACTTTGTGTATATACGTAATGAGGTTTACATGGACCTCTCACACAGGAAGCTTACTCACATAATAATACATATGAATTTCTTCTAAATAATTGTCTCATATTAAAACAATCTAAGAGAAGTAAAACATTCAGTCATAGCCCTTATACAAATTCAAAGTTTCCAGGTAGGGTTTACATCAAAAACATCAACAATAGGAGAGAAAAGAATGTCTCTAGACAATACAAGTACCACCAAGGTAGAGTATATGGTGCAATCCTCGAACTAGAGGACATAGCAAAACTTGGAGTGTCTAGTCAAAGCGTTCTTGCTTTAGCCTCAAGATACCTCAATGGCCCGAACCTACAATGTTTGGGAAAAAGGGAAAAATATGGGTTAGTACAAACCACATGTACTAAGTATGGTCCCTATGCATAAAAATCATTAATGCATAAGAAAAGTAACCATTTAGTAAAAACCATGCATAACATGCAATAACTCAATATACACATGTATGGAACATTATAATTCAACCCAACATATAAGCAACTGAAGCAACACGTGTGCAATTCTAATAATAAAGCCCCATAACCCTATCCAAAACTATGTATCACCTTAAGCAACCCACTTCATACTGATAACATATTCTCATAATTTTCCTAACATGCTTCATACATCAATTCTATCCCATTGCTTAGCAACATAATTATAATCTTATCTTTAAAAGAACACTTCTAAAACCATATTATTGGATCCCACATGTGCAATGTGTAAGAGAAGTCCCATACCCTCCCTTACACTATGAAGTATCCTTTAAGACGACCCTAATAAGAGTTCACATGCATGCTTGTTCATTTACTTTTACATTAGAGGAAGAAGTGTAATAACTGATATAAGTCCATGTGAGTTATATAGAATTCATTTTTTACTCCCACACCAAAAAGACAGGGTTAACACTTGCCTATGGTGTAACCATTGCTACATAGTTATCTAGGTGGATCCACTAAGCTAGAGTCCTATGTGGGCACATAAATAAGGGTCAAGGAGATTGTTACTAGAAACGTTGACTTACTAGACGTGGAGATTTCCACCTCATGAGCCAACACATATTCTGGGAATCCAGTTTTACTAAGCTGAGGAACCCATGTGGAAGGTCTCCATCTCATTTACATGTCCTTTGAGTGGTAAGAAATTATTCTTTTTAGTAATCATCTTATTTCATCATACAAGTTCACATTACTATCTCCTATGCCCGTATGTAACATCTTATCATATTAGTTCATAGGTCATCAAAAGTGAGAACAATCATCTCACTTTAGACACCACTCCACAAATGAGTAAACATTTATCTTTACACTTTTTATAATAATGAGAAACTACTTTCAATCATAATATATTTGTATCATAACATACACACATAACTCATGTTTAATTCAATGTCTTAGGGTTAAGGATGAGGAATACCTAGAATCAACATCACAACCACACATTAGACATAGAACAATTACTATCTAAGTAACTCATAATTCACAATTGAATCCAAGAAGAACCAATCGAAATACCTTCTTGACCTCTTCAAGAACCTTCATACTTCCATTACCAAGAATACATAGGCAAGGTATATTCGAGAAGCAATTACTTATTTAACAACAATGTAGTAAATCTACTTGTTCATCATTTTCACAATTCACCCTAGTAATTCAAGGTTTTCATGAACATAGGGAAACACACGGGTCTAGGAAAAACTCCTAGTAAATTGTCAATTATCCCTCAATATATACTTAAACAAAATTCATCATAATTCATCACAATTAATTCATAACCTCGTTTTTCAATGAAGATCCATGTCAGAAGAAAAAGCCTAGTTTTCGGGGGATTTAGAAATCATCCTTTGGAGGGACCTCTTGGGGAATGGAATCCCATGAGTAAAAGAAACCATATCTTAAAGATGATGAAGCCACAAAATTGGGTTGGAAACTTTAAAACTTGACCTTCTTCTTGGAGTTGTAATCGTGTTCAATGGCGGTTTGGCGGAAGAGAGAATTTGAGAGAGATGAGAGTGATTTTTGATTTACACTTTGGAGCACTGATTTGGGTGTTAAAAGTGACTTAAAACTGACCTTAAAACTTTATATAGTCATCCATTAATTTTTTCTAAAAGACCCCTCACTTAATTGGGTCTTTTTGTTTAGTCAAATTGATTTAAAAACGATGCGAACGGATGTGGGAAGTTGTTGCGAGTCGCGTGGGCAATTAAAAATATTTTTTTTCTGAAATTCAGATTGATGAAGAGAGCCTCATGGATGCCACGTGTCATGAGGCAATTTTCGCCAAATGAGTGTTGAGGGAACGACGGGTTGCAGCAACTAGTTCTTGGCTACACGCAGGCTGTTTTGCCAGCATTCTTGCCGAAGTTTGGGTCCTCCTCAAGGACCCTTTTGTTGGTCCTTGGGTTGTCGTTACTGGGTGTTTGGACCCTTTATACTATATTTTACCTATTTAACACTTTTTTCTAGTTGTAGACTTAATTTGACACACGCAAACCTTCACAAAACATAGGGACGCCTACTAGTTCAATTCCACTAGTTTCTGGAGGTCAAGGTCTTTCTTTGACGTTCTGACTCTAATACCTCCTAATTATGTTTTCTATTGTTTCTTTACGTACAAAACATTATTATTCAACATATCAGGATCTAGTATAGGTCATGGAAAATAAGGGGTGTTACAGGTGTAACCAATCATACATAGCTCCATAAGTGGTACCCACAAGCTATAACATACGGCGGCACGTAGTTATGGAAGATGGATATTGATTCTAGAAAAGTTACTTACTAGCGTGGAGGTTTCCATATCATAGCACAACATCTATGTTGGGAACCGGGAGTTTCTAAACGTGAAGGTTACCTTGTGGGAAACAGGACTTACGAACATGAAGTCCCCACGTTCATTTATTATGTTCACTTAGTGCTAGGTTCTAACTATCTTTTTAGATATATTTAGGCCTTTAATTCATTAGTTCATAAAGAAGGCTTTAGGAGCTTGCTCCTTCATACCTCATATAACTTATATGTTTCAAAGATGAAAATTTTCTTTCATCATAGACCCTACTTTATGTGAGAATGTCCTTTCATATTCATACAATCGTACATCATGTGAGTGTGCATAGAATGTGAGATCTACCTTCACGTAAATATCACTAATTATACATGTTCATAACTTCATTAATCATATACTTCACATGCATTGAAATAGGTAACGATGCATAGGAGAACTATCCTATCCTTACTCATGATGAATCTATCCTATTAATAGGCATACATAAAGTGTGTGTGTGTATATTGGTCAACATGATCACATAATGGCTATAACAAAACCTTGAAGAAGCCACCCTCTGAAGATCGCAACGCATGTACAACAATATCAATTATCAAGTCATACACACATATTGAGTATTAAAGACTAAAGACTACACACACTGACATTATATCGTAAGAGGCAAGAATATATATCAACATGATCATAGACACTCCTAGCATACTTTGATCACACATTCATATGGGGTTCATATAGGTAGGGATCATGCTATAAGAGTATTCATCATCATTAGACATCATAGACGACACCTAATCCTAACATGATCATCACCTATACACAACATCATCCAAACACCTAAATCACGCAAGTAGTGTGAAAGACTATTCATATAACTTCAAATAACTTCAATTCACTTAGGCATTATATTAGATTCAAGGCTACATCCCTTATCTTCCTAGACATGATATAATCATATCAATTCATCGTGCATCTAATGCCTTCAAGGCCATGATCATCACACTACATGAAATATGACCATTAACAAAGATAAATCTGGTCCCTAAAAGCCTTTTTCTCATCCCTAAAAGTTGGTAGGGACCTAAAAAATATGGTCGCAAATCGTCCCTAAAGGCTTCTTCGCTAAAAGGCAATTGGGACGAGTTTTTTTAACCGGTTCCTGAAGCAATTTGCTACCAGGTTTATTCTGCTCCCTAAGACTCTTTTAGGGACCAAGTATGTAGTCCTAAAATTCCATTTTTGGTTCCACTTATTTGGTAACTACAAACTTTAGCATCCACCTTCTCTTGTCCTAAGAGACTTTTTAGGACAATGTATTCAGTCACTACAAATTTTATATATATATATTAGAAAATATGTATTCACTGTATTATAAAATATCAATAATCTCAGTATTTTATCTATATAATTAATTTCAAAAAAATAGAGCAAGATTCCATCTGCAGCAAAATAGCATGGTCCATCCAATATAAGTTATTACATTCATTACACAACTTGAAAATTTGCACATCAATCTTTGCAAAATTATAACCTCATCATCTCTTGTGTTTTGGACATGTAAGCTTATCAAATATTCGAATCATACAAAAGACATACAATAAATATTATTAAAAACTATGGATAAGTTCTATTTGTAGATTAAAAAATCAGATGGTTTAGAGTCAATTCTAAAGCAAATCTCTATGAAATATATGATGTGTCATTTATACCTGCATATGTAGTTTCAGATTAACGGTCAACACATCAATAATAAAATTACAGTATAGATTACTTTTGCAGCTTCACAATCGGATACAAAAACATACCTAAAAGGATTTAAGTCCCTAATATCATCAAGTCATACCTTTCCCATCTGCACCTCAAGTTCCTCCCTTTGCAGAAAGGTTTCTCCAGATAACCCTTCTAGACTTTTGTAACAAATTAATAGGATCAGTGGCGGATCTAGGAATTTAAGGTTGTGGGTTCTTTAAAGTGAAAATATAAAAAATGTGTTAATAGTGAGATTCGAACCTTGGTACAACAACACTAAAAAAGTCTTAAGTACCCATCCAGGAGCCATTGGGCCAACTAAATCATTTATTCATTGGGTATTCTATGTTAATCGTATACAAATATCTATCAATTTCTACATAGATATTTATATTCCGTAACGAAGTTATAGGGTGCTCGAGCACCCGACAGACACCATGAGGGTCCGCCTCTGTATAGGATGAAATAATATGCTGGTTATAAGGAAATGGAAAATGCAATAGCATTCTCTATTTTATAAGCTATAAATAAGTAAATCATCCTCACCTCAAAATATTAAAAATACTTGTCAAGAAATAATGATCCGAAAAAAATTCACGATTCCTTCAGCTAAATTACGGTCACTTCCTTTCCATCTACCTTTAATGTTGAACTGCCATCATGTGTAATCATGTAAAATTTATTAAATATAAATTAATAAAATGATTCGGATTATATTGAATTCATAAATATATTAATTCAAATAAATATTGTGGATTGATATAATTGAGTTAAATATTTAAGTCCAATAAATATGGATTTAATTAAAGTCTAAATTAATTGATTTGGGCTACATTGGATGAACCCAATTTGTTAAACCCAATCTCATCTCATTATAGAGCCCATCTTGGCGCCACGTGTGCAGATGATGTGGCATGCCAAGTCAAATAAGAAAACCAATAGAATCATGACATGTACCAAAGATGACAAGCCCACTCAATAAAGCCCAAATGCCATGTCACTTAAATCTGATTGGCTGAACGGAATCCTATTCCAATCGCAACTCCTCTATTTTAAAACCATAAATAGGAGTCCTCATAATTCAGAAAAGGGACAGAAAATTCTAAACAAGAAGCTAGAGAAAATCCATGGTACAAACGCCATTTAATTCTCTATAAAGCTACAAGTTAAAGAATTCAAGCATTAAAGTTCAAGAACGAGCAAGATCAAGACCACCAAATTCAAGAACAAGCTCGAAGCCCTTGAATTCAAATAAAAGTCATGATCAAGATAAAGTTCAAGTTCATCATAGATTCAAGAACAAGCTTTAAAGCCCTTGAATTTATATTTGAAAAGGCAAATTCAGAGGAATTATAGAGATTGTAACACTCGCATTTGAAATAATAAAATTGATTGTTGCTGTAATTTTCCGTTCTTGATTATTGTTTTCTTGACGCGATTTTTATTGTCTACAAATTCTGGAACGCCCAGTGGGACAATCTCTACCTCTCATCTCAACTTTTCAAACGTCAAAGAATATCGAGATGACTTCCATGAACAACAACTCTCGATCAACCGGCACTAAGGTCACTAGCTTCAAGTTCTCTACTGAAGTTGAAGACATCCTTGGTGTTACCTTTGGAAGTTTTGGAGCTGTTACGAGAAGCAAGGCTGCTACACTAGGACAACAAACGCTTCAAGTGTCGTCTGCGTCAACTCCTATTTTTGGGTCTTCGACTCCAAAAGGAGAAAGTTCCTCCACAAATGCTCTAGAAGGAGGAAGTAGTGTTGCTGAAAAGATCAAGAAGACATTGGCTCTACTTGAGCAATCTGGTTCCAAGAACTCTACCACAAGGGAGAACTGTCATTCAACTTATGAATCATCTCCACGTATATCGTGTAACGTGAGTCCACTAAAAATTAACTTACACGAAAACCCATGTTACTCTCCTGCATCTCCGATGATCATGCAAACGATGGTGACTACTGCTTCCTCTCCTAGAGAACAACTCGCAAACCTGACGAAGTTGGTTGAAGGATTGACGAAGCATGTACAACACCAAGAATCTCGAATTGACATGTTGATGGACAGGATAGAAGGACTTTTAGATGGAGATGCGAGCCGTGCACCTGGAAAGGGCATTGAAGTTAAAGAAATCTAAGATCCTGCTAAGAAAGCCCCGTTTGTTAAAGAGATGTCAGTTTCTTCTGAAGGAATGATCCCACTCGATCGCTTCAAAGAGTTTATTGAAGGCACTATCAAAGATAAGTATGAAGTCTCCACCAAGTCTTCCCATATTTATGTTAAGCCATATACTGCTAGGATTGATAATTTTAAAATGCCTGTTGGTTATCAACCTCCCAAATTTCAACAATTTGAGGAAAAAGGAAATCTGAAACAACATGTCGCCCACTTCGTGGAGACATGTAATAATGCTGGAACATATGGAGACTATCTTGTCAAACAGTTTGTCCGCCCTCTAAAAGGAAATGCCTTTGATTTGTACACGGATCTCGAAGCTAACTCTATTGATAGTTGGGAGCAACTAGAACATGAGTTTCTCAATCGCTTCTATAGCACAAGGCGCACGGTGATCATAGTAGAAATCACGAATACTCGCCAAAGGAAGGATGAATCAGTCATAGATTTCATAAATCGATGGAGGAACGCGAGCCTAAATTGCAAGGACAAGCTTAGTGAAGATTCTGCAATGGAAATGTGTATTCAAGGAATGCACTGGAAGCTTCTTTACATCTTGCAAGGAATAAAACCAAAATCTTTTGAGGATTTTGCTACTCGGGCTCATGATATGGAGTTGAGCATGTTATCTGCCGGAAAAGATATGACTATTGTCCATGATCGTCGCAAAGGAAGGGACAAACAGGAACCCAAGAGATGGAGCAAGTTTCTGCCAAGAAATGACAACAAAGAATCTATGAGTGTAAATGTGTCACCCGCAAAGTTCACCACGAATGAGGGCATAAAACAAAATGTGAGAACAACTTTCTAAGCACGTTCAAATCAAAAGTCTATGCTAAGGGAGATGCAAGGAAAAAAGTATACCTTCTTGGATTCAGACGTTTCCGAAATTTTTGACAAATTGCTTGAGTTAAAGCTCATTGACTTTCCAGAGATGAAGCGACCCGATGAAGCGGGAAAAACTGATGACCCAAATTATTGCAAGTATCACAGACCTGTAAGTCATCCTCTTGAAAAATGTTGTCTTTAAGGATAGAGTGATGCGATTGGTTAACGAAAATAAAATTATCCTTGATGATGAGAAGGCTAGTTCTAACCAGATCTCTATCACATTTGGGTCATTGGATCCAATCCAAATGTATATCTCTGAAAAGCATGAAGAAAAGCCAGTAGAACAGGACGTTGACATAGATATTGATGAGGGTTGGATTCTTGTAACTACGCGAAGACACAACAAGTCAAGATTACGAAAATAATTATCTGAGCAACCGGTTAGAGGAAAAATGGTGAAGAAATCAGAGAAGAAAAAATCAATCAAGCGCCCCAAACGGGCAAAGGTTGAAGTGCATCACTACCAAAAACCTCGACGTCTTGTTACTCTAGAGGTATTTTTGCCAAGCTCGTTCGACACAAAGTTTACTCAAGGCAATGTCGAGGCATCATGTTTCAATGTGGATAAAGGACAAACAATGAAGGTGCCTCCTTCTGTAAAAGAAGGAACAACGAGTGAATCCTCACCAAAAGTGTCTCCAAGGGGAAAAGAAAAAGAAACAAGGGAAATCTCAGAAATGATGTCTCTTTCATCTTCTGAAAAATCTTTTGAACTTTCTTCCAAAGAAGCACATGTCTGTTATAATAAAATCACATTTACGGATAACGATATTCTATTTGGGGAAACACTACACAATCGTCCTTTGTATATGGTGGGTCATGTGCTAAAGAAGAAGATAAATAGAATCTTAATAGATAAAGGATCTGGAGTCAACATTTTGCCTATCCACACATTGAAGGAACTTGGCATCACGACTGGGGAACTTAGTGAAAGTCGTCTGTTCGTACAAGGATTTAATCAAGGCGGGCAGAGGTCCATAGGCTCTATTAAATTAGAGATCCACATGGAATATTTGCGATCAAGCGCATGGATGCATGTTATTGACGCAAAGACATCATACAATATATTACTTGGCAGGCCTTGGGTACATGAGAATAGAATTGTCTCATCTTATTACTATCAACGTTTGAAATATCTTGAAGGTGGAATTGAAAGAAAGAGTGTTGCAGATGATAATCCTTTCACCGAAGTGGAGACACACTTTGCGGATGCGAAATTCTATATGAGAAGTTATGTTGTTAAAGGGGTCAAATCCAATGACGTCAAATCAATCAAGATTGATAATATCATAAGCATAAGAACTGATGCAGCTATCGAAAAGGTGAAAATTGACACTAAAGACTCTTGTCCCATTCTTAATGAAGGGAAGATCCTGTCTTCAAAGAAGAAGAAGACTTCTAGGCTTTGCTATGTTCCAAAAGCGAAGAAAGAATAAGATCAACCATCTAACCTTGAAGAAAATGCATTAAGAGGGCTAACTCTTCCTATCAGACGGATTAATGCAATAAACTTGTCTTCAAAGTTGCCAGAAAAGTCAGTCGCTCAAGATCAAGTGCTAGATATGGCTCTCCCTACAAAGCGCACAAGAGAAGGTTTTGATCCCAATGCTTACAAGTTATTTGTGAAGGCAGGATACAAACCTAGCGAGCCATCATCGCTAGGGAAACTCCCATAAGAAGATACAACTAGGAAAGCGCGTGAAGGCCTAGGTTATAGTCAACTGCCGCCAATTCGCATTTCCATAAGAAGGTCTAGTAATAATCATATAACTTTTGAAGATGAGGTCACTGGTCCCAATAAAAGGCCTTCTGTCTTTGATCGACTATGTGAAGAGACAACAAGAATTTCGGTGATTGAGAGGTTAGGTCCTCTGAAGAAGAAGAATAAGAACCTGAGAAGTTATTTAAAAGTTACAAGGCCTACTTCACATTTGATTCAAAAGGATTTCAAAAGTTTGATTCCTTCTAGGATGAGGCGACGAGTGGAATTTATGGTTTCCTGTAAAGAGGAACTCAAGGCAAAGGTTCATACTGTGGTTTACACGAAAGAGTGCGAGAAAGATGAAGAAAGTGTAGGCTCCTCAAATCATGTTACAATCCAGAATGAGTACGATTCTTTGCCTCAATAGAAGATTGAGGAAGAGGTAGAAGATATTGTCTCGTGTTGTCATATATCAGTCAATGACAATGATCCTGTGGAAGAGGAAGATGTTAAAGATGCGCCACCAGAACTTGAAGAAGGAGTAAAGATCACAATAGATCCTTTGAAGGAAGTTAACCTTGGCACTGATGAAGTTCCGATCATGTTACAATCCAGAATGAGTACGATTCTTTGCCTCAATAGAAGATTGAGGAAGAGGTAGAAGATATTGTCTCGTGTTGTCATATATCAGTCAATGACAATGATCCTGTGGAAGAGGAAGATGTTAAAGATGCGCCACCAGAACTTGAAGAAGGAGTAAAGGTCACAATAGATCCTTTGAAGGAAGTTAACCTTGGCACTGATGAAGTTCCGAAGCCAACTTACTTGAGTGCGTTTCTAGAAATTGATGAAGAAGTCACTTACATGAATATACTCAAAGAATATAGAGATGTATTCGCTTGGAGTTACAAAGAAATGCCTGGATTGAATCCTAGAGTAGCGGTCCATCCATTGGCAGTCAAAAATGGTTCTCGTCCAGTTAAACAAGATCAAAGATGTTTTAGACCAGACTTGATTCCGTTGATAGAAAATGAAGTTAACAAACTCATTGAGGCAGGCTTTATTCGTGAGGTCAAATATCCTACATGGATTTCAAGTATTGTTTCTGTGAGGAAGAAGAATGATCAAATTCGAGTTTGCGTTGACTTTAAAGATCTCAATAATGCATGCCCTAAAGATGAGTTTCCTCTTCCCATTCTAGAGTTGATGATTGATGCCACCACTGGTTATGAGGCAATGTCGTTAATGGATGGTTCTTCTTGATATAATCAAATCCGCATGTCATCAAAAGATGAAGAACTCACTGCATTTCGCACGCCAAAAGGTATTTATTGCTACAAAGTGATGCCATTTGGTTTAAAGAATGCTGGCGCCACATATCAAAGGGCTATGCAAAATATCTTTGACGACTTGCTCCATAAAAATGTTGAATGTTATGTTGATGATTTGGTAGTAAAGTCGAGGAAGAGGGGTGATCATTTGAATGACTTAAGGATGGTGTTTGAGTTACTCCGAAGATATCAACTAAGGATGAATCCATTGAAATGTGCCTTCGGAGTTACTTCTTGCAAGTTCCTTGTCTTTATTGTGAGAGATCGAGGAATTGAAATTGATCAAGCCAAAGTCGATGCAATATCAAAGATGCATGAACCTCGAGATATTCGTGAGTTAAAAAGTCTCCAAGGAAAGTTAGACTACTTGAGAAGGTTCATCTCAAATCTAGCGGGGAGATGTCAACCATTCAGTCATGTCATGAAGAAAGGTGCTCCTTTTAATTGGGACCAAACATGTAGCGAAGCCTTTAAAAGTATCAAATCGTATCTAGCGAAACCTCCGGTTTTGGCAGCCCCTATACCTGGAAAACCATTGATACTCTACATTGCAGCACAAGAAAGGTCTGTAGGAGCCCTGTTAGCTCAAGAGAATAGTGAAGGCAAAGAAAATGCTCTTTATTACTTAAGTAGAACGATGACGCCAAATGAGCTAAATTTTTCGCCAATTGAAAAGTTATGCTTGGCACTGATCTTCTCAATTCAAAAGATGAAGCATTATTTTCAAGATCATGTTGTCCGCCTTAATTCTAGAGCAAATCCCATCAAGTTTGTTATGTCAAAACCTGTCCTTAGTGACCGACTAGCAAGATGGTACCTCCAATTCCAACAATATGAGATTGTGTACATCCCTCAAAAATCCGTGAAGGGACAAGCACTAGTGGATTTCTTAGCAGACCATCCTATACCAAATGTTGGGAGTTAACTGATGAGTTTCCTGATGAAGATGCGATGCTTATTGAAGTTCAACCTCCTTGGAAAATGTACTTGACGGGGTTGCATATCGCGGCGGAGCTGGTGCTGGCGTGGTGTTCATCACTTCACAAGAAGAGACTCTACCATTCTCTTTTACTCTAAAACAATGTTGCTCCAATAATGTCGCTGAATATCTAGTACTGATACTTGGACTTGAAATGGCCGTTTACATGAAACAATTACATTTACAGGTCTTCGGTGACTCGCAATTGGTGATTAATCAACTCTTAGGAAGTTATGAGGTAAAAAAGCCTGAGTTGCTCCCTTATCATGATTATTCTCAAAAGTTCATAAAATGGCTTGGGGATGTAACCCTTCAACATGTGCGTCAAGAATAAGAAAGTTGATGCATTGGATACTCTAGCTTCAACGCTAACCCTTCCTGATCAAACGCAAGTAACTGTCTGTCAAAAATGACAGTACCACCGTCAAATGAGGAAGAATATATTGAAAATAAGCTTGATCATATCGTCGCCATTGTTGAAGCTGCGAAGGAAGATTGGAGACAACCCATCATTGACTACCTATGTTATGGGATACTTCCAGAAAATCCAAGAAGAAGAACTGACATACGTCGTCGTGCACCTCGTTTCCTTTACTACAAGGATACATTATATAGGGGATCATTTGGGGGTATGTTATTACGATCTCTGGGAGAGGAAGAAGCGATTCAAGCTTTGCAAGAAGTACACTCAGGAGTATGTGGATCACCTCAATCTGGACCAAAACTTCACTTTCACATAAAGAGTATGGGGTATTACTGGACAACCATAGAGAAAGATTGCTTATATTACGCCAGGAAATGCGATGCTTGTCAATTTCATGAGAATTTCATTCATCAGCCACCCGAAGTATTGCACCCAACCATCGCATCTTGGCCATTTGACGCTCGGGGACTGGATATTGTAGGACCATTACCGAAGTCTTCTGGTGGACACTTCTACATTTTGGTTGCAACTGCTTACTTTTGAAAATGGGCTGAAGCTGTCTCTCTTAAAGAGGTGAAGAAAGAGAATGTTGCAAATTTTATCCGACTAAATATTATCTATCGCTTTGGCATCCCTCGCTATATAATAACAGACAATGGCAAACCATTTGATAACAAGTTAATGAACAAGATTTGTGATCTTTTGACTTTAAGCAGCGTAAATCTTCTATGTACCATGTTGCCGCTAATGGTCTTGCTGAAGCATTCAATAAGACTCTATGCAACCTGCTCAAGAAAGTTGTCTCCAAATCCAAACGGGATTGGCATGAAAGAATGGAAGAAGCTTTGTGGGCATATAGGATAACATATCGCACACCAACTCAAGCAACACCATATTCGCTTGCTTTTGGAGTTGAAGGAGTCCTGCCACTCGAGCGTCAAATACCCTCCTTAAGACTTGCTATTCAAGAAGGGCTCACTGAGGAAGAAAATGCTTGATTGCGTCTTGCTGAGTTAGAAGCACTTGATCAAAAGAGGTTAGAAGCTCAAAGAAACCTTGAATGTTATCAAGCTCGTCTATCTCGTGCTTTTAATAAGAAGGTTCACTTGAGGTGCTTTCAAGTTGGAGATCAAGTTCTCGCGGTTAGAAGACCAATCATTATTTCGCACAAGTCTGGGGGCAAATTTACCTCAAAGTGGGATGGACCATATGTCGTACAAGAAGCATATTCAAATGGTGCTTACAAGCTTGTTGATGCTGATGGCTTAAGGATCGGTCCTATTAATGCCAAATTTCTAAAGCTATACTATCCTTGAAGGAAGATGATGCTCCTTAAGGTACAAGCCTAAACTGCATGTTACTCCTAGCCCGCAAGAGAATAAATTGTGTTCGGCACAACCACAAAAAAAAATAATCACTCAAATCCCCAGAACTACGTTGTGACTCGATCCCCTTTATTGAGGTACGTAGGCGCTTAGAATCATATTCTAAGTTCAGTTGCATGAGTGTCAAAAAATAAAAATGTTCCCACTTAAATTGAAAGAAAAGTCAAAGCGCTATGCATATTATCTTTTGTCTCATCAAATTTTAGACTTGTATGAAGTATTGATGGGTCTATGGAAGGGGAAAACCCTTATAAAATATGAGTCTCTTATTAGTACGGTGGAAGTCTTTAAATTAGATCAAGTGAAGTATCCAAATTCCCTAAGTATACAGGTTGAAGTATTCAAATACTCTAAGTATGAAGGTAAGACTTCAAGTATATAAGTACAAGTCTCCAAATGCGTATGTAATTGAATTCCATGCCTAAAGGTGCGCGAGAATTGTCCCTTTGCAGATTAAGCTAGCTTTGTTGCGGATTATCCCTCAATATATCTTTTAATTTCTATGTTTCAAGGTGGACAAACTTGTTCCTTTGCACCTTAAGCTAGGACTTTTCACGGATGTATACTTAAAAGAATCTTTTTAAATTTTCATGTCTTAAGGTGGACAATATTTGTTTCTTTGCACCTTTCGTTGACCTTTTCACTGTTGTATATTTAAAAGGATCTTTAAATTTTACATGCTTTAAGGTGGACGATATTTGTCCCTTTGCACCTTAATCTAGCTTTGTTGCGAATTTGTCCTTCAACGAATCTTTAAATTTCTATGCCTTAAGGTGGAAAAACTTCTCCCTTTGCACCTTAAGCAAGAGTTCCGACGGATTTATCTTTAAAAGCATCTTTAAATTTCCATGCCTTAAGGTGGACAATATTTGTCCCTTTGCACCTTTAACTGGTCTTTTCACGGGTTTATCCTGTCTCAAGTTGGTCAAACATTCAGGACCTTGTAACACCTTGAGGTAATCTTCAGGGCGGGAGCGTTACATGGTATCCTATCAAAGATTCAAGTTGTTCAAGCATTCGGGACCTTGTAACACCTTGAGTTTATTTTCAAGGCGGGAGTGTTACACGGTATTCTAGTAACGCTTCATGGTCAAACATTCAGGACCTTGTAACGCCTTGAGGTTATCTTCAAGGCGGGAGCGCTACATGGTATCCTATAAAATCTTCAAGTTGGTCAAGCATTCGGGACCTTGTAACGCCTTGAGGTTATCTTCAAGGCGGGAGCGCTACATGGTATCCTATAAAATCTTCAAGTTGGTCAAGCATTCGGGACCTTGTAACGCCTTGAGGTTATCTTCAAGGCGGGAGCGCTACATGGTATCCTATAAAATCTTCAAGTTGGTCAAGCATTCGGGACCTTGTAACGCCTTGAGGTTATCTTCAAGGCGGGAGCGCTACATGGTATCCTATAAAATCTTCAAGTTGGTCAAGCATTCGGGACCTTGTAACGCCTTGAGGTTATCTTCAAGGCGGGAGCGCTACATGGTATCCTATAAAATCTTCAAGTTGGTCAAGCATTCGGGACCTTGTAACGCCTTGAGGTTATCTTCAAGGCGGGAGCGCTACATGGTATCCTATAAAATCTTCAAGTTGGTCAAGCATTCGGGACCTTGTAACGCCTTGAGGTTATCTTCAAGGCGGGAGCGCTACATGGTATCCTATAAAATCTTCAAGTTGGTCAAGCATTCGGGACCTTGTAACGCCTTGAGGTTATCTTCAAGGCGGGAGCGCTACATGGTATCCTATAAAATCTTCAAGTTGGTCAAGCATTCGGGACCTTGTAACGCCTTGAGGTTATCTTCAAGGCGGGAGCGCTACATGGTATCCTATAAAATCTTCAAGTTGGTCAAGCATTCGGGACCTTGTAACGCCTTGAGGTTATCTTCAAGGCGGGAGCGCTACATGGTATCCTATAAAATCTTCAAGTTGGTCAAGCATTCGGGACCTTGTAACGCCTTGAGGTTATCTTCAAGGCGGGAGCGCTACATGGTATCCTATAAAATCTTCAAGTTGGTCAAGCATTCGGGACCTTGTAACGCCTTGAGGTTATCTTCAAGGCGGGAGCGCTACATGGTATCCTATAAAATCTTCAAGTTGGTCAAGCATTCGGGACCTTGTAACGCCTTGAGGTTATCTTCAAGGCGGGAGCGCTACATGGTATCCTATAAAATCTTCAAGTTGGTCAAGCATTCGGGACCTTGTAACGCCTTGAGGTTATCTTCAAGGCGGGAGCGCTACATGGTATCCTATAAAATCTTCAAGTTGGTCAAGCATTCGGGACCTTGTAACGCCTTGAGGTTATCTTCAAGGCGGGAGCGCTACATGGTATCCTATAAAATCTTCAAGTTGGTCAAGCATTCGGGACCTTGTAACGCCTTGAGGTTATCTTCAAGGCGGGAGCGCTACATGGTATCCTATAAAATCTTCAAGTTGGTCAAGCATTCGGGACCTTGTAACGCCTTGAGGTTATCTTCAAGGCGGGAGCGCTACATGGTATCCTATAAAATCTTCAAGTTGGTCAAGCATTCGGGACCTTGTAACGCCTTGAGGTTATCTTCAAGGCGGGAGCGCTACATGGTATCCTATAAAATCTTCAAGTTGGTCAAGCATTCGGGACCTTGTAACGCCTTGAGGTTATCTTCAAGGCGGGAGCGCTACATGGTATCCTATAAAATCTTCAAGTTGGTCAAGCATTCGGGACCTTGTAACGCCTTGAGGTTATCTTCAAGGCGGGAGCGCTACATGGTATCCTATAAAATCTTCAAGTTGGTCAAGCATTCGGGACCTTGTAACGCCTTGAGGTTATCTTCAAGGCGGGAGCGCTACATGGTATCCTATAAAATCTTCAAGTTGGTCAAGCATTCGGGACCTTGTAACGCCTTGAGGTTATCTTCAAGGCGGGAGCGCTACATGGTATCCTATAAAATCTTCAAGTTGGTCAAGCATTCGGGACCTTGTAACGCCTTGAGTTTATTTTCAAGGCGGGAGTGTTACACGGGATTCTAGTAAAGCTTCATGGTCAAACATTCAGGACCTTGTAACACCTTGAGGTTATCTTCAAGGCGGGAGCGCTACATGGTATCCTATAAAATCTTCAAGTTGGTCAAGCATTCGGGACCTTGTAACATCTTGAGTTTATTTTCAAGGTGGGAGTGTTACACGGTATTCTAGTAAAGGTTCATGGTCAAACATTCAGTACCTTGTAACACCTTGAGGTTATCTTCAAGGCGGGCGCGTTACATGGTATCCTGTTAAATCTTCAAGTTGGTCAAGCATTCGGGACCTTGTAACACCTTGAGTTTATATTCAAGGCGGGAGTGTTACACGGTATTCTAGTAAAGCTTCAGGGTCAAACATTCAGGACCTTGTAACACCTTGAGGTTACCTTCAAGGCGGGAGCGTTACATGGTATCCAATTAAATCTTCAAGTTGGTCAAGCAAACGGGACCTTGTAACACCTTGAATTTATTTTCAAGGCGGGAGCATTACACGGTATTTTAGTAAACCTTCATGGTTAAGCATTCGGGACCTTGTAATACCTTGAGGTTTTCTTCAAGGCGGGAGCGTTACACGGTATTCTAGTAAAGCCTCAAGTTGGTTAAGCATTCGAGACCTTGTAAAACCTTGAGGTTATTTTCAAGGCGGGAGCATTACACGGTATTCTAGTAAAGCTTCATAGTTAAACATTCGGAACCTTGTAACACCTTGAGTTTATTTTCAAGGGGGGGATTGTTACTCGGTGTTCTAGTAAAAGCTTCAAGTTGGTTAAGCATCAGGAACCTTGTAAAACCTTGAGGTTATTTTCAAGGCGGGAGCATTATACGGTATTCTAGTAAAGCATCAAGTTGGTTAAGCATTCGGGGCCATGGAACACCTTGACAGTATTATTTATTTATTTTGTTAAGGCATGGACGTTAAGCACATTTTTATGTGATAAATCCTTCCATTATGTAGCCTCCATAAAATATAAAGTTTCTTTTGCTGATCTACAAAAAAAAAATGGAAATACAAGTGAAGTAGAGATTGTTACCCGTCATGATGTTTGAGACTCGAAAGGTATTAAATCTCGAATCTTGGATGTATTGCAGACCTTTATGTGTAGATTCAGAATCACCAAGTGGATTGTGATTTCGTTGTTCCTACGTCAAGACACGAGATTTTTAGTAAGTCACACAAATCTGAAATTCTTTAGCA
This sequence comes from Solanum pennellii, assembly GCF_001406875.1. Lineage (NCBI taxonomy): Eukaryota > Viridiplantae > Streptophyta > Magnoliopsida > Solanales > Solanaceae > Solanum > Solanum pennellii. Next base: position 18,396,356 of record NC_028646.1, read on the forward strand.
TGGCAAAATCTAGAGCTAACTTCAAAAAATCATCTAGAAAGATTCTGAAGGTATTAAATTTTGAATTTTTGATATGTTATATATCGAAAAGTCTAGTTTTTGAAAAATCAAACGGTTCATAATTTTCATTTTTCTACAATGAAATATGAATTTTCTATGACGAACATGTCTGGTTGTAAAAAAGTGACGAATTTTAGCATGACAAAATCTAGAGCTTAATCTAAAAAATCATCTAGAAAGATTGTGAAGGTATTAAATTTTTAATTTTGGATACTTTATAGATCGAAAAGTCTAGTTTTTGAACAACCAAACGGTTCATGATTTTTATTTTTCTACAATGAGATATGAATTTTCTATGACGAACATGTCATGCGTAAAAAAGTGACGAATTTTAGCATGACAGAATCTAGAGCTAACTTCAAAAAATCATCTAGAAAGATTCTGAGAGTATTAAATTTTGAATTTTGGATATGTTTGAGATCGAAAAGTCTAGTTTCTAAAAAGTCAAACGGTTCATGATTTTGATTTTTTTACATTGAGATATGAATTTTCTACGACGAAGATGTCAGGCTGTAAAAAAGTGACGAATTTTAGCATGACAGAATCTAGAGCTAACTTCAAAAAATCATCTAGAAAGATTCTGAAAGTATTAAATTTTAAATTTTGGATAAGTTAGAGATCGAAAAGTCTAGTTACTAAAAAATCAAACGGTTCACGATTTTGATTTTTTTAACAATGAGATATGAATTTTCTACGACGAACATGTCAGGCTGTAAAAAAAAGTGATGAATTTTTAGCATGACAGAATCTAGAGCTAACTTCAAAAAATCATCTAGGAAGATTCTGAAGGTATTAAATTTTGAATTTCGGGTATTTTAAATATCTAAAAGTCTAGTTTCTGAAAAATCAAACGGTTCATGATTTTGATTTTTCTACAATGAGATATGAATTTTCTACGACAGACATGTCAAGCTGTAAAAAAGTGACGAAAAAAAAGAAGTGGAAAATTACCTTGAGTATGCCCTTTTCCTCATAGGCTCACAATCTGTAATTGAAGATAAAATTATGGAGACAATGTATCTATTTATAGATGTCATGTGGTGGGTAAAATCCTTCTCCCAGTTCAATTACAATTTCTTTTTGATTTGGGCTATAAAACATATATATGAATATGAAATTGAGTAGGATTACAATTCCTAGTTCAATTAAAATTTCTTTTTGTCTTGGGCAATAAAACATAATATGAATATGAAATTGAGTAGGATTACAATTCCTAGTTCAATTACAATTTCTTTTTGGGTTGTGCAATAAACATATATATGAATATGAAATTGAGTAGGATTACATTTCCTAGTTCAATTACAATTTCTTTTTGGGTTGTGCAATAAACATATATATGAATATGAAATTGAGTAGGATTACATTTCCTAGTTCAATTACAATTTCTTTTTGGGTTGTGCAATAAACATATATATGAATATGAAATTGAGTAGGATTACATTTCCTAGTTCAATTACAATTTCTTTTTGGGTTGTGCAATAAACATATATATGAATATGAAATTGAGTAGGATTACATTTCCTAGTTCAATTACAATTTCTTTTTGGGTTGTGCAATAAACATATATATGAATATGAAATTGAGTAGGATTACATTTCCTAGTTCAATTACAATTTCTTTTTGGGTTGTGCAATAAACATATATATGAATATGAAATTGAGTAGGATTACATTTCCTAGTTCAATTACAATTTCTTTTTGGGTTGTGCAATAAACATATATATGAATATGAAATTGAGTAGGATTACATTTCCTAGTTCAATTACAATTTCTTTTTGGGTTGTGCAATAAACATATATATGAATATGAAATTGAGTAGGATTACATTTCCTAGTTCAATTACAATTTCTTTTTGGGTTGTGCAATAAACATATATATGAATATGAAATTGAGTAGGATTACATTTCCTAGTTCAATTACAATTTCTTTTTGGGTTGTGCAATAAACATATATATGAATATGAAATTGAGTAGGATTACATTTCCTAGTTCAATTACAATTTCTTTTTGGGTTGTGCAATAAACATATATATGAATATGAAATTGAGTAGGATTACATTTCCTAGTTCAATTACAATTTCTTTTTGGGTTGTGCAATAAACATATATATGAATATGAAATTGAGTAGGATTACATTTCCTAGTTCAATTACAATTTCTTTTTGGGTTGTGCAATAAACATATATATGAATATGAAATTGAGTAGGATTACATTTCCTAGTTCAATTACAATTTCTTTTTGGGTTGTGCAATAAACATATATATGAATATGAAATTGAGTAGGATTACATTTCCTAGTTCAATTACAATTTCTTTTTGGGTTGTGCAATAAACATATATATGAATATGAAATTGAGTAGGATTACATTTCCTAGTTCAATTACAATTTCTTTTTGGGTTGTGCAATAAACATATATATGAATATGAAATTGAGTAGGATTACATTTCCTAGTTCAATTACAATTTCTTTTTGGGTTGTGCAATAAACATATATATGAATATGAAATTGAGTAGGATTACATTTCCTAGTTCAATTACAATTTCTTTTTGGGTTGTGCAATAAACATATATATGAATATGAAATTGAGTAGGATTACATTTCCTAGTTCAATTACAATTTCTTTTTGGGTTGTGCAATAAACATATATATGAATATGAAATTGAGTAGGATTACATTTCCTAGTTCAATTACAATTTCTTTTTGGGTTGTGCAATAAACATATATATGAATATGAAATTGAGTAGGATTACATTTCCTAGTTCAATTACAATTTCTTTTTGGGTTGTGCAATAAACATATATATGAATATGAAATTGAGTAGGATTACATTTCCTAGTTCAATTACAATTTCTTTTTGGGTTGTGCAATAAACATATATATGAATATGAAATTGAGTAGGATTACATTTCCTAGTTCAATTACAATTTCTTTTTGGGTTGTGCAATAAACATATATATGAATATGAAATTGAGTAGGATTACATTTCCTAGTTCAATTACAATTTCTTTTTGGGTTGTGCAATAAACATATATATGAATATGAAATTGAGTAGGATTACATTTCCTAGTTCAATTAAAATTTCTTTTTGTCTTGGGCAATAAAACATAATATGAATATGAAATTGAGTAGGATTACAATTCCTAGTTCAATTACAATTTCTTTTTGGGTTGTGCAATAAACATATATATGAATATGAAATTGAGTAGGATTACAATTCCTAATTGAATTATGATTTCGTTTTGGTTTGGGCAATAAACCATATATAGGAATATGAAATTGAGTAGGATTACAATTGTTAATTCAATTATAATTCATTTTTAACTAAGGTGAATTTAGTAATTGGTTAACGCTTCAAGCCTAGTCTCTAAAAGATAAAATATCTCGACAAGACTTGAGGCAGGGGCATTTGTAATCATCTAAAATTTATTAAATATAAATTTATAAAATGATTCGGATTATATTGAATTCATAAATATATTAATCCAAATATATATTGTGGATTGATATAATTGAGTTAAATATGTATGTCAAATAAATTTGGGTTTAATTAAAGTCTAAATTAATTGATGTGGGCTACATTGGATGAACCCAATTTGTTAAACCCAATCTCATCTTATTCTAGAGCCCATTTTGGCGACACGTGTGCAGATGATGTGGCATGCCAAGTCAAATAAGAAAACCAATAGAATCATGACATGTGCCAAAGATGACAAGCCCACTCCATAAAGCCCAAATGCCATGTCACTTAAATATGATTGGCTGAATGGAATCCTATCCCAATCGCAATTCCTCTATTTTAAAACCATAAATAGGGGTCCTCATAATTCTAGAAAAGTGACAGAAAATTCTAAACAAGAAGCTAGAGAAACTCCATGGTACAAACGCCATTTAATTCTCTATAAAGCTACAAGTTTAAGAATTCAAGCATTCAAGTTCAAGAACGATCAAGATCAAGACAGCCGAATTCAAGAACAAGCTCGAAGCCCGTGAATTCAAATAAAAGTCAAGATCAAGATAAAATTCAAGTTCAAGTTCATCATAGATCAAGAATAAGCTTTAAAGCTCTTGAATTTTATATTTGAAAAGGCGAATTCCGAGGGATTATAGAGATTGTAACACTCACATTCGAAATAATAAAATTGATTGTTGCTGTAATATTCCGTTCTTGATTATTGTTTTCTTGACGCGAATTTTATTGTCTACAGTGGTCAAACATCAACACAAAAGGACATTAGTTTTGCAATCACAATGAGCAGGTTCGATGGAATTAAATATTGTAAGGGTTCATTTAGAAACAACTATAATCTCTCTTCAACTGCTTAGCACGATCAAATCACTAGAAAGAGGGACGAAATAAAGCTTAACAAAATAATTAACAAATATACGAACTAGGTAGTAACATAGAATGTGAAAGTCGACTATTTGATTGACATTTCAAAGAAGTCTATATAAGTTGACCTGCAAATGCCAACATACGCAGCAAGCAAGATGAACTAAGAGGTAAACATAAGATAAACTCTAAGAGGCTACATATACAGAAAACTAGACTAAACATCTATATTAAATGTCTCTTTTCCCCTTTTCTATGGTACATGTTTTTATCAACTTTTAGCTTTACAATTTACTATATATACATGTTGAAAAGAGACTCCATAATTGCCTCTATTGAACCTGCGATCAAGCCAGTGAAAGATTTGCAGTCCACATGACAAAATTAAAAGAACTTTCATTATAATATACCGATAATCTTCTAGATAACCTTTGACACTAATGATGCATGGATGAATTCCTTTAATCCATCTTGGCAAATATACCCGTTGATTTGAGTCCTATTTTTTGGCAGAGGATTTCTTGATTCGTACCACATATGCTTCTCATATATGATGAAATCATCCCAGTAAAGAAATACAATAGTTTAAAAAGTACAATACAAACGGAGTTATAATACCAAGCAAAATGCGATTTTTCGCAAAACAGGATTGTTGGTAAATCATATATTCTTTTGACGTGAACTCGAGTTTTAAATTTTCATAAAGGAAGAAGCCTAATTGGATGTTCTCTAAAGATTATTATGAAGAAGGCATAGTATGAGAATCAACTGTGCTTATGTGAATTGAATCATCTTTAGTTGATCATTTAAATAATGTGTCAGGTGATGGATTCACTAGGTGACACATGACTATTCCAGAGATATTAGAGTTCAGTAATATGTCTTGTGAATGAAATGGCACAAACCTAGAGTGAAAGGTATTGCTATCCAGCTATCTAGAAATTCAATGTATGAATAAAAGGGCTTTTAAGCGCTTCCCTCGTCTTAGAGTTGCGTATTCAACTTGCATAAAATAGTAAGAAGAATTTGCAGCCGTTAGAAGCACAACGTGATGCATATGCACTATTAGTGCAAAGACGTGCAAGACTTTTGCCATGAAGAGCTTCTCTTATACATATGAACTATAACCTTTTCAGGTATTTTACACCTCGACTGGTTCGAGTAGGTTGTCCCAGGCAAATGAACAAGTGATAGAAACTATTCTAGGCCAGATATAAGAGTTTTGCCAACTTGTTGCACCAGAATTCTAACACTTAATCAGCTATAAACACATATCATGTGTAAGAAAAGTATAACATAATAAGTGAAAATTCTAGACCTTCAACATTTAATAGCAAGTGTTATTATGTCCTTGTTTTTGTCTTCTCTGGAAACCGTGACACAACAGTTTTTCTTTCTTGGTTGTGTAACTTATGATGAACAACTCTAGAGATGGAGCAGTAACTATATGCACATTAGTCTGCAGAGATATCCACCAACCATGAACTTCAAGACATTTAAGCAAGAAGTCTCAGTGTTTGCTGATTATTTCTTTTCAAAAGGTATATAGTAATTCTAAGCAAAAGAAGTATGTTTATGCTACAATGCATGAACTGTTAAAATCTCAACATACAAAGCAAGGTGAAAAATAGAGTTCAAAGGTCCATAATATTAAGAAATTAGTGAACCTTTCCCTCTGTTTTTCACAAAGGGTTGCAATAGATGAAGTACAAAAAGTTCTGCACTAGTAGTTAATCATAATATCAAGTGATTTGAAGACATCTTTTCTTGCGTAGTACTATAACTACAATTGGCCTGTTCACAGAACTTATGGACTGAAATCGGGAAATGAATAGACAAGTACATTTAAAGAAAAAAATATTTCCACAACCACTGATGTACTATTAAACATATACATGAGTATAAATATTGGTAATGGGTATATCAAGTGAAGGAAATACCCAATACTCATATAGAAGAACTAACAATTCATGAAATTAAAATTCAAATCCAAAATATGAGATTCCAAAACTAACTACATAGATATGTATAACTTCGAGGTAACATGCACTATTTTGAAATATCCATTAGAGAATAATGACAATGAATGTTGATAAAATTAGAATACTTCACCAATATCTGACGCATTCGTTCCTATTGTATACATAAAATTTCATAAAAAAAGAAAAGCACAATTTGAGTTTAAAGTATCAAGTAAATAACAAAACAAGAAAAAGGCCGTCAAGACATAGTTGTTACTTTCTCCAACCGCACTCCTTGAGAATCCAACACAATACCTACAAAGTGAAATTAATCCCGATAGGGCGGCACGATTGGATATCCAAATCGAGATATGAGTAATTTTGAAACAAAACCCTAGTTACTCGCTAATTAAATCCCACAGAATATCAGAAATCTAATTTCAAGTAATAACTGAAATAGAAATTTACACCCATTTCATTCATTATCACAGCTCTTGTAGAGCCCTAGTGTTCTCTTCTTCATCAAATTGGAAGAGCAACACTTGTAGGTGGGTTCCCTTGAAAAGGGGAGGAAAAGAGATTCCTCAGTTACATGACTTTGCATAATCAAAGAATTTTGAGGTTGGGGATGTTGGTCATACGAAGAAAAATCGTTCATTGCTGGAGAATGAAGAAAAAGGAAGACGCTTTGGCGAGGGCAAGCAACTTCACAATGAGAAGATTGGGGCTTAGAAATATTATAAGAAATATACATTACTACACCTAAAAAGAAAGAGAAATAAAGTTAATTTATGCGAGTAGTGACTGGTGACTTTTGACTCGCTAATTTTAGATTTAGCGACTAGTTATATATCAATCTAGGGACCAGATTTAGCATCATTCTTAGAAAATAAATTAAAATTTTAAACTAGAGACGAGAAGCAAAACTCGTCCCTACAAACATCCTTTTAGAGACCAGATTTTTGACTTGTCTCTGAATGTTTGTCTTTACTAAGCCTTTTTATTGTAGTGACATATAAGAATATACAAGATTGTAAACACCGTCACCATAAGTGAACTATACCAATCATCACAATTCCAACATATATTCTAAGCTAATTGAGGAAATAGGTTAACTTACCAAATCTCCAAGCTAATGATCATCTTGATAAATTCCCAACATTTCATAATCAATTGACATAAAGGTATATAGAATTAAACAATTCATTATAATATAAGCATCATATAATCAATATCACAAGATCCATAGCATATCATAATATGAGAGGATAAAGATATAATGATTTCTTCATTGAATAAGATTGAAAATCATGGTTAAACAGTGGATTAATCATGAAATCACTATTAGAATGCTTTTGAAATCATTTGAACAACGAATCGATGGCTAGATTTAAAATGGGATTTTGGACTTATAATCATGTATGAAAAAGCATTGAAAGGACTCCTTCGATGAATGATTATATAAGGATGAAGGACTGCCATAACTTCTACTTTAGAAAGCCCACAAAAATCTGAGAACATAACTCCAAGAATCCACCTCCATAGCTTGTTCATGAGTTTGGTCTCCAATGGAGGTTTGAGAGAATTTGGAAGAAGACAAAGTTTTTGGGATTTTTATTTCTTAATGGGTATTGGGGTTTTGACATAGTAAAGGGGTTAAATTGGTCATAAAAATAGTTTATAACCGATTCCTAAATTTACGAAAACACCACCATACTTATTAGGACTTTTAGACATGTCCAACTTGACTTTTAAACGACGCAACAAAATCTAAAAGTGGTTGCACGCTGCGGAGGTTTCTCCTTATTTTGCCTCCCATAATTTTTGAGGCAGTGATCCTAGTGTAGATCGCGTGACTCATAGGCAGACCAAGTATTAGTTTTTGCGACGGGAGGTTGGCTTCACTTCTTGGTTCTGCACGCTTCCATTTGGCAGCTTCCTTGTCAAACATTTGGGTCCTCCTCGGGGGCCCTTAGAGTGGTCCTCGATAGTTGTGCCCGGAAGTTTTGACCCTTAACATGTCTATTAATATAATAGGGTCAACTCCATTTTTTTTCAATTCTAAACAACACATAAAAAAAGGCAACCATACAAGGACACAATAGTGCGTGTAAAGATAACCTTAAAAACGTCTTGGACGTTTGGACTCCAAAAAACATCAAATCAATTATACATGCTGTAAAAAAGTTTATTCACATGTTAAAAACCTTTTTAAACATATGTGAGGCTCTATCTACCTTAATTTATTTTGAGGGTCTTGACATTATCCCCCACTTGGGAACATTCTTCCTCAAATGACATTTGGAACTTTGAAAACACTTTCAAGGACTCAATGAACCATAGAGAAACTCACAACATATAACTGATAATGCTCAAACTTACTTCTCAAATAAGAAGTAAAGAGGTCATACCAAGTAAAGCACCCAACTAATGAGGTTGGGATCATTCCCACGAGGAGAATAGTTCAGACTAAAAATCAATCTATTATTACTATTATTTAGTCAATTATTTCCTTACAAATCAAAGAAAATAAAGGGGGGGGGGGTTTATTTATAAATGAAAGAAAATAACTTGCTAAATCAAAGTAGACAACAAACAGATTCAAATGTTTGAGTTTAATCAATTAATAAAAGTAACTAGGGTTTAAGTGTTCCCCACAGGTTTCTAATTTCATATTTTTAACTATAACGATTATTTACTAGTATCTTTCATGCAATGTGAAAAGTTATGTATTTCTAAATCCTTAGTCCGGCATCTAGAAAATTTCACTCCGCACCTTGGTCCGGCTATGTGTGTTGCTATACTAACTCTTACCTTTAACTCATATTAAACATTGTATTCGATATTTGACTAAGTTATTACCGCGTACCAATCAATACTAGCCTATTAGATAGTATCCACTAAATCTATGTTGATAATTCTTTTCCTATTATCTACCTCCTTGGTACGGCAAGTAGCATTAAGGCGAGTTCTAACGTTGTCCATCCGTTAAAAAGACTTCTAAGAGAAAGAATTATCAATACATGCAAGACATTGTTCTAGAATTGTTATTTTAGTTAGATTTTACCTCATTATTCACCCATGGTTCCCACAACCCTAGTTTTGGATTTTAGTAACCCATAGTCATAATCACAATATTCATATATGTAGTATAAGAATTCATGCACTTACTTCAATGAGAAAGAATAAAATCCAGATTTTTACTTGATTAATCGACAAAATCACCAACAATGAACTCCAGAGAAAAGTCTAATAATCCAGAGTCTAATATAAAAATTAATCTACTAACAAAGAATCTAACATAAAAGTGTCTAACAACCGAGAGTCTAAACCCAAAAACGAGTTTTTTCAAAATATTTATAAAAAAAAAACCTAATAAAAGAAGGACTCTAATTGCTGAAAATCATTCAAAACGCGGCTGGGTAGACAGACCTTGTGACGGGCCGTCGTGGTCACAATGGGCCGTCATGGCCTCCATCACCCTATACTTTACAAATCCTTCTGCTGTTTTCTTCATTACCCTCGACGAACAAGTATGACGGACCGTTTCAAGCACGACGGTCCTTCGAGGGTCTCCGTTCCATAACACTTAAACTTCTTGGAATTTGGGTAATGGGACTACTTCTCTGATCATCACGATGAACCAGCAGGACAGACTGTCGTGGCTACGACGGTCCGTCATGCACTTCGTAACCCCACACTTGGTCAGACTTCCCCATCTTCCTTCAGCAGCTTCACTACGATGCCACCTACGGACTGTCAGAGGCAGGACGAACCGTCACAAGCTCCGTATGTGGTAACTTTTCTGCATTTCTTGCTCAAAAACTTCCACGTTCAACTTTAGACAGATTTCCTGCAAATAAAGGGAAACTTACATAAAAATCAATACAAAAAGGCTTTTGGAAACACACTAAACTTAAGGAAAAAACATTAAAAATACCATCAAACCATGGTATATCAACACCCTCAACTTAAATTCGTTGTTTGTCCTCAAGCTACGCACTATGACTCACTACAAAAATCTTTGTACAATAGTATCCATGTTTTAGCTTTCACAATCATTTAGTTATCAATCCCAATCAGTCTCATTATATTTATGCATGTTATCACTATTAGGCTTAAATATGTGGAATTAGACATTGACACAGACTCACCACGCACTAACACCTATCCTCTTCAATTTCTCACCGAGGTGCTAATATTTCTGGTATTGCAACTAGTGTCCTCACCTCAAAAAAACATCCTCATTTTTCACACAATAATTTCAGTTTGAGTATAAGGATTACTTTTCGACACTCACTCTCAGAACAAATTCACAACTCATTCATACATATTGCCATAAGCTTTCCCTTATTTTCACTGCTTTAAGTTTGCTATACAACTTTTAGGATCACGATAGGACTTTCTTAGCTTGTAACATAGGCTCAGGGTCAGGTAGGGTATATTTAGGCATACTTTAGTGACTTTTTTCCCTCCTTGATATATCGGCTAAACATACCACTTTTTATCATTTTGTTTCGCCCAATTTCTCATATTCTTTTACCTTGCTATTTTCCCTTCTTTCTTCATTTGTGTAAGTGACTCTCTTCCTTTTTTGCTTGTATTTATTGTAATTTTTTTTTAATTATTATTCACTTTTCTTTCAACTGGTTCTTGAGTCACTTTACTTTTGTTCTTTCTCTCTCTTTGTTCTTTCAACCCCACTTTGAAGAGTATTCCTCATAAGAGCCACCCTCAACTCATGGGTCGGGGCCACGAAAAGGTTGTTTACTGCATTAGCCACCCTCAACTTATGCTGTTGGCATAAGCTGACGTGCACATGTCCAAGGAGAGACCAGGGCCAATACATTATTCCCAGAAAAGATCAGTTGGGGTGAAAAAGAAAGGTCTAGTTTAAGCTCAAATCATTTGGATCAAAGAAGGATTAAATTCATTTGGTTTTTTATTTAGGCTAAAAATGGGCTTTATTGAACAAGGGCCTATGATTTTTCCTAATTGTCTATTACAACTTATTTTTAGCAGGACTAACCATGCAAGTTCTAGCTCAGTACAAATAGTGGACTAATCAAATCTTCCTCACAGTCACTTAACATCTCATTACTCTACCAGATTATCAGACACCTAGTTCGAATTTTAGACTTAGGGTCATGCAGTGGTGTATCTCTATGTCATGCTTAGAGCCACACATTAATCAATTACTATGCCTAGTCATGCATCATTATCATTTCATCAGGATATGATTTAGCGATCATGCTTCAGAGTTAAACAATGTACACAAGATATAGACATGTCGTTTCAACAATAAAAATAATCAGTCTCTTGGGGAAAAAGAACACAGGCAAGAAAACCTCAAAAGAGATGCAATTGTCCTTAATGCATAAAAAATTGAAATACGAGAGTGGTAGGTGAAGCAAACCTGGGGCGCAAAGCGTTGACGATCAGCAAGCTGGTTGGTCCGGTTCACCGGAACCCACTACCTCTGTAGTCTGGACACCCTCAGTAGTGTCCTCATCAACAACATCACTATCAGCAGTGCCTCCCGCTATTTCCACATCTCTGGAGCTAGATGCCCCAGCAGCTGACTCTACAGCCCTGATTCGACGCGCCTCCTCTTTAGCAAGCGAGGCTCTCCTTGCAGCCTGCATATCACGGCGCTCCTTCTTCCGTGCTCAAGCATCATCCTCCTCTCGACCCTTACGCCTCATGGCATGCTCTAGAGGGGAAGGTGGTGGAATCTCAAAAGTGACGAATAAGGCGACATTCACTGTGTCCTCAGCAGGCTCTGCAGAAAGGGCCTCAGACTCAGGCACTATAGCCTATAGGATCATATCAATGTCCGCTCAAAGTCTCTCGACCGCAGCCTGAAGGGTCGACACGTCCACCTCAGGGGCTGGCCGGGCTAACATCCGCAACTCAAAATTGTCCAAGCGCTGATGAACCTCAGCGATCTTCAGCTCTGTGTGCTGGACTATTTTTCGCTCCAAGCGCTCTTCTGCCTCAGTAATAGACCCCTACATCCAAGGCTGGATGTGATGCAGAAGTGTAGCCATCTGTGCCTCTAGTTTTAGGACCCTAGCAAGCGGGACCAGAGTGGGGAAAGGGGCCGAGTGAGAGGAGCTCGGGGCAGTGCTACTACCCAGGATAGACTAGACCGGGGTAGTGTCAGTTGTTTCAGAAGCAGCCTGTGTAGCCGTGCGAGCCTGTGCTACCGTATCAGCCAGATTTTCACCAAGTCGAGGAAACTCTGTACAGGGCCCTCTGCGTGGAGCCAACTCATTGGCCTCATCCCTGATGAGGCCGATATCAACAGTGCCCAGTGGAGTCTTGAGCTGATCAATGTGCCAGATGGGCAAACTTGCGGACCTGCATAAGGAAAATATCATGCACGGAAAAGGGTAAGTAGTTGTGACCTTAAAATCCCTCTCGTGCATGACCTCCTGTAGAAGCCAAGCAAAGTCCACCGCAAACCCGGCTATCATCGCCTCCATCAAAACTGCACGATCCTATGTGACTATATTATCAGCGGCCGTGGGGAAAGGTAGTGGCAGACAATAAACTATAAGAACTTAGACGTGAAGGTCATGTTTGCCTTCTTGATGGATCCCTTCTTCTCTGTTACCAGGTCGGAACCCTCTCCATCAACAGACAAATGTAGGGCCATCCACCACTTGGTGGCCTCTCTCAGCGATGGCTCACGCAAGAATTGTCCATCTTTGACAATTTGCCACCTGTAGTCGAACTCGTCAGTGCGAGGGGTCCGGTTGGAATGAATATCCTCTCTGCATAGATACCAGCGGATGGCAGGCAGGGAGATATCGACCTGAATACCACGTACTCGCACATGCTCAAAAGGGGCCTATTAGGCGGGGGCAGACCGCTTATCAATCTGTGATCTGAGAGTAGCCGCATAAGAGGCGTAGAACTTGAGGACCAACTCTTCACTATAACAGCCCAAAGAACGCGCTGTCCACTCCAGTCGGTGTCTGGTGAAGAGATTTTGGGTCTCTGGTATGGAAGGGAGACTTCTCGTAAGGACCTTCCTCTCCAATGTAAGGGTCCGTCTGAATAAAGTTGATATTTCCCGTCGACATACCACCATTTGGGGTGGTCGGCAATCGGGGAGAGAGCACGAGTTGGTGAGTCGGGAGTGGAATCAAAACACTCAGCCTCATCAGACGAGGTTGACTGTGCAGCTGTGGCGGGTTCAGGGACATTAGCAGAATCGGAGGCTTCCTCCGACCACGAAACTCATAAGGAGCCAGACTCACCTTCTTCATGAGTAGCTTACCCAGAAGGTGTGCCGATCAGTGTGCGGTCCTGATCAGACACGGAGGCAGTCACTATGCCAGACGCCACCTTTTTGGGCGTAGCTCTGGTATCACGTACAACTCGTGATGGAGTGGCAGTTCCTGAGGGCACATACTCGGGGTCATTCTCATCATCTGAGTTAATGACCAGGAGGGTAGACGGGGCGACAGACTTTGATCGCCCACGTGCGTAAACTCGATCATGTTTTTGTGCCATTAGATATAGTACCTGTAAAGAATCAATATTAGTACGAGAAGCAGCAAACAAGACGAGCAAACACGAAACCAAATAAATATAAGAGCTAAGTTGTAATGACTTTTCTGCAATAACAGTGAAACATGACAGACCAGGTGACGGCTCGTCGTGAGTACTATGGACCTTCATGGGATCCGTCATGTCTTACTTCAACTATGTTGATGTGAAGACCCCTCAAGGAAAGTCTCTGACACGAATGACGGATAAGCAGGACGAACCGTCGTGACAATGATGGTCCATCGTCGATGTCCATCGTGGAGACCCTTAGAAGAGAGGTCTCTAACCGTCACAATGGTTGTGCAGGACGGACAGTCGAGGGTGTGACGGTCCATCGTAGATGTCCGTCATAGGATACTTAGAAAAAGTGGGAGACCCTTAGGATAAGGGTCTCTCACAACCATGACGGTTGTGCAGGATGGACCGTCGTGGTAACTACGGTTTTTTGTACATGTCCGTCAAAGAACACTAAGAAAAAGAATGGAGACCCTTAGGAGATGGGTCTCTGACCGTCACGACGGTTGTGCAGGACGGACCGTCGAGGGTATGACGCTCCGTCGTAGATCTCCGTCAGAGGACACTTAGAAAAAGTACGAGACCCTTAGAAAAAGGGTCTCTGACAACCAGAACGGTTTTGCATGGCATGTATCCATTGGTGGACACTTGGAGAAAATGTACAGTGGGATGTTGGAACAGACCCTATGACGGTCTGTCATCGGGGTCTCGTTCTGTCATTCAGTGACAGAACAGGGGATGCCACAATCATCCCCTATGACTAAAATGGAACTTTTAGTGTTAACCTACATGTGTCTAACCCAAATACCTAGCAAACTAGCAATGCTAAAGCACCTATTTCTAGGGTTTTAACAATGCAATTTAAGGATTCTTAATCTACGTCAGACAAAATTTGATCAAAGCATGAAGATCCACCAATAAGAAATAGGCTGATACGAATTGAAAAAAAAAACAAAAATGCAATGTAAATAGGTAGAGATCAAAGACACATACCTGAGAATTTGAGAAAAACAAGCAAGGAAAGTACTTGGTTAGCAAGAACAGAACCACAGCAGCAGACTCCGACTAGTAGAGGGTAGATTTTAGGAATTTGGGTAATTAGGGAAGTGATCAGTTTTTATAGAAGAGAGGTAGGAAGTAGGAAGTTAAAAAGGGAGGGAAATGGGTGAAATAGGGAAGGAAATGGGTTAAATGAAGGGGTGGGGTTTTTAAAGGTTGCCAATTTATTTAAATTACCCCCAACAGGGTCGGGTCGGGTATGCTCATTAATGACGCAACGAGACCCCGACGATTGTCCGTCGCAGATGCGATGATCCGTTATTGGTTCCATCACGTGTTCCCTAGTTTTGAAAATAATTGAAAGACGTACCTGGCACGACGGATTCATGCGACGGTCCGTCGCGTGCGTGACGATCCGTCGATGTGTCCGTCAGTGACTGTTGCAGTGTGATTTTCTGCAGAATTTCCTAGTGATGTGCCTGCAAATTTAAAACCCATTAGTAGAAAATGCTACCATTAGTAGAAATAAAACTATAAGTATTGGGTTGCCTCCCAAAAAGTACATTATTTAACATTGCGGCACGACTAAAGGCACTTGATTACTCAGAATTCATCAAGATGGTATGCCTCGATTACTTCAGTTGGTGATTCAGCATGCCCGAAATAGATATTTATGATTTGTCCATTCACCTTGAACCTCACACCCTCCGTAGTTTCAAACTCAACTGCTCCATGAGGGAATAGTTGGGTAACCAAGTAAGGACCAGTCCATTTGGACTTGAGCTTACCCGGAAACAAGTGCAACGTAGAAATGAATAAAAGCACCAAATCCCCAACCATAAACTCTTATTTTTCAATTTTTAGGTCATGGTAGTTCTTCATCTTTTCTTTGTGGAGGGATGAGCTTTCATAAGTTTTCAGGCGAAATTCATCGAGTTCATTCAACCCAACTAACTATTGTTTTGCAGCTTCGTTCCAATCCATTTTTAACTTCTTCATAGCCCACATGGCTTTATTCTCTAATTCAGCCCGAAGATGACAAGCTTTACCCTATACAAGTTGGTATGGGGACATACCTATGGGAGTCTTATACGCTGTCCGGTCTGCCCAAAGAGCATCATCAATTCTCCTTGACCAATCCGTTATACTAGCATTCACTGTTTTTGACAATATCTGTTTGATCCCCCTATTTGACACTTCAATTTGCCCACTAGTTTGAGGATGGTAAGGAGTGGCCAGATTATGGCGAACCCCATATTTCTCCAATAATCCCTTGAACAATCTGTTGCAGAAGTGGGAGCCCCCATCACTAATAATTGCCCTTGGGGTTCCAAAACGAGAGAATAGATTCTTTTTTAAGAACGCAGTGACACTCTTCCACTCATTGTTTGCAAGGGAGATAGCTTCCACCCATTTATATAAATGATCAACCGCTACTAAAATATACTTCATTCCATGAGAACTCACAAAAGGACCCATAAAGTAAATACCCCAAACATCAAATAACTCAATAACAAGAATGGGGTTTAGAGGGAGCTCTTGCTTTCTTAAAATACCGCCATCTCTTTGGCATCTATCACATGCGTTAGCAAACTCATGAGCGTCTCGATGAAGAGTTGGCCAATAGTACCCACATTGTAATATCTTATGAGCGGTTCGGATACCACTATGATGTCCACCAGCGGGTGAGGAATGGCATGCCTCTAAAACACTCAACATCTCAAATTCTGGCACACAACGCCGAATAAGCCCGTCGGCACAACTCCTTTATAAATATGGTTCATCCGAAAAGAACTTCTTCACATCGTACATGAACTTTTTTCTTTGATGAAAGGACAAGTCCGATGGAATAATATCACTAGCCAGATAGTTTGTTAAATCTGGGAACCATGGAATCAAGTCTTGTGAGGCAGCCAATACATTCTCATCGGGGAAAGTATCATCAATATCAGTATTATCCCCTATCTCTCATAGATTCATGTTCTAGTCGGGACAAGTGATCATCAACTTGATTTTTGGTCCCTTTTCTATCCCTTACTTCAAAGTCAAATTCTTGTAGCAGTAATACCCAACGAATCAACCTCGATTTCGCATCCTTCTTTGCCATCAAATATCTCAATGCTGAATGGTCAATATGCACTATAACTCTATTACCTAGAAAATAGGAGTGAATTTTTTTTTAAAATAAAGACTACTGCAAGGAGTTCTTTCTCAGTCACTGTGTGGTTTTTCTGAGCTTCATTTAGGGCTTTACTAGCATAGTAAATGGGGTGAAGGATTTTGTTCTTTCTTTCTCCCAATACTACACCAAGAGCAACCCCACTAGCATCGCACATCACCTCAAATGGACTGTTCCAATCCGTAGAAATAATGATAGGTGCAGACACCAATTATTTTTTAGCTCGCTGAATGGTTTTAAGACAAGATTTATCAAAATAAAATTTACAATCTTTCTCCATCAGTTTGCACAATGGATGTGCAATTTTTGAAAAATGTTTGATGAATCTCCCGTAAAAACCTACATGCCCAAGAAAGCTTCTCAAACCTTTTAAAGAGATAGGTGGGGGAAGTCTCTCTATTACCTCGACTTTTGCTCAATCAACCTCTATGCCCTTTTCTGAAATGCGATGACCCAAAACAATACCTTATTTCACCATGAAGTGGTATTTTTCCCAATTTAGTACTAAATTGCAGTCTTCACATCTCTTAAGGACCTCAAATAAATTGTTCAAACACCGCTTGAATGAATCACCAACCACAGAAAAATCATCCATAAAAACTTCTATAGTATCTTCCACCATGTCGGAGAATATCAAAATCATCCATCTCTGAAATGTGGCGGGTGCATTGCACAACCCAAATGACATTCTCTTGAACGCAAAGGTCCCATATGGACAAGTAAAAGTAGTTTTCTCTTGATCTTCTGGTGCAATAGAAATCTGATTATACCCAGAATATCCATCAAGAAAACAGTACCACCCTTTTCCGATAAGTCCATCCAACATCTGATCCATGAAAGGCATAGGAAAATGGTCTTTTTCAGTCTATGCATTTAATTTTCGGTAATCCATACACACCCTCCATCCAGTAACCGGTCTCATTGGAACAAGTTTATTTATCTCATTGGGTACCACACTCATTCCCCCTTTCTTAGGTACACACTAAACATGGCATACCTAACTAATATCGACGATCAGATAGATTACTCAGGCATCCAACCACTTAATGATTTCCTTCTTCACGACCTCTTGCATACGTGGATTTAAGCGTCTCTTGTGCTCAATACTTGGCTTATGATCGGGCATGAGTTGGATTTTATGAGAACAAATACCATGAGGGATCCCAATAATGTCCGCAATAGTCCACCCAATAGATCTTTTGAACCTTTTTAGCACTTTCACCACACTCTCAACTTCTTGCTCATTCAGGTCTGATGCAATCATTACCGGCAAATTGTCACCATTTCCTAAGAATTCATACCTGAGATGAGGTGGGAGAGCTTTTAGTTCTAACTTTGGAGCCTCTTTTATAGATGGTTTCGCGGGTGGAGTCTCACGATTCTTCATGTCTAACTCATATTTCTTCGGTTTAAACTGAACATACCCTTGATGAAGAGCCGCGACTAATGACTCATACTCTTCCATGCAATCGTTATCAAAATTCATTATCACTGCATCTAATGCTTCTACACCTAGACGTTCTTCTATTTCTGTCTCAGATGACTCACCAACGTTGTAGGATATAGCAGATACCGATTGGAGCTCACCACTCTGCCTGATGGACCTACAAATATTGAAGGTCGCTTCCTCATCGTTCAACCGAAATTTCATCCTCCCCTTTTCCATATCTACTAAGGCTCTTCCCCTAGCAAGGAATGGCCTTCCAAGAATAATGGGCCGTTCAAAATTGACTTCACAATCAAGAATAACAAAATCTGCTGAAGTATGAATGACTCCACTTTTACTAGAACATCATAGAGTATCCCTATAGGCCTTTTTACTGTTCGATCGGCCATCAGTAGCCGCATCGCAGTGGGCTTTGGATCACCCAAACCCAGCTTCTTGTAAATCGAGAGGGGCATGAGATATATACTTGCCCCCAGATCACATAATGCTTTAACAAAATGTAATAACCCGATTGTACGAAATAGTGAATGCACCCGGATCTTCTTTCTTTTGTACCAGAGATCTTGTAGAAATAGCACTACAATGCTGCATTCTATAATCATCCTCAAAAGTGACCGATCTTTTCTTTGTTACCAGATCTTTCATAAACTTGGCATAACCTGGCATTTGTTTTAAAGCTTCTACCAAAGGGACATTGACAGAAAGCTGCTTCAACGCTGCTATAAAACGTCGATATTTACCATCCTCGGTCTTTTTCACTAATTTTTGAGGAAATGGGGGTTGTGGTCTAGGCATGGGAGTTACCTTTTTAGGCAGTTCATCATCATTTCCAGTGTTATCTTCTACTTCACCGTTAACCTTTACCACTTTATCAGTATCTTTTGTAACCTTTTTCTCATTAGGCGCCATAGGTGGGTCAATGGTTTGCTTACCACCGCGAGTAGTGATTGCCATACAATGTCCATCATTTTTTGGATTTTTGACAGTGTTGCTAGGAAAGTACCTGGTTGCTATGTGTTCACACTCGCAAATAATTGGGCCAATTGTAACTCAAGCAGCTTAATCGATATTGCATGTGTATCGACTTTCTATCAAATACCCACTAAAACGCTCCTCAACTCTTTAGTGTGCTCATCACTAGCATCGAACCTCCTCATTATTTTAAGCAACATATCCTCAACTCGTGCCATACTACCTCCACCATCCCTAGGAGTAACTTCACGATTTTGAGGAGGAACATAGGGCCCATTCCTATTATTTCTATTACCATCGTTACCCCTATTGAAGTCGTTGTCGCGGTTGTAATTCCTTCTCGAACATAGTGACCCTCACGGTCATAGTTACCATAGATCCGATCTTGGTTCCCTTGAACTCGTTGCCAATTCTCCTGATTAGAGCCTTGGGAACTATGTCGGAAACCCCCCGTCTTCTCATTTACCGCATAGGAATCCTCCTCATAATAGCATTCATCATTTGGTGGTGGTGGTTTAGACAAGTAGTTGACTGCATTTATCTTTTCTGCACCCCTAGTGACATTTTTTAATGCCAACCCAAGCTCAGTTCTCATCTGATCCATCTCTTCACGAATATCATCTGTGGCTGAGTTGTGATTGGATTTCACTGCGAAGGTATTTCTCCCAGTATCTGACTTCCTAGTACTCCAAGCTTTATTGTTCCGGGAGATTTTCTCTAACTTTTTGGCAATCTCAGCATAAGGACACTCCCCATAGGAACCACCGATATAGTATCTAACACCGCTTTATTATTATCATCCTGTCCCCGATAGAAGTATTCCTTCAATGACTCATTATCTATACGGTGATTTGGGACGCTTCTAAAAAATAAGGTGAATCTATCCCAAGAACTACTAACTAACTCTCCTGGTAGTGCCACAAATTTGTTCACTCTGTCTTTGTGGTTTAGTTTCTTTTAGACCGGGTAGTTACGTGCTAAGAAAACGTCCCTTAGTTGGTTCCAAGTGAAAATTGAGTTATAAGGGAGCTCAGTGAACAAAATAACAGCCTCTCGCGCCAGTGAGAGAGGAAAGAGTATTAGCCCTATTACACACTGCCCTTACCTTAGCTATATTGGCATGTTGATCCTCAGAAGGTAGCCCTGAAAATAAACCTCTGGCAGTGAGCATTTGCATCAGGCTACTAGCTACCACAAAGGTGTGGCCTGGTGGTAGAGTGGGCAAGACATGTGGCCCATCGGAGTCTGCTATATTGTCATAGCCTCTGTAGTATTCTTGAGAACGTGGAGCGGGATTTTATCCCCTATGTTGGTTTTCTCCCGGAGCATCGGGTAATAACTAACCATGAACATCCACCGTAGCTGCGATGTTCTGGTTTGGATCATCATCATTAATACACATGTTTCGATCCATGTTGCGTAGTGTACGCTCTAATTCGTGACCGTAGGGAAACAAAGGTTCTCTTCCTCTTCGTGTATTTGGCATACAAGAAAGATAGTTCTGTAAGAATAAAAACAATAAACAAATTAAAATTAAGAAAATATCGACTAAACTATAGTAATACGTTTAAGTTAATCTGAAAGCTACTATCCCTGGCAGCGGCGCCAAAATTTTATAACGCTCACACTTACTTCTCAAATAAGAAGTAAAGCGGTCGTATCAAGTAAAGAACCCAACTAATGAGGTTGGGATCGTTCCCACGAGGAAAATAGTTCAGACTTAACTTCAATCTAATATTACTATTATATAATCAATTATTTGCATCGAAAACAAAGACAATAAAGAGGGGGTTTTTATTTCTAAATGAATGAAAATAACTAGCTAAATTAAAGTAGACAACTAACATATTTAAATATTGAATTTAATCAATTAATAAATGTAACTAGGGTTTAGGTGTTCCCCGCAGGTTCATAATTTGATAATTTTAACTATAACAATTCTTTCCTAGTATCTTGCATGCAAAGTGATAAGTTATGTATTTCTAAATCCTTTGTCCGGCATCTAGAAAATTTCACTCCGCACCTTGGTCCGACTACGTTTGTTTCTATACTAACCCTTACCTTTACCTCATATTAGGCATTGTGTTCGATATTTGACTAAATTATTACCTCGTACCAATCAATACTAGCCTATAAGATAGTATACACTAAATCTATGTTGATAATTCTTTTCCTATTATCTACCTCCTTGGTATGGCAAGTAGCATTAAGGCGAGTTCTAACGTTGGCCATCCGTTAAAAAGACTTCTAAGCGAAAGAATTATCAATACATGCAAGACACTTTTCTAGAATTGTTATTTTAGTTAGATTTTATCTCATTATTCATCCATGGTTCCCACAACCCTAGTTATGGAGTTTAGTTACCCATAGTCATAATCACAATATTCATATATGTAGTATAAGAATTCATGCATTTACTGCAATGAGACTGAATAAAATCCAGAAATTTACTTGATTAATCGACAAAATCACCAACAATCAACTCCAGACAAAAGTGTAACGATCCAGAGTCTAATATCAAAAATAATCTACTAACAAAGAATCTAACATATAAGTGTCTAACAGCCGAGAGTCTATCCCCAAATATGAGGTTTTTCGAACTATTTATAAAAAACAAAAACCTAATAAAAGAAGGACTCTAATTGCTAAAAATCTGTCAAAATGTCGCTGGGTCAACGGACCTTTTGACGGGCGGTCGTGGTCACGATGGGCCTTCATGGCCTCCGTCACCCTATACTTTACAAATTCTTCTGCTGCTTTCTTCATTACCCTCGATGAACAAGTATGACGGACCGTTTCAAGCACGACGGTCCGTCGAGGGTCTCCGTTCCATAACACCTAAAATTCTTGGAATTTGGGTATTGGGACTACTTCTCTGATCATCACGACGAACCAACAGGACAGACCGTCATGGAAACGACGGTCTGTCATGCACTTCGTAACCTCACACTTGGTCAGACTTCCCCATCTTCCTTCAGCAGCTTCACTATGATGCCACCTACGAGCCGTCACAGGCATGACGGACCGTCAGAAACTCTGTAGGTGGTAAATTTTCTGCATTTTTGCTTAAAAACTTCCGCGTTCATCTTTAGAAATATTTCCTGCAAATAAAGGGAAACTTACATAAAAATCAATACAAAAAGGCTCTTGGACAAACACTAAACTTAAGGAAAAAACATTAAAAATACCGTGAAACCACGGTATATCAATAACATGTTAACACATAATAGTCAACACACCAAACATACAAGGAACACCAACTTCATAATATCATACAACTCAAGAGACAACATCAAACATGGATTAATCTTATTTTTTTCTTCCATGCTTACATGCATTTTCATACTCATTGTCATTTGAAGGAAATACCTTCTCCATCTTATAGTTATGCTCATTATTTCATAATAAAGTTAGACATACGATGGATCTGTCTTTCACACATAGTTAAAATCCACACTTCAACTGATGCGAAATTAAGCAATTAACTTAGTTGCACAAAAATCATGAATCATGTAGTTAACAACAGTTTCATAGTCTATAAATGATACCTTCAAGGTCATACATAACATTACCATGTTTAAATTTTTCTCAAAGAGGAATTACCTTCTCCTAGTCAAAACATACAAACATGGCATCATCGAGTTTACATACAAGCAATGCACACAGTGAATTCATTTTAAAGAGGATTTCATCACTCCAAACCAAAGCATGCTTAACTCTCTTTCTCATGAAGTCAAAGATTTCAGCTCATACCACACACATCAAAACAATAGGAAGTAATTTCATATATTTTTAATTATTAATATGACATAAGCTTTCATATACATGCATCATTTAGGCAAGTAGCTACAATTCGTAGGCACAAAATTTGCAAGAGACTCATTATTTCTCATTCAAGTGAAACATAACAATTCATTATTGTGCCAAAACACCCTCACATTAAAAATGTTATCAAGCATGTTCACGTAGTCATCTCATGAAGTTAAATACACATGTTAGCATACCAAAAGGCACAACAACATGAGAAACATGCAATTCTATCAAAATTCCTTTTTTTCATGCAATAATGACCTTAATAATATGCATAACATAGTGTAATTTAAGACATACATAACATGTGGAGAACATGAAACTCATACTCATCTTCAATACTTCCATCATAACAAGATACTTAGTAAGTCTTAAGTTTCAAGCTTGCGTGGGAATAAAAAGAAAAGATATGGATATCTACAACCCTACTTGAAACACTCCGGAAATGCCATCACTTAGGCTAGACCTTTATGTATTAAATAATGTTTAAAATGTGTTTCCAGACCTATATTAATGTAATAAACTAATTTGGAAAAGGTTAGAGCCAAAACGACTAAGAAAGGCCTTGACGTCTGGAAACTAGCTAATTTGAAAGAGTTTACGTCCCCATGTTTGGTGACGGTTTAGAGGTGTCAAATGAAGTCCAAACCTTGTAATGAGACCTTGTATAGGTATTATGTAGTGTAAAGGGTCCTAATGTCCAGTAAGGACACCCCAAAGACCATACGAAGGGTCCTTGTGGAGGAACCAAACATGCGTGGGCAGGCTACCTGGCAGCATGCGAACAGTCCAGATGTGGAGGTGTGGTGCACGACGCGCAAGGAACACGAGGTGTTTTCCCTCATGAATTGAGAGGCGACCTCTCAATGAGATGATGACACTCACTCCACTTTCTCAACTCAAAATTCAATTAAGATGACGGTATTTGTCCCAGTGACGCGCAACTACTTCCTAGAATCGTTAAAGTCATATTTTTGGTAATTTAACTTATTAAAAAGACCCATTTAAGTAGAGGGTCTTTTGTGTAATTAATAAGACGACTATATATTGATGTTAGGTCAGTTTTAGACTAATTTTACATGTCCAAACCAGATCAATCGAAATTTCTCTCATTCTTTGAAGAACACTCTTCTCCAAACTCCATTAAAGAACAAGAAGAGATTAAGGAAGAATACGAAGACCTCAAGGTTTTCATCCAAATTTCGTGGATTCTTCATCTATATGGTATGGATTTTGCACTCTTGGTATTTCTTTATCAAGAGTCCTTTGAATGATAAGTTTTCAAGAACTTCAAATAATAGTGTTTTTACTCTACGAATTTTTTTTCTTCCTAACATTAGATTTATGATTTTCAATGAAAAGTAAGTGTCTTCTATGGTCTATTACACATAATTTTATGAGTATGTTGTTATTTATGTTTGAATTTTGTGTGAAACATGTTCTTATATACATGATAGTTTCGTGTGATTGTTTCTACTATTTGACAAAATGAAAATGTAGGGATTGGAACTAAGACTAGAATGAACTCTTAAATGACCCTTATCCTTTATCCTACATTATGCATTGATCTTGTGTGTGATTTTATGAGTTGTTCTTGATTATGCTATTGAAAATTTCACTAAGTATGGTTATGAATATTGTAAGATGAATAAGGTTATTTGCAGCAAGTGGTAAGTCTTCTAAGTGTGATTAGTCCCCAATGTTTATGTTAGCCTATAAATTATGATGCTAGGTTATGAAAAGTATGTAGGATGTTGCTATGAGAATATGTTGGGCTATAAACATGTAAATTGTGAGATCATGATAAGAATACAAAATTGCAAGATTTTGATATCCTCTTGTATGCTTTACACAAGGTGATTATGCTATGTTAATCTCATATGAATGTTTATGATAAAATGATATTCTAATCTAATCTTAAAGAGATCATGATCATATTTATACAAGGAGTTAATCTCCTATGACCTATGATAAGTTTATGATAAAAGAAAACTTAAAAGTTATTCAAGAAAGGAACTTAAGCTAAGCACCGATGAAGTAGATATGAGAGGTGTCCCTTCCCTAGTGGAAGGTAGGTGCACAATTACTCTCATGAGATTCAGGATGCCATGCAATGTGGAACATGGGTCTCTAATACATCTCCTAGTTCTTGAACTATGTTTCCACAAAACTAGCTAGTGGATCCACCTAGAAAGCTATGTCATGTTAGGTTCTACTTTTGCCGGTAGACCACCTTTTTTCGGTGTGGGGTTTTATGATATCGGATTCCATGTTTAGCTCACATGGTCTATGTCGGTTAAGGCCTATGTTCCCTCATGAAAAAAAATAAAGACAAGTAAATGGACGTTGACTAGGGTGACTTTGCGGAGTCTACTTAGTATAGGTAGGGGTATAGGACTATACTAAGACATTGCACAAGTTGATTCTAAGGGAAGTCCTAGGAAATTGTTATTATGTAATATGATAACATGAAATATATATGTTTATGATACATCATGTTACTCCTACATGATGTTGGTATTTATGATGAATATGTTATTGGGTTATATTGTTAAATGAAGTGATGACTACTTATGATACGAGTTATATATAGTAAAGCTTTTCTCATGGTCTACTATCTTATCTACTTGGTTGTGTGGGGTTATGGGGCTTCACATGACCATTGCAGTTATAGGTTGGGGATGGGATCATTGGTAAGTGTTTGAATGTTATGTTATATGATCTATTGAATATGATAAGTGAACATGACTATGATAATATGTATTTAATTATGAACATGCTTTATGTTGAAAGAATCCTTAACATGTATATGTTATATTGTATGTGCATTAAACACGTTCACATGACTTAGCACGTTTTCTAAAGAAATGATAAATGATCCTTTTTCATGCATGTCAAGTGTTATGTGCATATAGCCATACTTAGTACATGTGGCGCACTAACCTCATCACTTTATATTAGTAAAACTGGTTCTGTCAACTGAAGTTTAAAGAGGTCGAGTTGAAGAAACTTGGAACTCTTTCTCCATGTCTTGGTAGGTCCTCCTGTTCAGGATGCTATCATTTATTTTCTAGCTTATGAAGACTTCAGTAGATATTAGGAATATTCTTTTTCCATCATGTTTCTTTGGATTCTTTTGTATTAAGGCCTATATGGCATATTGACTATGTATTAGCTAAGTCCATATTTGCAAACTTAGATGATTTTATATATGTGAGACAAATGTTTTTTTGAATATCGTATGTATTTATGAATCTTAAGTATGAAGTCTAAGTATACTTCAAGTTGAATGTAAAAGTTTTAATTTTTCCGCAAAATTTTACTGATCACATGTTATGACAAATGCTAAGGGCTTGTCTGAGTCCTCTAAGAGGACGACAACGCCGGTCTTATCTGGGCTATACTCTACGGGTGTGACACTACTACTCACATCATCATCACCCACTTAGGATAAACACGTTTAGGAGAAACTTGTCTATTTCAAGAAAGCTTTAGCTTACCAATCTTTCTTATAAAGCACACATCCTCCCACTAAAGATCAAACAGATGCAAACCCTTGTTAACATCACCTCCTTCCATATCTCAAGAATGAACCATTTCCCTCTTAGTTATTAACTCATACTCTACTAAGTGAGGATTTCAAGAGGTCACAAATGAGTAGCTCGCTTAATCCACTCCATATTCATCACTCCAACTGATTCCTTAATTTCAGAAAGTTCATGGAAACTCAAAATAGGACCATTAAGGCTATTCAGAATCTTACCATCTACGCACATTATCCCACACTTGGGGTAAGTCTAATAACATATTCATCACCTAATGCTCCCAAACATATAGGTAAAGGAAACTCAAGACCAACCTACATATTCCTTACATAAGAATGTTTGACATCCTTGTGGGTTTCCACTCCAAATCTAATCTCAAGGAGCTTACTAACTCAACACTCAAGAGGTATCCCTCAAGTACCAATTATCCTCTATGTTTATCACCTAAAGGGATTTATAACAATCAAGATAGGTCATACTACACAACCACATGAGGGCTTAACTACACCTTGAATACCAAGGGTAATTCCATTGCTCATCACCTTCTACAACAAGGGCATAACAAGGGTAGTACTTTTGATTTCAAGCCTACAATGGTTATCACCTTTGGTGGAAACGTCCATACAACTATGCCTAGGTAAAACCTAAGCACTTCATCAAATGATCATACTTAAGATCAAACTTAAAGTACACCTAACAACTTTAAAGTAGTTCATCATATATTTTTATAATTCCCTTTAAGATTTAAGGGTACACACAACCCTCTAAATCACTCTTGGGAAAATATATAATCCCAACTTGTTGAATAAAATCCTTTCTCCCTTTTCCCCACTCATAGAATAGATTCACTAAGGGAACTAATCAACTAGTCATACTGGTTCACTCGTTAGGTAGCATAATTCACAACCACCTTACAAGGTTCAAAATCCATCTACCATCCTTAGGAACAAGTATACACAAAATAATCCAATCCACATTAGGGCAAGTATGGTGCATTTCAAAATTAACAATGCAAAATCATTCTTTTAATATTTTCCACTTTTCTCCAAAACATTACAAGCATATTTCATAAGATTACACTAACCTCATACATAACCATGTACAACCCATCTTTAAAAAGGGAACTCCATTCAACACAACATCTCTTAACAAGCTAGAACCATATCATATTATAACTTTTCAACATAATAATTTCTTTCTAATAAATAACATCTCGACATAATTAGAATCACATCAACATACCAATTTTCACCTTCACATATACTCATCAAGTAAAAAAACCAAGGTAAGTATCAAAACTCACCTTTTCTCACTCAAGCATTGAGACATCATCCTTCCCAACCAATCACATCTAAAAGACCACTGGACAAGGAAACATAAGGGAGAGATCATCAGTTAAGCTCTATGAAATGACACAAGAGTAGTGAAGACTGTGAAACTCCACGTCCTATAGCCTCTCGCTCATAGATGCATCGCAACTCAGGACCGATGAACGAGACCCTACTAGACGTGGCAATATCAGACTTTGAAACCTAAAGACTATTCCCAAAACCTTGCTCTAATACAAATTTTGTCACGACCGTGGAGCACCCCCTAGAAGTAACACTAGATACTCGACCTCTCGCATATCTTATACAAGACCTTATACATCTTTAAGTGCATAATTTTAATAAAAACAGCTGAAATACAAAACTTTTCATAACACATCATATGCTACAGTCATCACTTCATATATACATAAAATATCATTACATAAGTTGACTCTATGTTTCTTTGCCATCTTAAGACACAACTAAATAGGATAGAATAGGGACGCATACCCTTAGAAAGTAAAATATAAGTCTAATCTATTACATCAAATTAAAGAACATCTTGACATAGGCAACCGTTAAATCAGAATGGCTCCTTTACTTGAACTTGGAAGATCTATCCAAGCTCTTCACTTAGGATACATCCTCTACACATCAACACCTACAATTTCTGTAAAAAGATGAAGGAGAATGGTATTAGTACAAAGATGCACTAAGTATGGCAACGATGAAAAAATATGAATCGAAACATGACATTATATTTTAAATCATGCAACATGTCTTTTTAGTAAACTTCATGAACATAGGGACATTTAAGCATAATATAGTTCACATACATCATAAATACATGGAGACAACTCATAATAGTACATAAAGCCATTTATCATACTTTTAGGCATAATCTATACATACACTACATTACTTGTTTTTTTTACCTCAACATCTTTCCTTAAGCAACCCTCAGGTGTATTTAGTTCCATGTATCCCCTTGAGGTCATCTAATAATAGTTCTTAATAGATATGCTTCATAAACACAACCACATATATTCACAAGTCATAAGCACCTCATAAACATAAGCTTTACATAGCACCACCATCTAAGACAACCCAAAGTCACAAGGGCAATGTGTTGGTAGCATCCCACAATAATACTTCCACCAAGTGTACCTAAGAAGGCACCCTAGACTAGGTATAACATACCAACAACTCGTAACACCTTTATTTATAACTAGACATAAGGCACACACCTCATAATATCATATAAGGACTCTTTCCTTTTGTACAAAGTTAGTCATAATTCACTTATTTCATACCATAAGTAAACCACCCTCCAAAACCCATTCACACGCTTATTTGTGCAATGTACACATGGTGTACCATACCCCCACATATACTAAGCAAACCTATTTAGAAGACATAAGTACAATTCATATACATAAGCATAATTCATATGTTGACATACAAAGTCACTTATCATGCATTCATACAATTCATATGTACATAACATTAGTCTTACTTTCAAACATGTACTAATCTCATCCTTTCTTGAAGTTCACTTGTGCAATGCATGAGTAGGGGCCATAATCCTACATATACTAAGTAACCCTTTTAAGGAGTTGTGATTAGAGTCCATATTCTTATCTTAGTTCATTTCATACATTGGTAGACTTAGCCATAACCGACATAGTCTATAAGATCTAGATGGAATTATGTGGTCTCCTACCACACCAATAAGATAGGGTTAACACTTGCGTAAGGTTTAACCAATCGTACATAGCTATATAAGTGGTATCCATAAGCTATAACCTACAGGGGACATAGTTATGGAAATGTAGATTGCTTCTAGAAACCATGACTTACTAGCATGGAGGTTTCCATCTCATGAGACAACATCTATGTTGGGAACCCGGAATTGCTAGACTTGAAGATTCTCTCTTGGGAATCCAGACTTACTGACATGAAACCCTCACTCTCATTTGTCATGTTCACTTGGTGCTAGGCTCTAACTCATTTTTAGATATATTTAAGACTTTAATGTATTTGTTCATAGAGAAGGATTTTAGGATCTTGATCGTTCATACCTCATATAGCTCAAAGGTTTCTAAGATGAGAATGTCCTTTCATCATAGACCCTAATTCATGTGAGAATGTTCTTTCACATATTCATACCATCGTATATCTTGTGTGTGCGCATAAAATGTGAGATCTAGCTTCACATAAACATCTCTAATCACACATGTTCATAACTTCATAAATAATATACTTACAATTCATTGAAATGGGTAACGATGCATATGAGAACTATCCTTTCCTTACTCATCATGAATCTATCATATTCATAGACATGCATAAAGAGTTTGTGTACATTGGTCCATATGATCATGTAATGGCTATCACATAACCTTGAGGAAGCCACCTCTAAATATCACAACACATGCACAACATTCTTCAAGTCTCAACTCATACACACATATAGAGTATTAAGGACTAAAGACTACACACACAAACATTACATCACAGGAGACAAGAACATATTCAACGTTAGCATAGAAGACTCCTAGCATACATTTATCACACATTCATATATGGTTCATATAGGTAGAGGTTATCCTATAAGAGTACTGATCATTATTACCTGACTTAGACAACACCTAACCCTTATATCATCATCACATATACACAACATAATCCACATACCAAAATCATGCACCTAGTGTGGAAGACTATTCATATAAATTCACATAACATTAATTTACTAAGGCATGATACTACATTCAAGGATACATGTCACATCCAGGAATACCCCCTAGACGTAATCGGCATCATCGTCTTTTTTGAGGACTAAGACTAGCCTGTTATCTAACTTCATTTCATTCATAGGTAAAAAATTAGCGGAAAATTAAAACTTTTCATTCCTTCTACATTGAGGTGTATATAGACCTCTACATACTCGTAATAGATATATAGAGTATACATAGAACATTCGTTTATGAAGATTACTCATTCTTATACTTTTATTGCACATAGATATATAAAATTTAACATAGTTTCAAAATCATGTCTCGTCTCATAACTATCTAACAAGAGTACATCAAATTTTGGCCTAACCGATACATCAATGAAACAAGACCACATATAGGTCATACAATGTTAATATCCAAACGAAAAGAAAGAACATTAGAGTCTTAATCCCAGAGCAACATCACAGGCTTGATAGTGGCATTGCCCTCAGAAAGTGAGGACCTACCCAACTTGGATGATTAAGAATTCCATGTCTTCTTCAAAGTCGTCCCCAAAAGTTCTTCAACGACCGGAACATAAAATATTTGGGAAAAACGAAGAAATGGGGTTAGTAGACCACTAGTACTAAATATGAGACAGTATGCATATATAATATCAAATCATGCTAAAAAAGGACATTTCATTAAGTATGTAATATACTCTGAAAACCTTTATGCACATTTAACAAGATCATATCAATCAATAATACACATTCGTTAATTCATAGGCATTTACATCACAAGACCAACAACATCAAGTCTAGTCAAGTCAACATGCATATCATGTAATTGAATACATAGTCGAGTAACTCTATCATCAAGTCACAATAGCAACAAGCATAAATAAGAGTACATTTAAACTTAACCAAATCAAGACAATTAACCATGAACCCCTATCAAGTCAACAAGAGCAATGTCCAAGAAAAGGCCCATAACCTTACTCAATCAAGTAAACCAACAAAAATCATGCACAACATCTCACTACATATCGCATGACATGTAAGAGTACATCTAATCATACATTAACTATGCAGACCAACAAATACTTTTAATTGAAACTCATCAACATATAATATCAACGATGTGCATGTTAATCATATAATATCATGTACCATTATAAGCATATTCATACATAAGAACATCCTCTAATGACTTCCTTCAAGGCTAACTAGTGCAATGTTTAGGTAGATTCCTATACCCCTACCAAGACTAAGATACAAACCCTCGGGTTATATTAGATAGAGTTCATTCCTTTAATTAATTTTACCTACACCGAAGGAAGGCGGACTACTTTCAAAGATAGTACCAAAATATGAACATAGCAACTATGTGATAAACTAGCTAGTATTCTTATGGGGGAAACATAGTTCAACAACTAGGAGATATAGTTGGTACCCTCTTTATAATACATTCATAATAGTCTCCAATCTCAGAGTACATTACTGATCTTACCTTTCCCTATGTGGGAAGGGACATACCTCACTCTAGTTCACTCGGTGCTAAGCTATAGTTCCATTTTCGAAATACCTTTAATGTATTTATTAATTATCATAGTTTATTGTAGTTCATAGGGTCTAAACCTTGTATAAACATCATCATAATCATTGCTCAATAAGAATTTCATCTGTATAATCCTTTCATTACATTTCATATAAGTGAAGTTAGCATATTTAAATAATTCACCATCCTTATAAAATTTATATATTAGACAACACCTCACAAACCATAGTCAAGACATTTCAATTCACTTCATACCCACCCTATCAATCCTTATACAAGGAATACTCCAATACAACATCATGACTTAATCACAATAAACCATAATTGAAGTCAAGAGTAGGGATGAAAAGACATACCAAGTCTCCTTTATAATTCATCAAGGTCTCACAATCAACCCTTATTTTAACACAATTAGGGTGTAGTATCATCATATAACCATAACAAACATGATAGAAAGGCAAATTGAATCACTAGATTACAATCCAACACTAGCTCATAGCTTAAGACAAGAGACATAGATCAAAGTCATAATCTAAAGCAATTACTGAACAACTAGTATAATAAAACTATAATTCACCCTAATCTATTCATTATTGATATAATAACATCACCTAGTATAATTCAACAAATATTCAAGTCAATTCACATCAAGTTCATACCTTAGGGTTAAGGGGTAAAGGTCATCTTTTACCAACTTAAACGATCCATCAAGATATAACATAATTATGTTAAAATACATGTGACTATATTCATAGAATTCAAAAGAAATCATAAACAAAGCTAATTCACAACATTATTTTCATATTAGATGAAAACCCCACTTTTGAAACCAATTTGATGGAACCCTTTTAGGAAAGAGATCTCAAAGGTGAAAGAGATCCCATAACTTACTAATTGAAGAAGATTAATGCGTAAAATTGACCCTTTGTAGCCCACGAACCCTCCTCTAGCTTGGTCTTCAATGGAGTTCTTCACTACCGAGAGAAAGAAGAGAGAAGGAAGAGAGTTTTGGGTTTGTGAATTATGAGAGTTTTAGGTTAGGCTAATTATGTTAGGGGTTTATATATTAGGTTAAATAACTTAATTATGCCTCCCCTAACACCTAATTAACCTCCTAACTAAGCAAACTAATTAATTAACTTAGGTGAAAACATGCAGTGAACATAAGTCATCACAGATGACACCACGATCGACGGATCGTGGGTCAATCGATGACCACTGCCCCTTTCGTGCTGCACACCCGTTGGTAAATTTAGAGTCTATGCAAAATTACCCTTCAAAGATTTTTTCTAAGTGTCCATAGACTGAGGCAATCGATGCCCCGTTGATTGGACTACGAGCCGTCTGTGGCATCCGTTGGTACCACTTTCCATGGACAAATTTTGGTCACTTTTGCAAGGGTCCTCCTCAAAGGCCCTTTGGTGAGTCGTTCCCAAAAGTTTCAACTATGAATTAACTCTGATACGTGTGAAACGCACTTCTACCAATTTTCATCATTTCCGACTCCTAAAAGCTAGTAAAATAGGCTAAGGACCACTAGTACCTCATTGAACTAGTTTTCGGACGTTATGGACGTTCTTGGAGGTTTTGGGTTCTAGACTTCCTAAATGACTTATATTAATATAAATAGACCTTAAAACAGTTTCTAAACCTTATGACACTTATCTTAGGCTCTAGAACACGTCTTGGATTTTGAAAGTGTTACATTATTCTCCGCTTAAGAACATTCGTCCGGGAATTACACTTAAAGTCTTTAAAAAGAAGGAATAGACTCAATACTAGCAGCACAACCAAAAATGATACATAACAACAACAATCACATCATTTACACAAAGCAATTCATAAACTTCAATTACCACACAATAAAGCTTAACATTACATTATAAGGAATTTCCTACTCACAACAACAAGAGATGAACATTTCATATATGAGTCAATTATGCAAATCTTAACTTACCATCATGCTAAATATCATTTCTTAAAGACTCACCATCAAAATGAACAACATAACTGAAAACAAGAAAAATTGCAAAATTTCCAAGTTGAAATCCCATTTCACTTGAACTTACTGTAACAGCATAAAAAATGCACATTTTTGAAAAACTTCACCAAAAATAAAGAAACTTCAATTTTGTCATTATTTTCATTAAAAATTGAAATAATTAACACTAGTTATCAAATAGATGAGGGTAACGGGACTTCATGTCGGCCTCGACCTCCCACGTGACAGCCTCAAATAGGTGATTATTCTCCTTGTTCCTTAACCCCTTTACTTGCCTATCAAGGTTTTTAACTGGCACCTCTTTATAAGGGATGCTATCCTTCACGTCAAGCCCCTCGATAGGAATAATGGACTCGGGATCACCGATATACTTCTCAAGCGTAGAAACATGGTAAATAGGATGAACCGAAGCCAATTCACTATGCAACCTTAACTCATACACAACCTTACAAACCCTTTGTAAGATTTCATAGGTATCCACATAACGAGGACTGAAATTTTCTTTCTTTCCAAATCTAACCACCCCTTACATAGGCAAAAGTTTTAAATACACTTTATCACCTTCTTCAAACTCTAATTCATTTGTCCTATGATCGGCATGAGACTTTTGCCGACTATAGGCTTTCTTAAACCGGTTTCTTATGATATGAACCTTTTCCAAAGTCTTAGAAATCAAATCGGGATCCAAAAGTGAAGACTCACCCACTTCAAATAATCTAATAGAAGATCTACACCTCCTACCATACAAGGCTTCATAAGGAGCCATGGATATGGATGAATGATAGCTATTATTGTAAGTTAACTCCACAAAAGACAAATGTTGTCCTAATTTCCCTTGAAATCAATGATAAAAATTCTAAGCATATCCTCAAGAGTTTGAATAGTATGCTGAGCTTGACCATCCGTTTGGGGATTAAAAGAGGTGATTAGCTTCACCTTAGTACCCAACCCTTGTTGAAATGACCTCCAAAAACTAGATGTGAATCCGATAAGATGGATATTGGAATACCATGGAGACACACGATCTCATCTATGAAGATCCTTGTATAATCGTCCGCCGAATAAGTAGACTTAAAGGTAAATGAAATTAGAGGATTTGGTCAACCTATCCACAATTACCCATATAGAGTGATATTGCTTTTGTGTCCCAAGCAAACCTACCACAAATTCCACATTGATGTGTTCCTACTTCCAAGTGGGAACTAGGATTTCTTGAAGTAAACCACCCAGCTTTTGATGATATAGGATTTCACATCTTGGCAATTTGGACACTTAGACAAATTCTGCTATGTCTTTTTTCAAACCTTCTAATCAAAACATTTCCCTAAGGTCATGGTACATCATTTTCTAACCCGAATGAATTGATTACCGGTACCCGTGAGCTTCCTCAAGGATCCGGTTCCTTAAACCATCTCTATTGGGAACGCACAACCTTTCCTCGATACCTCAAGACACCATCCCCCCTAAGGAGAATGACTCATTAAGCTTGCTAGATCCTATTCATTCAAATCCATCAATGGTTGATCAAGATGTTATTTGGACTTCACCTCAAATAACAATGATGATTCGGAGTTGTGATGGACTATAAAACCACCATGCAAACTCTCACGATAGGACTTTAGACCCCAGATGAGACTGGCGTGGTTGACCTCTCGGAGGTTGCAGACAAGCCTACATACATCATCGTTGCTTCATCTAGGTTAATTTTAGCAGAAAATTTGAACTTTATTTTACTTAGACTTCATAGTGAGAAATATTGAACTCGCATAACACTATGTACAAGAGTTCACAACAACCATCTAATACAAAGATAATCGAATGAAAGACATAGTTAATATCTGTATAAAATATAGAGTTGGAAAAATTGCACCAATACAATATCTAAAATAACTGGGAAAGAAACACTAGTGGAATATACTCCACTAGCTAATGCCTACGTCTACTGCTAGAATAAAATAGTAAGCATCCTCGAAACCATGAGGGCCTACCAAATACGGATGAAGGCTCCACGCCCGCATAACTTCAGCGTCGATTCGTAAGTTCTAGCGTCCAATTGCACCTCCACCTAAAAGTAGAGAGTTGTATAGGCTCAGTACAAACTTTTACTAAGTATGGGTATATGCAAGCACACACAAAGGACAACCATGAATAAGAAGAGCTCTCTCGTAACGATATGAGTTATGGAAACTCAAGTCAGTGGAGTTGCCAATTTGGATTAGGAAAGTCATGCTACGAGAGTAACATACATCATCATACATATCAATTTGCAAACATCACATAACATATTGCACATATCATATCACATAGTTCATATAATTCCCTCATATGCCATGACACCTTGGAATCATGGACTTGAAATTAAGACTTCCCAAAATGAGGGCTCAACATATGGTACCTCAACTAGGGATCCTCCTTTAACAATCACAGAGTCTACTTCATTCATTCATACGTACTTCATTTTTATTCATTCATATACTAGTGTAAACACCAGCTATACCTAGGATGTAGTTTAAGACTTTCATCAGGTTCGCTGTGCAATGACCAAGAATAACCTAGTGTCTTTACTTAAGTCTAGCTCACCTCTTGATTATCCTATCCTAACACCTTTGGTATCGTTTATTTCATTATGTGCATTATTTGAGGATGTACTCATTCTTTCTTTGGGAACATTAACCTTAACCGACATAGATCATATGAGCATCAAGAAATCCAGTGTCTAACCCCACACCGAAAAGAGATGGAATCACCAGCCAATGTGAACAAAAACATGCTACCGTATATAGGGAATCGAACCCTGCTAGAACCCTATATTGGAAGCATATGTTCAAAGACTAGGTTATATAAGGAGACCCATACCCGTCTGCATGGACAATATCATCTCATGAGAATTACACGAACCTCTGCCTTTCCAAAAAAAGGAATCGCAACTCATAGCTAGCCTATCAATGCTCAGTATAAAGTTCCATTACATTCATCTAATACATCATAGAAGCTGGCATTTATCATGAGGGCATCACAGCTCAATAGATGATTTCTCATCTCATCATTTGTATTAAGTATGCATTAACTTCAATAATCTCAGTAGAGTGTTCATAGTGACTTGTCTCTTCATTAACTTTACATTTTCATAGGTGAGTACGTCTTGGTATCATATACATAGGCTCATATGAGATTTCTCTCACCTTTCACATTAGCCTCTTATCATGTTGTAACCACATTATTTAACTTTAGCATATTTACTTTTCACAATTACTCACTTCTTTACGTGAATGTTTATTTCACCGCATGCCATTACACTTGGCCTTTTAATGTGTGTCCCACTCTTACCTAACCCCTCTTGGGTTTCATAATCTCTTCACATAACATCTTAGGTCCACTTACTTTTAAACGTATGCTAGACTTATGAGTCCACACATACAAGCCATGAGGCTTCATTAATTGTTCATTTAACTGATTCATATTTACCCAAGATTATGTGGTACAACACTTATGCATCCTGTAGGTATGCCAAGATATCGATTTTGATCCTTATAGGAAGCATTTATTAAATATTTGTTCATGTACGACTTATGTGTCAATACGGGATTGGGCAAGGGAACTCGATTTCGGATCCCTTGAGAAACACTTAATCTTATATTAAACGTGATAATTGTATTTTTCAGATTTGGGGGACCCTTGTTCGATCCCCATCACTCACATAATATTTCCTTTCTTTTCCTCCTCTCTTTCTCGTTTAAGGCAAGGCGGTTGTGGGATCAATCCCCCACAAGCTCATTCTTTTTATCTTAATTTATCTCTTAACTTTCTCACCTATGCAAGACGTTGTGGGTTCAATCCCCACTCTTTACATTTATTTTTCTCCTAACATTCTCATCCATTCAAGAGGTCGTGGGTTCAATCCCCACTCTCCACATTTATTTTTAACCTAGCTTTCTCATCTACTTAAGAGGTTGTGGGTTCAATCCCCACTCTCCACATTTTATTTTCTTCTAACTCTCTCATCTATTAAAGAGGTTGTGGGTTCAATTCCCACTCTACACATTTATTTTAACTTTTATTTTTATCATAAAATTCTTATGTAGCTTACAATTGGTGAGGTCTTGGGTTCAATCCTCAATGACCTCACAATTTTTAAAAATATTTAAAACATATCTAGATTTTCAACACCTAGGCCGAGACTAACATTTCCAACAAGCTGGAAATTTGGTGTCTTCCAAATCCATTTTCTCTCATTCTTTTACGTTGATTCTTGGAGTGTTTTGGGTGACATTTATTAATCCAAATTAACCTTATATAAACATTAAACTTTTAAAATTTTTACACATGTGAAACACAAAATTTTTAAATACAAATTTCAGGCAGCAAACATAGTTAATTCACAGCATACAAATGCTCATACAATTAACTTAATACACTTTTCCGGAATACATCTTTCTTTATTACATAATTTTCGAATACACATTCAAACACATAATCACAACCAGCCCTAAAATCATTTAGCAGAAGACATACCAACAAATACTTTGAATCTTTCAAAGGATCTAATGACATGGACATACAACGGGGACAACCTTAGTTTCTCGATTGGAGTTTAAACTGAACGTAGGGGTATCTTGGGAAAGGGACCAAGAGAGAAGAAAACCCATACCTTAATGTCGTTCAATACTTGTTTCAATGCTGCCTATTCCCACGACACCACTGCCTCACCACCAAAATCCCAAACACAATCCGTTGAGAAGAATGTTGTAGATTTTCGTTTTTAGCTTAGCTTTTCGTTTGAGTTTTTGAGTGTAAGTTCTTCAAGAGTGAAGAACTATTATTTTCAGTTCTTTTACTAATAAAAAACCTGAGAATGAGAGTGAGAGAAGTGAGATTGAGAGAATTAGGATTAGGAGAGTTAGTTGGAGACTTACTCAAACTAGGACTCCTCATTATTATTATTATTATTATTATTATTATTATTATTATTATTATTTTTATTAAAACTCTGATTTTCCTTTTATTAAATCAGAAAATTAAATATTTATTAATTTAACTAATTCACTAAATACAATAAATCAATAAAGTCATTGCTTCCACAAAGGTACGAACCAGGGTGGAACAAGATTTTGCTTAAAGGGTCAATTTCATCCCTCCCTACCCGAATTGCCCCTCCACCATATTAATTAATTAATTAATTAAATATTTAGGGTAATTACAAAACAACTGTTAGCATGGAAAATACCATTTTACCCATAGACCCTCCAAACATAAGATTACCCCTTTTTAAGTCCGGTTAAGACTCATCCGGGTAAATGTTCATATTTGGGTGCCCTACATGGCTGGACTCAACCTTTCCTAGATGAACTAATTCACCAAGTTAGTTGGCTTAGCTGTTGCAGAGTTTCAGAGGTCTAGTTCTAACCACATCAATCCGTGTGAACCCGGTCTAATCTAGGCATCCTAGATACGTTAGACATTACTTAGCATAGTCATTTTAGGGTTGTTACACGGAGAATCTTCCAACCTTTCTCCCAATCTAGGCAACCTATGAGCACCTTTCACTAGAGGTTTCTTGACATCCTCTATGTGAGACATACTACCCATCGTCATACGACTTAGAGTATCCGCAACCACATTGGCCTTGCCAGGGTGATAGAGAACACTCATGTCGTAATCTTTCAACAATTCCAACCACCTTCTTTGTCGAAGATTCAACTAATTTTGTGTAAACACATATTGGATACTCTTGTGGTCTGTATACACATTAATAAGAACACCATACAAGTAATGCCTCCATATTTTCAAAGCAAATACCAAGACCTCTAATTGAAGATTATAAGGTTGATAATTTTTCTCATGCAGCTTAAGTTCTCTAGAAGCATAGGCTACTATTTTCCCATGTTTCATAAGCTCACAACCTAAACCAACTCGAGATGCATCACAATACACAACGAAACCCTCGGTACCCTCAGGTAAATTCAACATAGGAGTAGAAGTAAGACTATCTTTCAAGATTTGGAAGCTTCTCTCACATTCCTCCGACCAGTAAAATTTCTTACTATTTTAGGTTAAAGTAGTCAAGGGAGATGCAGTGGACGCAAAAACATCCACAAACCTACAATAATAATCATCTAGACCAAAGTAACTACTAATGTCGGTTGGAATCAAGGGTCTAGGGCAATTTTTCACTACCTCCGTTTTTCTTGGATCAACCTCAACTCCCTCACTAGAGATGATATGACCTAGAAACGCCACCGACCTCAACCATAACTCACATTTGCTATACTGGGAACATAATTGGTTCTTCTTAAGCACTTGTAAGACCACCCTCAAATAGTCCATCTGATCACCCTCATTTTTCGAATATACAAAGATGTTGACAATGAAGACAATGACAAATGAATCTAGGTAACTTCGAAACATTCTATTCATCCATAAATGCCGCCGAAACATTAATGAGACCAAAGGACATTACTAAGAACTCATAGTGACCATATCTAGTCTGAAATGCTATTTTTGGTAAATCCTCACCACTCACCCTATGTGGGTGATACCCTGACCTCAAGTAAATCTTAGAAAAGTAGCTTACCCTTTGGAGTTGATCAAACAAGTCATCAATTTGAGGGAGAGGATACTTTTTCTTAATAGTGACTTTATTGAGTTGGCGGTAATCAATGCACGTTCTAAGGACCCATCTTTCTTCTTCACAAACAAAGCAAGAGCAGCATATGGAGAAATACTAGGTCTAATAAACCTTTTCTAGTAAATCTTTGAGTTGAGACTTCAACTCTTTCAATTCGGCCGGAGCCATCCGATAAGGTGGACTTGAAATGGGATTTTTATCCAGCAACAAGTGGATACCAAAATAAATTTCCCGTTCGGGAGGAATACATGGAAGATCATCAGGAAAGACCTCCAGAAATTCCCTAACTACGGTGACCGACTCTATGGGAGGAATTTCGGAGTCTAAATCTTTGACTCTTACTATATGGTATAAAAACCTTTTCGAGATCATTTTACATGATTTTAAACAAGAGATGATGCGACCAATAGGATTGAATTTCCCCCCTTCAACTCTTAAACGGGGTCATTTGTAAAGTTAAACTTCACCACCCTTGTTCTACAATCTATAGAGGCAAAACAAGCATGAAACCAATCCATTCCAAACATGACATAAAAATCAAACACATCAAGTTCTACTAGTTAAACATAAACTCTATTGGGCTACATTATAGGAAAATTTCTATACACCCTCTTTGCAATAACCAACTCACCCACAGGGGTAGACACCATAATAGGTTCGTTTAGAATGTCGGGTTAGATATAAAATTTCTAAGCTAGGGAGTAACAAAAGATAATGTAGAACCCAAATGAAGTAAAGCATACACATCAATGGAAAAGATATTAAACATACCGGTCACCACGTCGGGAGAAGTCTCTTGCTCATCCCTTGAGCAGAGTGCATAAAAGTTATTGTTCTTTGGAGCATCATTAGAACAACTTGCTTGTCCACTCTCCTTGTTTTGTCCCCTCACATTTGGTCAATATCAAACCTTGTGACCACTTGTACAACAAGTTAAAAAATTATTCGTCCCATAGTACTTCTTGCCACACTTTCCACAAGTTTGTTTCTTAGTTGGTGAAC
Source organism: Solanum pennellii (assembly GCF_001406875.1). Lineage (NCBI taxonomy): Eukaryota > Viridiplantae > Streptophyta > Magnoliopsida > Solanales > Solanaceae > Solanum > Solanum pennellii. The sequence goes on from NC_028646.1 coordinate 18,438,451, forward strand.
TAATTTTCCTTTTCTTTTAGGTCTTAGGGTTATACACCCTAACATACCTAGCCGTAGGGAACTTTGAAGGAAATTTACTATAAATTCTTTTCTTGAACCTAGGCTACTCTTGAATCATAACTCTACCCTTTGAAGAACCACCATCAAAAGATCTTGCTCTCTTCTCATCTCTACTCTTTCTCTTAGCCCTTTCCTCTTCCACTTTTTGAGCATGAACTGTGAGATGAGAAATGTTCACATTGTCATGTAGCATGTCCGAATGACATTCTACTTGCAAATAATCTAACACTCCCCTCACAAAGTGGTTCATTTCATCCTTAGGATCGGAAACAAAAGAAGGAGCATACTTAGACAATATAGTCAATTTCAAAAAGTATTAAAGAACACTCATCCTTCCTTGACAAAGGTTGATGAACTCCACCACTTTGGCTTCCCTCTTCTCCTTAGGAAATAACCTATCATAAAAAGCATTCTTGAACACCTCCAAAGTCACCTGTCCACCCCTCAAAAACCTATTGTCCCTCCATTGGACATACTACGTTTGGGCCATATCTTTGAATTGGTAAGTGGCTAACTCGACCTTTTCACTAGTATACAACCCCATAGAATAAAGGATGATTTCATCAATAAACTATTGGGGTTCTTCTTCAACCTTGGACCCATAGATAGTAGGGGGATTCATCATATTGAAATCCCTTAGACGGGAGGCCATGGTAGCAAATTGTTGGTTTGCTCTGGGAAAACCTTCCCATTAGCTTGGGCCATCATGGCTTGAGCTTGAGTAGTTGTGGCTTGTGCTTGGGTATTAATAGTTTGGACCATTTGGAAGAGAGCAGCCCTTATAGCACCATCCGTCAAAGAAGGAGAATTGACCAGTGCTTGGTCATTATTCTTATCTTCGTCAAGAGGAGGGACTCCCTCATTGTAAATCTCTTTCTCAAGTCTTCATGCCGTGTTTCCTTCGAGTATTTATTTCTTATAATCACAATAATAGGATTACATGCAAAAGCACATAGAGGTAACACTCTAGAGGCACGATATTGGACTGTCACGAAAGTGAGAGTTTCCTAAGAATAATATAGATTCCTATCCATAAGTATGACGCGCTTCACAATTATGATTACGAATCTACATAGACGTGATTGAGAGAGACATTGAATCAAATATATTTAACCTCATTCTCTAATACAATGTTTTTCATATTTGAGAATACCCCCAAGATGTAACCGTCGTCATCCTTTTTGAGTACTAAGACTAGCCTCTTAGCTTAAATTATTACATTCATAGGTCAAAAATTAGCGGAAATATAAAACTTTTCATTCCTTCTAAATTGAGGTTTACATAGACCTCTACATACACGTAATAGATATTTATCGAGTATACATAGAACCTTCGTATATGAAGATTACTTAGTCTTCTACTTTTGTTGCACATAGATAAATAGAATATAACATAGTCTTAAAAAACATGTATCATCACATAACCATCTAACAAGAGTATTTAAATATTGGGCCTAACCCATACATCAATGAAACAAGACTACCTATAGTTCATAAAATTTTTAAGATCCAAATCAGAAGGAAAGAACAAAAGAGGCTTGATACTAAGAAAACATCATAGGCTTGATAGTGGCATTGCCCTTAGAAAGTGAGGACCTACCCAACATGGATGATCAAGAATTCCAAGTCTTCTTCAAAGTCGTCTCTAAAAGTCCTTCAATGACATGAACCTAAAATACGTGGGGAAAAGGAAGAAATGGAGTTAGTACACCACTTGTACTAAGTATGAGACCATATGCACATATAATATGAAATCATGATAAAAAGGAATAGTTCATTAAGTATTCAATTTACTTTGAAAATCTTTATTCACATTTAACAAGACCATACCAATCAATAAGACACATTCATTAAGTTACATGCATGTACATCGAAAGACCAACAACTTCAATTCTAGTCAAGTGAACATGCATATCATGTATTGAATACATAGTCGAGTAATTCTATAATCAAGTCATAATAGTAACAAGCATAAATAAGAGTACATTTCACTTTAACCAAAGCAAGAAAATTACCCATGAACCCCTATCAAGTAAACAAGTGCAATGACCAAGCAAAGCCCCATAACCTTACTCAATCACGTGACCCAATAAGAATCATGTCCAACATCTCACTTCACATAACATCACATTTAAGATTTTATTTTATCATACTCTAACACTGTATACCAACACTTATTCATAAGTGAAATTAATCAACATATAGTATCAAAAAAGTGCAAGTTCATCATATGCATATCATGTACCATTATAAGCATATTCATACATAAGAAAATCCGCTTAATACTTCCTTCAATGATAACAAGTGGAATGTCTAGGTAGAGTTCCATAACCCTACCTACACTAAGCTAAAACACCTTAGGTTATCTATGTTAGAGTTCATTCCTTTAATTCATTTTACCTTTTGTGAATATCTCGCCTTAAAGGACATAAACCACATGATATAATATGGACAGTGTCATAGAACCCTATACTGAAGGAAGGCGGACTACTTCCCAAGGTAGTACGAAAAAATGAACATAGCAACTACGTGGATCCGCTAGCTAATATTCTTATGGGGGCAGCATAGTTCAAGAAAAAGGACATATATTTGGGACCTTTATTAAGGTACAAGCATTATAGAATCCAGTCTCAAGAGTACATTAGTGATCATAGATTCCCTATGTAGGAAGGGACACTCCTCACTCTAGTTCACTCGGAGCTAAGAGAGAGTCCCGTTTTGAAATGTCTTTAAAAATCTACATAGCTTATTGTAGGTCATTGGGTTTAAACCTTGTATAAACATCATCATAATCATAGTTCAATAATAATTGTATGAGTATCATCGTAAGAACCCTAAAAATGGACATGCTAAGTGATACTTCATGTGTCTAGAATGCCTACGATTAGACCGGGTTCACACGGATTGATGTGCGTAGAACCAGACCTCGGAACCCTTGCTACAGCCAAGACAACTATCTTGGGGATTTAGTTGAGCTTGTAAGGATTGGGTCAATCCATGTAGGGCTCTCGCATAAAATGATTTACTCCAAGGAGTCTTTACCGGATATAAAAAAGGGAAATCTTAGGTTTTGAGGGTCTAGGGGTAAAATGGTATTTTTTCAGGCTAAGGGTAGTATAGTAATTACCCTAAATATATAATAATTATTTAATTAATAAGGTGGAGGGGCATTTTGGGGAGAGAGGGACGAAATTGGGCTCTTGAAGTGAAGTCTTGCTCCCCCCGGGTTCGAACCTAGGTGGAAGCAATGAATTAAATTATTTTTAATTTAAGTTGGTAAATTAATGTAACTAATTTATATTTATTATTTACTAGATGATTTAAAATAAAAGGAAATCATATTTTTAATAATTAAATAAAAACTTATTCGACTAAGTCCTAAACTAGACTCCTATGCCTAAGAAAACTCTCCTCTCCCAACTCATCTCTCTCTCTCTCACGTCTCTATCACTCTAAGTCACGTTTTTTCTGCCAAATAACTTCACAAAACAGTATGTAAACCAAAGTTCTTCACACTTGAAGAACTCACAACGAAAATAAAAGAAAACAAACGATATCAATCACGTAGGCAAAGAGAAGTTTGTTTGTCGAGTTGGTGTTGACTTTGCGGGGATTTGGACGTGATTTTTGGAGAAGATTTTGGGCAGAAAGTAGTGGTTGAACTTCATAAAAGGTATGGGTTTTATTACTCTTAGTCCCTTTCCCAGGAGAACCTTAAGGCTTAGATGAATCTACTCGAAAACTAGGGTTGTTCCCGTTCTTATCGAACTCCTTGTCCCTAGTATCCCTTTGATCTCAATGTGAAATAGGTTAGAGATCAAGTTTTTGGTATGTTTGCTTGTAGTTTAAGTATGAAGTTTGATTTCGTGATAATGTGTTCTTGATTATGTGCTTGGAATTGTAAGCATGTTAAGTTATGTCAACCGAAAGTATGTGAAAAATGATATGTTTTTATGGTTGAATTTTATGTGCGAATGTTTGTTTAAATCATGAGGTGTAAAGGTTGTGTAATGTTTCTTGATGAAATAGTTATTTTTGGCTCGATATAATCATAAAAATATTATACTTACAGATGCATCAAATGATGCACGAAATGCCTTAAGAATTAACGCATGAATGATGATAAAAAGAAGCTTAAAATAGTGAACAAATTTCCAGCATTTGGTAGGTTGGGTTCGGCCAAACAAAATGCTACAAAATGCAATGAAAAATGAATGTAAAATAAGTTATATCACTATGGATTAAACCCAAGACATCATTACATGAAAGCTAAAAAAAATCAACAAAAGATTAAGATAAAAATGGATTGGAAGAAACTAAATTTCCAACTTGCTTGAAATTGTACTCTTGGCGAACTTTTTTTTAAAAAAATGAGCTTCATTTAAATTTTTTTTTAAACCTGAGGTCATTGGGGATTGAACACATTACCTCACAAAATTAAAATTTTATAAAAATTTCGTGATAAAAAAGCAAGGAAAAATAGATGTGGTGAGTGGGGATTGAACCCATAAGTTCTTGAATGGATGAGAGAGTTAGGAGAAAAATAAAGTAGAAAATAAATGTGGAGAGTGGGAATCGAACCCACAACCTCTTGGAGGTGAGAAAGTTAAGAGATAAATAAAAAGAAAAATAACGAGCTTGTGGGGGATTGAACCAACAACCTCTTTGACTTAAACGAAAAAAGAGAGGAGAAAAAGAAAGGAAATGTTATGGGGTTGATGGGGATCAAAATAGGGTCCCCCAAATCTGAAAAATGCGATTATCAAGTTTAAAATAATATTAATTTTTATCCAAGGGATTCGAAATCTGGTTCCCTTGCCCAATTCCTTATTGACACATAAGTCACACGTAAGTAAATATTTAATTAATGCTGCCTCTAATGATCGAATTCAATATCCTGGCATATCTACAAGATGCATAAGTACTGTACCACATAATCTTGGGTAAATATGAATCACTTAGACAAACTATGAATGAAACCCCATGGCTTGTTTGTATAGACTCATAAGTCTAGCATACGTTTAAAAGTAAGTGAACTTATGACGTATGTGATGAAATGATGTAACCCCAAAAGGGTTAAGCAAGACTGTGAAACACACTAAATGGCCAAGTGCATTGGCGTATGATGAAATGAACAATGAAATGATTAAATGAACAAAGATATGATGAAATGAACAATGAAATAATGAAACACTACAAGGGTTATGTAAGAGTGTGAAACACACTAAACGGCAAAGTGCATTGACAAATGATGAAATGAACTTTCACGTAAAATGGGGTGAGGAATTATGAAGAGCAAATGTGCTAATGTTAATGAATGTGGTGACAACATGACTCGATACTAATGTAAAAGATGAGAGCAATCTCAAATGAGCCTAAGTAAATGTTACCAAAACGTACTGACCTATGAGAGTGTAAAGTTAATGAAGACACTAGTCTCTATGAACACTCTAATGAAATTATTGAGATTAACACACTTAATACTAATTTTGAGATGAGAAATAATCTATTGAGGTATGATGTCCTCATACTAGAAGCCATCTCCCATGACGTATGAGTTGAATGTAAAGTAACTTTATATTGAGCACCAATGGACTAGCTATGAGCGGTGATGCCTTCATTCGGGAAGGGCAAAGGTTCACGTAACTCTCATGATATGAGACTGCCCAGCATGCCGGATATGGGTGTCCTTATATCTCCTAGTCTTCGAACCTATACTTTCAATATAGGGATCTGGCGGGCTTCAATTCCCATGTACGATAGCATGTTTTGGGTCACTTTGGCCGGTGATTCCACCTCTTTTGGGTGTGGGTTTCAAGACACTGGATTTCATGATTCTCATATGATCTATATAGGTTAAAGTTAAGGTTCCCAATGAATCAATGAAGGCAGCCTCAAATAATGCACATAATCAAATGAAAGATACAAAAGGTGTTTGGATAGGATAATCAAAAGGTGCGTTATACTCAAGTAATGATATTAGGTCATTCTTGGTCAATGCACAACGAACTTGATGAAAGTCTTAAACTACATCCTAGGTATAGCTGGTGTTTACACTGTCCTACGAATGAAATGAAATAGAGTACGTATGAATGAACGAAGTAGACTTTGTGTTTGATAAAGAAGACTCCCTAGTTGAGGTCCAATATGTTGAGCTCTCATTTATGGGAAGTCTCAATGTTAAGTCCATGATTCCAAGGTCTCATGGCATTTGAATGAATGATACAAAAGATTTTATGGTCTATATGCAATATGATATGTGCCAATATGATAAGTATGATGATGCATGTCATTCTTATGGCATGACTTTCCTAATCCAATTTGGAAAGCTCACTTACTTTCCTAATCCTAATTTGGAAAGCTCATTCACATTCCTAATCTCAATTTGGCAAGTCCACTGACTTGACCTTGTAAAATCATATTGTTTGGAAATTGCTATCTTTTCTCATGCATGTCCTTGGTGTGTGCTTGCATATTCCCATACTTAGTACAAGTGTGTACTAATTCCATACAACTCTATATTTTTAGCTGCAGGTACAGGTGGACGCTAGAGCTTACAGGTTGATGTTGCAGCTATCCGGACGTGGAGCTTTCATCCGAACTTTGTAGGCCCTCATGCTTTTGAGGTTGTCTACTTTTCTTAAATATCTTAAATGTAGGCTTTATTTAGCGGAGTATGTTACTCTAGTGTTTCATTTCCCCTTTCATTTTAGACATTGTATTTGTGCCGTTTTGGCAAACACATTTAATGCAGCTATGAACTATTCTTTCATTTGATGATATTAATGCTAGATGATTGATGGTGAACAATTATACATATAATAGAATGTTTATTAAGCATGTTAGGAGACAAAAAGTTTCAAATTTTCCGCTAAAATTAATATAGATGAAGTAAGAATGACGTATGTCGGCAGGTCTACGACCTCTGAGAGGTCAACGACGGCGGTGTTGTTTGGGGTCTAGACTCCAGTTGTGACAAAGATGGTATCAGAGCGCTAGGTTATTTCAGAGGGTAATTAGTTCATATCAACCACATTGAGTAATTTCTAAGTCATGATGCGTAGGAAAATTCCCCTTCTTATAATCTTATGTCCATTCTCTAATGTCGGATTTCTTGGTGTTATGAGCGTGTCTAACATCCAAAAGAAGAATATAAGGAGAAAAGAAGGCGGAGAGATTGGAAGAGCAGTTGCTGGGGTATTTCAAGTTTCTCCCCAGGCTCGTACTGCTGTAATAGAGATGCATGTTAACCAAACTGGGTTGATAGATGAAGAAGTAAGGACAATGTTGGTACAAATTGCCCAAGCTATAACTTTAATAGCTCAGTCTATTGGGTTTAATTGATGTGAAGAAGTCTTTGTCGTCATCTTACATGCTAAAGGATCTAGCTCAATACTTGTATAAGGTGTGACAGGATAGCAAGTCCATAGGAGAGGTCCTATTACTTGGAATCTTTTTAAGATGGATTTTCCAGATCGGTTCTTTCCCAGATAAATGAAGGACGCTAAGGTTGAGGGATTCATCAACCGTAAGCAGGGATTGATGTTATTCAGGGATTACTCCTTGAAGTTCATAAGACTTTACAACAAGGAGAGGCCACCTAATAAGAAGTGTGACATAATTCATTGAGGATAATGTATGATGGATCCTAATGCTTGTTACAGTTGTGACAACCTGGGTCACATTATGAAGGATTGTCCGAACGGGAGGAAATGTAAGAGCTGATAAGGTTCATAAAGAATGCCAAATAGTTGTATGTTGTAAGACTATGCGTACATACTTGGTTGATTTACTCATGCATGATTTTAATGTTATATTTGGCATGGACTGGCATTGTACCAGATAGTTAATAGTGTCATTCGGGGACGAATGTTCCTAAGAGAGGGGGGGAAAATGTAACAACCCTAAAAATGTACATGCTAAGTAATACTTCATGTGTTTAGAATGGCTACGATTAGACCGGGTTCATTCGGATTGATGCGCATAGAACCAGACCTCGGAACCCTTGCTACAACCAAGCCAACTAACTTGGGGATTTATTTTAGCTAGGAAAGGTTGGCTCCAGCCATGTGGGGCTCTCGAATACAAAGATTTATTTGAAGGAGTCTTTATCGGACTTAAAAAGGGGAAATCTTAGGCTTGGAGGGTCTTGGGGTAAAATGGTATTTTTCTAGGATAAGGGTAGTATCGTAATTACCCTAAATATATAATTAATCGTCTAATTAATAAGGTGTAGGGGCATTTTGGGGAGAGAGGGCCGAAATTGGGGTCTTGAAGTGAAGTCTTTCTCCACCCGGGTTCGAACCTAGGTCGAAACAATGAATTAAATTGTTTTTAATTTAAGTTGGTAAATTAACGTAATTAAGTTATATTTAATATTTATTAGCTGATTTAGAATAAAAGAAAATAATATTTTTAAATAATTAAATAAAACTGAGTTGACTAAGTCCTAAACTAGACACTTAAGCCTTAAAAAACTCTCTTCTCCCACACTCATCTCTCTCCCTCACGTCTCTATCACTCTAAGTCACGTATTTTTTACCAAATAACTTCAAAATTTTAACACTTGAAGAACTCACAACGAAAATATAATAAAACAAACGAAATCAATCACGTAGGCAAAGAGAAGTTTGTCCGTCTAGTTGGTGTTGACTTTGAGGGGATTTGGACGTGATTTTTGGTGAAGATTTTAGGCAGAAAGTCAATGTTTGAACGTTATAAAAGTTATGGGTTTTCTTACTCTTTGTCCCTTTCCCAAGAGACCCTTAAGGTTTAGATGAATCTACTGGAAAACTAGGGTCGTTCCCCTTCTTATCGAACTCCTTGTCCCGAGTATATCTTTGATCTCAATGTGAAATAGGTTAGAGAACATGTTTTTGTATGTTTGCTGGTAGTTTAAGTATGAAGTTTGATTTTCGTGATAATGTGTTCTTGATAATGTGTTTTGAATTGTAAGCATGTTAAGTTATGTCAACCGAAAGTTTGGGAAAATGATATATTTTTATGGTTAAATTTTATGTGCGAATGTTTGTTTAAATCATGAGGTGTAAAAGTGGTGTAATGTTTTTGGATGAAATGGTAATTTTTTGCTGAATATAATCTTTAAAATAATACACTTCAACATGCACCAAATGATCCACGAAATGTCTTAAGAATTAAAGTATGAATCATGATAAAAAGAATCTTAATATAGTGAACAAAATTTCAGCATTTTGTAGGTTGGGTTCGGCCAAACAAAATGGTACAAAATGCAATGAAAAATGAATGTAAAATAAGTGAGATCACTAAGTATTGAATCCAAGACATCATTACATGAAAGCTAAAAAAAATCAACAAAAGATTAAGACAAAAATGGATTGGAAGAGACTGAATTTCCAGCCTAATGGAAATTCTAATCTCGGCCAACTTTTTAAAAAAATTCAGCTTCGCTTAAATTTTTTTAAATCTGAGGTCATTGGGGATTGAACCCATGACCTCACTAAATGAAAATTTCATAAATATTTCGTGAAAAAAATGCAAGGAAAAATAAATGTGGAGAGTGGGGATTGAACTCACAACCTCTTGGAGGTGAGAAAGTTAAGAGATAAATTAAAAGAAAAATAATGAGCTTGTGGGGGATTGAACTCTGAACCTCCTTGACTTAAATGAAAAAGCAGAGGAGAAAAAGAGAGGAAATATTATGGGGTTGATAGGGATCCAACTAGCGTCCCCCAAATCGGAAAAATGCTATTATAATATTTAAAATAAGATTAAGTGTTGTCCAAAGGATTCGAAATCGGGTTCCCTTGCCCAATTATGTATTTACACATAAGTCATACGTAAGTAAATATTTAATGAAGGCTGCCTCTAAAGATCAAAATCAATATCTTGGCATATATACAATATTCATAAGTCTTGTACCGCATAATATTGGGTAAATACACTTAGACAAACTATTAATGAAGCCCCATGGCTTGTATGTATAGACTCATAAGTCTAGCATACTTTTAAAAGTAAGTGAACCTAAGATATATGTGATGTAATGATGTAACCCTAAAAGAGTTAAGTAAGAGTGTGAAACACACCAAATGGCCAAGTGCATTGGCGTATAATTAATTGAACAATGAAATGATTAAATGAACGAAGAAATGATTAAATGAACAATGAAATGAGGAAACCCTACAAGGGTTAAGTAAGAGTGTGAAACACACTAAATGGCCAAGTGCATTGACATATGATGAAATGAACATTCACGTAAAACGAGGTGAGTAATTATGAAGAACAAATGTGCTAATGTTAATGAATGTGGTGACAACACGATATGAGCCTAATGTAAAAGATGAGAGCAATCGCAAATGAGCCTAAGTAAATATTACCAAAATGTACTCACCTATAAGAGTGTAAGGTTAATGAAGAGACCTGTCTCTATGAACGCTTCAATGAAAGTATTGAGATTAAAACACTTGATACTAATTATGAGATGAGAAATCATTTATTGAGCTATGATGTCCTTATACTATAAGCCAGCTTCCATGATATATGAGTTGAATTTAATTGAACTTTATACTGAGCACCAAAAGACTAGCTATGAGCGGTGATGCCTTCTTTCGGGAAGGGCGGATGTTCACGTGACTCTCATGAGATGAGACTGTACAGCATGTCGGATATGGGTGTCCTTATATCTCCTAGTCTTCGAACGTATACTGCCAATATAGGGATCTGCCAGGCTTCAATTCCCAAGTACGCTAGCATGTTTTGGGTAACTTTGGCCGTTGATTCCACGTCTTTTTGGTGTGGGGTTTCAAGACACTGGATTTCATCATGCTCACATGATCTATATCGGTTAAAGTTAAGGTTCCCAATGAATCAATGAGGCCAGCCTCAAATGATATACATAATGAAATGAAAGATACCAATGTTGTTTGGATAGGATAATAAAAAGGTGAGTTAGACTCAAGTAATGACATTAGGTCATTCTTGGTCATTTCACAACGAACCTAATGAAAGTCTTAAAGTACATCCTTGGTATAGCTGGTGTTTACACTGGCCTACGAATGAAATGAAATAGAGTACGTATGAATGAACGAAGCAGACTCTGTGTTTGCTAAAGAAGACTCCCTAGTTGAGGTCTTATATGTTGAGCCCTCATTTATGGGAAGTCTTAATGTTAGGTCCATGATTCCAAGGTCTCATGGCATATGAATGAATGATACAAAAGATGTTATGTTCTATATGCAATATGATATGTGCCAATATGATAAGTATAATGATGCATGTTATTCTCATGGCATTACTTTCCTAATCCAATTTGGAAAGCTCACTTACTTTCCTAATCCAAATTTGGAAAGCTCATTCACATTCCTCATCTCAATTTGGCAAGTCCACTGACTTGACCTTGTAAAATCATGTTGTTTGGAAAGAGCTATCTTTTCTCATGCATGTCCTTGGTTGTGTTTGCATATTCCGATACTTAGTACAAGTGTGTACTAATTCCATACAACTCTATATTTTAAGGTGCAAGTACAGGTGGACGCTATAGCTTACAGGTTGACGTTGCAGCTATCCGAACGTGGAGCTTTCATCCAATCATGGTAGGCCCTCATGCTTTTGAGGCTGTCTACTATTCTTAAATATCTTAGATGTAGGCTTTATTTAGTGGAGCATGTTCCACTAGTGTTTCATTTCCCATTTAATTTTAGACATTGTATTTGTGTCGTTTTGGTAAACACATTTAATGCAGCTATCAACTATTTCTTTCATTTGATGATCTTAATGTTAGATGGTTGATAGTGAAAAATTATACATATAATAGAATGTTTATTAAGCATGTTAGGAAACAAAAATTTTCAAATTTTCTGCAAAAAAATTAATATAGATGAAGTAAGAGTGACGTATGTAGGCTGGTCTACGGCCTCGGACAGGTCAACGACGGCGAACTTGTCTGGTGTCTAGACTCTAGTCGTGACAAAGTTTGTATTAGAGCGCTAGGTTAAATTTAGAGGATAATCAGTTCACATAAACCACATTGAGTAATTTCTAAGTAATGGTAGTGAAGTGCACCACTATCCTGGATTAGAGACTGCATGATGCGTAGGAAAATTCCCCTTCTTTTAATCTTATCGTGCCTTCTCTAATGTCGGGTTTCTTGGTGTTATGAGCATGTCTAGCATCAATCTCTGAAGTTTCCAAAAGATGAATATAGGAGAAGAGAAGGCGGAGAGATTGGAAGAGCAGTTCCTGGGGTAATTCACCTTTCTCCCAGGCTCCTGCTGCTAGAATAGAGCTGCATGTTAACCCAATCTGTTTGACAGATGCAGAAGTAAGGACAATGTTGGTAATAATGGCCCAAGCTAGAACTTTACAAGCTCAGTCTTTTGGGTTTAATTGATGTGAAGAAGTCTGAGTCGACATCCTACAAGCTAGAGGATGTAGCTCAATCCTTGTATAAGGTGTGACAGGATAGCAAGTCCTTAGGAGGAGGTCCTATTACTTGGAATATTTTCAAGGTGGATTTTCCAGAGCGGTTCTTTCCCAGATAAATGAAGGACGCTAAGGTTGAGGAATTCATCAACCGTAAGCAGGGCTTGATGTTATCCAGGGATTACTCCTTGAAGTTCATAAGACTTTACAACAAGGAGAGGCCACCTAATAAGAAGTGTGACATAATTCATTGAGGATAATTTATGATGGACCCTATTTCTTGTTACAGTTGTGACAAACTGGGTCACATTATGAAGGATTGTCCGAACGGGAGGAAATGTAAAAGCTGATAAGGTTCATAAAGAATGCCAAACAGTTGTATGTTGTAAGACTATGCGTACATACTTGGTTGATTTACTCATGCATGATTTTAATGTTATATTTGGCATGGACTGGCATTGTTCTAGATAGTTAGTAGTGTCATTCGGGGACGAATATTCCTAAGGGGGGAGGATAATGTAACAACCCTAAAAATGTGCATGCTAAGTGAAACTTCATGTGTCTAGAATGGCTACGATTAGACCGCGTTCATTCGGATTGATGCGCATAGAACCAGACCTCGGAACCCTTGCTACAGCAAAGCCAACTAACTTGGGGATTTAGTTTAGCTAGGAAAGGTTGGCTCCAGCCATGTGGGGCTCTCGAATACAAAGATTTATTTGAAGGAGTCTTTATAGGACTTAAAAAGGGGAAATCTTAGGTTTGGAGGGTCTTGGGGTAAAATGGTATTTTTCCAGGATAAGGGTAGTATCGTAATTACCCTAAATATATAATTAAGTATCTAATTAATAAGGTGTAGGGGCTCTTGAAGTGAAGTCATTCTCCACCCGGGTTCGAACCTAGGTGGAAACAATGAATTAAATTGTTTTTAATTTAAGTTGGTAAATTAACGTAATTAATTTATATTTATTATTAATTAGCTGATTTAAAATAAAATAAATCATTTTTTTTAAATAATTATATAAACTTAGTTGACTAAGTCCTAAACTAGACTCTTAAGCCTAAGAAAACTCTCCTCTCCCACACTCATCTGTCTCTCTCACGTCTCTATCACTCTAAGTCACATATTTTTTACCAAATAACTTCAAAAAACTGTAAGTAAACCAATGATCCTTTCTTATTCACTTGTGCTGGTGGCGGAGAGGTCGGCGACTGTGTTCTGGCTATGGGGGGTGGGTCTTCCCTTTCTCAATTATGACGTACTCGGTTAGGTTGCCATATAGGTCTCGGTCGGTTTTTAACACTTGAAGAACTCAAAATGAAAATATAAGCAGACAAACGAAATCAATCATGTAGGCAAAGAGTAGTTTGTCCGTCGAGTTGGTGTTGACTTTGAGTGGATTTGGACGTGATTTTTGGAGAAGATTTTAGGCAGAAAGTCGAGGTTTGAATGTTATAAAAGTTATGGGTTTTCTTACTCTTGGTCTCTTTCCCAAGCGACCCTTAAGGTTTAGATGAATCTACTAAAAAACTAGGGCTGTTCCCGTTCTTATCGAACTCCTTGTCTCTAGTATACCTTTGATCCCAATGTGAAATAGGTTAGAGAACATGTTGTTGGTATGTTTGCTGGTAAATTAAGTATGAAGTTTGATTTTCGTGATAATGTGTTCTTGATAATGTGTTTGGAATTGTAAGCATGTTAAGTTATGTCAACCGAAAGTATGAGAAAAATGATATATTTTTATGGTTAAATTTTATGTGCGAATGTTTGTTTAAATCATGAGGTGTAAAAGTGGTGTAATGTTTCTGTATGAAATGGTAATTTTTTGCTTAATATAATCATAAAAATAATACACTTAACATGCACCAAATGATCCACGAAATGCCTTAAGAATTAAAGTATGAATCATGGTAAAAAGAATCTGAAAATAGAGAACAAAGTTTCAGCATTTGGTAGGTTGGGTTCGGCAAAAAAAAAGGTACAAAATGCAATGAAAAGTGAATGTAAAATAAGTGAGATGACTAAGTATTGAACCCAAGACGTCATTACATGAAAGTTAAAAATTTTAAAAAAAAATTAAGACAAAAATGGATTGGAAGAGACTGAATTTCCAACCTGATGGAAATTCTAATCTCGGCCAACTTTTTTAAAAAAATGAGTTTTGCTTAAATTTTTTTACATCTGAGGTCATTGGGGATTGAACCTATGACCTCAGTAAATGAAAATTTAATAATTATTTCGTGAAAAAAATGCAAGAAAAATAAATGTGGAGAGTGGGGATTGAACTCACAACCTCTTGGAGGTGAGAAAGTTAAGAGATAAATTAAAAGAAAAATAGTGAGCTTGTGGGGGGTTGAACTCTGAACCTCCTTGACCTAAACGAAAAAGGAGAGGAGAAAAAGAAAGGAAGTATTATGGGGTTGATGGGGATCCAACTAGGGTCCCCCAAATCTGAAAAATGCAATTATCATGTTTAAAACAAGATTAAGTGTTGTCCAAAGGATTCGAAATCGGGTTCCCTTGCCAAATTATCTATTGACAGATAAGTCATACGTAAGTAAATATTTAATGAATGCTGCCTCTAAAGATCGAAATCAATATCTTGCCATATATACGAGATTCATAAGTCTTGTACCACACAATCTTGGGTAAATATGAATCACTTAGACAAACTATGAATGAAGCCCCATGGCTTGTATGTATAGACTCATAAGTCTGGCATACTTTTAAAAGGAAGTGAACCTAAGATATATGTGATATAATGCTGTAAACCTAGAAGGGTTAAGTATGATTTTGAAACACACTAAATGGCCAAATGCATTGGCGTATGATGAATTGAACAATAAGATGATCAAATGAACAAAGAAATGATGAAATGAACAATGAAATGAGGAAACCCTATAAGGGTTAAGTAAGAGTGTGAAACACACTAAATGGACAAGTGCATTGACATATGATGAAATGAACATTCAAGTAAAACGGGGTGAGTAATTATGAAGAAGAAATGTGCTCATTTTAATGAATGTGGTGACAACACGATATGAGCCTAATGTAATAGATGAGAGCAATCTCAAATGAGCCTAAGTAAATAGTGCCAAAACGTACTCACCTATGAGAGTGTAAGGTTAATGAAGAGAACTGTCTCTATGAACACTCTAATGAAAGTATTGAGATTAATACACTTAATACTAATTATGAGATGAGAAATCATTTATTGAGCTATGATGTCCTCATACTAGAAGCGAGCTTCCATGACGTATGAGTTGAATGTAAAAGAACTGTATACCGAGCACCAATAGACTAGCTATGAGCGGTGATGCCTTTTTTCGGGAAGGGCGGAGGTTACTGTCCAGCATGCAAGATATGGATGTCCTTATATCTCCTAGTCTTCGAAGCTATACTACCAATATAGGGATCTGGCAGGGTTCAATTCCCATATATGGTAGCATGTTTTGGGATACTTTGGCCGGTGATTCCACCTCTTTTTGGTGTGCAATTTCATGACACTGGATTTCATAATGCTCACATGATCTATGTCGGTTATAGTTAAAGTTCCCAATGAATCAATGAGGCCAACCTCAAATGATGCACATAATGAAATGAATGATACCAAAGGTATTAGGATAGGATAATCAAAAGGTGAGTTAGACTCAAGTAATTACATTAGGTCATTCTTGGTATTTGCACAACGAACCCGATGAAAGTATTAAACTACATCCTAGGTATAGCTGGTGTTTACACTAACATATGAATGATATGAAATAGAGTACGTATGAATGAACGAAGCATACTCTGGTTTTGCTAAAGCAGTTTCCCTAGGTTAGGTCCCATATGTTGAGACTTCATTTCTGGGAAGTCTTAATGTTAAGTGCACGATTCCAAGGTCTCATGGCATATGAATGAATGATAAGTAAGATGTTATGTTTTATATGCAATATGATATGTGCTAAGTGTAAGATGTTATTTGTTGTGTACAATATGATAAGGATGATGATGCATGTTATTCTCATGGCATGACTTTCCTAATCCAAATTTGGAAAGCTCACAGATTTTCCTAATCCAAATTTTGAAAGCTCACTCACATTCCTAATCTCAATTTGGAAAGTCCACTGATTTGAAATTCTAAAATCATGTTTTTTGGAAAGAGATATCCTTTCTCATGCGTGTCCTTGGTGTTGGTTTGCATATACACATACTTAGTACAAGTGTGTACTAATTCCATACAACTCTATATTTTTAGGTGCAGGTACAGGTGGACGCTAGAGCTTACAGGTTGACGTTGCAGCTAACCGGACGTCGAGCTTTCATTTGGACTTGGTAGGCCCTAATGCTTTCGAGGCTGTCTACTGTTATTACCTAGCTTAGATGTAGGATTTAGCTAGTGGAGCATCTTCCACTAGTGTTTCATTTCCCATTTCATTTCAGACTTTGTATTTGTGCCGTTTTGGCAAGTACACATTTAATGCAACTAAGAACTATTTCTTTCATTTGACGATCTTAATGTTAGAAGGTTGACGGTGAATAATTATACATATAATAGAATGTCTGCTAAGAATGTTAGGAAACAAAAAGTTTATAATTTTCCGCTAAAATTTATCTAGATGAAGTAACAATGACGTATGTAGGCTTGTCTGCGACCTCTGAGAGGTCAACGACGCCGGTCTCGTCTGGGGTCTGGACTCCAGTCGTGACAATAATCCTTTCATCACAATTCATATAAGTGAAGTTAGCACATTTACATATCACTTAATAATAAGGCACATTGGTAAATCATTCACCATCCTTATAACCTCTACATCTTAGACAACACCTCACATACCATTGTCAAGACATTTAAAATCAATATCATACCAACCCTATCAATCTTCATTAAATGAATACTACATACAACATCATGACTTAATCACAATTAACCATAATTGAGGTAAAAAGTAGGAATCAGAAGACTTACCAAGTCTCCTTCATAATTCATCATCAAGGTCTTACCATCAACCCTTAATTCAACCCAATTAGGGTGTATTATAATCATATAACCATAACCAATATAATAACAAGGCAAATTGAATCACTACATCACAATCCAACACTAGTTCATAGCTTAAGACAAGAGACATAGATCAAAGTCATAATCCTAAGAAATTTCTCAAGAATAGTATGATAGAACTATAATTAACCCTAATCTATTCATGATTGATACAATAACATCACCTAGTAGTAATTCAACCAATAACAAAGTCAATTGAACAAACATTAGAGAATTCATATCAAGATGATACGCTAGGGTGAATGGGTAAAGGTTATCTTCTACAAACTAAACCAATCCATCAAGATATAACATATGAAGTTAAAATAGATGTTACTCTATATATGTTTTCCAAAATAAATCATAAACAACGCAATTCACAACATCCATTTCGTATTGGATGAAAACCCACTTGAAAACCCCACTTTTGAAATCAATTTGATGGAACCTTTGGAGGAAAGAGGTGTCAATGGTGAAAGATATTACATACCTTACTAATTGATCAATATTGATGGAGAAAATTGACCCTTTGAATCCCTTGTACCCTACCCTATCTTGGTCTTCAAGGGAGTTCTTCGCTAAAGAGAGAAAGAAGATAAAAGGAAGAGAATTTTGGGTTTGTGAATTATGAGAGTTTTAGGTTAGGCTAATCATGTTAAGTCTTTATATAGGGGGTTAACTTACTTAATAATACCTCCCCTAATCCCTGATTAAATACCTAACTAATCCAACTAATTAATTAATTTAAGTCAAAATATGGAGTGAAAACTAGTAATCACAGACAACACCACGACCGACGGATCGTGGGTCAATTAACGACCACTGCCCCTTCTGGGCTGCACATCCTTTTCTAAGTTCAGAGACTATGAAAAATGAATCTTCAAAGATTTAGTCTAAGTGTCCATCGACTGAGGCATTTGACAGCCCATTGATTGGACTAAGAGCCATCTTTTGCATCCGTTAGTGACACTGTCCATGGACAACTTTTGGTCACTTTTGCAAAGGTCCTCCTCAAGGGCCCTTTGGCGGGTCCTAAAGGTGTCATGCCTGGACGTTTCGAGTATGAATTAACTCTAATACGTATTAAACGCCATTCCACCAATTTTCGCATTTTCTGACTCCGAAAAGCTAGTCAAATAACCTAAGGCACGCTAGTACCTTATTGATCAAGTTTGTGGATGTCATAGATGTTCTTGGACGTTTTGGTTTTTAGAATTACAAAATTACAAATATTGACTAAAATAGACCTAAAACAGTGTCTAAGCCTTATGATATTTATGTTAGGCTCTAGAACACGTCTTTGATTTTCAAAGTGTTACATTTAATCCTTCCACATCCTAGACATGAGATAATCATATTAATACCTTCAAGGCCATGATCTTGACATATAAGAATATACAATAATGAAAACATCGCTACCATAAGTGGACCATACCAATAATCACAATTCAATATACACTCTAAGATGGTAAAAGGAAATAGGTCGACTTACCAAATCTCTAAGCTAATGATCATATTGATTATTTCACAACAATTCAATATCAATTGACATAAAGGATTATAGAATTAAGCAATTCATTATAATCTA
This sequence comes from Solanum pennellii, assembly GCF_001406875.1. Lineage (NCBI taxonomy): Eukaryota > Viridiplantae > Streptophyta > Magnoliopsida > Solanales > Solanaceae > Solanum > Solanum pennellii. The sequence goes on from NC_028646.1 coordinate 18,457,521, forward strand.
AACATAATCTAATCATCATATTATTAAGATCACAAGACCCACAACATATCATAATTTGAGAGGATAAAGAGATTATGGGCTCTTCATCGAATTAGATTGAAAATCATATTTAAACCATATATTGATCATAAAATCACCATTAGAATGATTTTGAAATCACTTTAACAATGAACCCATGGCTAGATTGAAAGATTAGATTTTTGACTCAGAATCATGTTTGAAAAAACTTTGAAAGGACTCCTTCGATGAATAGTTATATAAGGATGAACGATTACCATTCCTTATACATAAGAAATCCTACTAAAATCTAAGAAGAATACTCTTAAGTATCCATCTTTATATCTTGTTCTTGAGCATGTCTCTAATGGAGGTTTGAGACAATTCGGAAGAAGACAAAGTTTTGGGGATTTTGATTTTTTAATGTGTGTTGGGGCTTTGAATTGATAAAGGGGTTAACTAGGTCATAAAATAAGTTTATAACCAACTCGTAAAGTTACCAAAACACCCCCATACTTAATAGGTTTTCTAGACATGTAAATTTGACTTTAAAACGACGCAACATATTATGGGAAATGGCTGCGGGTCGAGGAGGAAGCTCCTAATTTTGCCTCCCATAATTTTTGAGGCAGTGAGACTAGTGTAGCTTGAGTGACGCATAGGCTGACAAAGTGCCAGGCGCGTGACGCGAGGTTGGCTTCACTTCTTGTTTCTACACGCTACCATTTGGCATCTTCCTTGTCCAATGTTTGGGTACTCAAGGATTCGTACCCCGACGTTTTGACACATATATGTCTGTTGAGATACTAGGTTCCACTATTTTTCAACTCCAAAAAACACATACAAAAAAGGAAACCACACAAGGGCACACTAGTACGTCTGAAGACTATCTTTTGATGTCTTGGACATTCTTGGACGTTTGGACTACAAACCTCTTAAAATCAATTATAGTTGCTGTAAAACACTTTATTCACATGTTAATAACTTTTTTACGCACATTTGAGGATCTATCTACCTTATTTAATATTTAGGGTCTTGATAATTTTGATGAAAGGAAGTTCTTATTCCAGAACCTAACAACTATGATCATGATAGGTGTTATTATGAGGGATTGAAGATGATTCCCATGTGAATCTTATTACTATATTAAGATGTAATGTTATCTTTTAGTGTTGGGTTGTGATAGATGAAAGTTCTTATTCAAGAACCTAAGATCTATGATCATGATACACAAGGGGTTAGTCTCCTAAGACCTATGATAAAAACTAACGCTAAGAAAGACTCTAATATACTTCAAAAACGGAATATTAGATTTGAAATGAGTTAAATTGGCAATGAAAATTTTCCCTTTCTATGAGGAAGGTGGGTTCACCAAGTGCCCCATGAGATGGGAACTACAATGTGAATTATCATAAAGAGAGTTTCTAGTAACAATCCCCTAGTCCCTTAACTATGTCCCCCTTAGGAAAACTTAGCTCGTGGATCCATGTAGACGGTATTATTATTTACATGGCATACATTTTCAAGTAAGACGACCTCCTTTTTGTGTGAGGTGTTGACACCGGATTCCATATTTAGCTCATATGGTCCAATTTTAGTTATTGAAAAGTTTCCCAAAATTAAAATGAATGAATGAAAGTAAAAAGATGCATAATAACAAGTATGACTTGAGAGGTGCACTACTGTAGGTAAAGGAATGGGGCTTTACCTATTCAATGCACATTTGGACCTTGTGGGAATAATTTCTAGGGTGATTTCTTTATATGCATATGTTATGAATGAATTTCATAAAGTTGCATTCACTTGATATACATGTGGTTGGTCTAGATTGCCATGTATGAGATTGAATACACTTCTAATGATGTTATATGATGTAAAGACAATTCTTGTGGTCTCTTTGCTAGTTGAGTTAGTCTATGTGGGGTTATGGGGCTTCACATAGGCATAGCACTAGTCGACTTGAATTGACATTATGGGTAAGGTATTGTAGTGAATTGATGAAATATACTCTAACATGAAATGTTGCTTGTAGCTTTATTATGATGTTGCACTGGAACATGTAATATGAAAATGTCTCACTGTTGATACGTTATGGACATGGCTATATACTTGGAATGTGCATAATGTCTTTTAAATTTACTTAGCATGCTTTAAAACATAATGTCCTTTTTAGCATGTTTCTAAATTTTTTACTTGTATATGTCTTCATACTTAGTACATGTGGTTTATACTAAACCATACTCTCTCTATTTCAACAATAATGTAGGTTCGGGCTATTGAAGTGTTTCAAGGAAAACTTTCAAGAAGCTTGGATAAATTCCCATGTTTGTGAGTTCTCATGCCTGAGGACGAAGCCTATTATTCTAGTTCATGTTAATTGAGTAGTCTAAATACTTTTTTCTATTCCCCATATTGTAAAGACTATGTTGTATTCTCTTGTTACACTATGACAGAGATAATTGTAGACTTATTTCGATATATCAGAAGTCTATTTAAACTTCATATATAAAAATTGTTCAGTAGTAATTTTATTTACATATGAAATTTTATGATGTATGCGTAAGTCTTGTTTTAGGCCTCTAATAGGACTAAGACGTCGATACGATTATAGGGTGCTCCTCAGTCGTGACAGTACCAAGCCCACTTTTGATTGCTTTCCTAAAATAAGAAGTAAATTAAGTAACCATATACGAAATGATACTCAAGGGAACTCCATGCATTCTCACAATCTTATTAAGATACAATTTAGCATATTCTTCCGCCGAATAAGTAACTTTGATTGGAATTAAAGGGGGTTACTTTGTCAATCTTTCAATAATAAACCAATTCAAATCATATTGTTTTCATTTACGAGGCAAGTCCACAACGAAATCCATATTGACATCTTCCCACTTCCAAATGGGTATAGCTATATCATGAGATAACCCTCCCGGTCTTTGATGTTTGGTGTTAACTTGTTGACAATTATGAAATTTGGCCATAAATTCCACTAAATGCCTACAAAACAATTCCACAAATAGATCTCTTGTAGATGACAATACATTTTGGTGGCACCCGGATGAACGTAATATCGAGAACCATTAGCCTATTCCAAAATTTAGCTTCATAAGAAAACCACATCCGAAACGCTTAATCTACCTTGATACCTAAGTACCCCATCCCTCCTTTTGGAGAAGGACTCATGGGACCTACTAAGAACCGATTCCTTCAACTCTGTCAATAAATGATGAAGAGGTTGCCTAGATTTCACCTCAACAACTAAAGATAACTCGGAGTTATGATGATCCTTGAAACCCTCTTTTTGAGAATTTTCATATTGAACACGCAACCGTTCCAATCTATCTATGACTGTTACTAATAATTTCTTACTATCATCAACAAGAGCCACACTACCCATAGACATCCGAGTCGAAGCATCCGCATCCACATTGGCTATCCCGGGGTGGTAAAAGACACTAATATCATAATATTTCAAAATGTCTAACCACATACTTTGAAGGAGATTAAAATTTATTTTCGTAAACACATTATTAGAAGCATTCATGAACGGTGAACACATTTACATGCACTCCACAAAGATAGTGTCTCCATATTTCAAGAGCAAACACTGCGGTCGCTAGTTCAAGATCATGGGTAAGATAGTTCTTTTCGTGTACCTTCATTTGCCCTGAGGCATATGCTATGACCTTTCAATGTTACATGACGACACAACACAAATATATTATAGAAGCGTCACAATACAGAACAAACTCTTCAGTATCCTTCGCTAAGGTTAACACCAGAGCAGAGGTAAGATTTTCTTTAAATTTATGGAATCCCTTCACACAAGCTTCTATCCATTCAAACTTAACATTCTTTTGGGTTAGGGTAGTCATTGGAGAAGCGATAGATGAAAATCTGTCAACAAATCTCCAATAATACCCGGCTAAACCCAAGGAACTTCAAACATCGGTGGGAGTTAGTGGTCTAGTCCAATCTTAACCGCCTCTGTCTTCTTCAGATCAACATCAATGTGTACAATAGATACAAAGTGACCAATAAAAGTAACAAATCTTAGCGAAAATTCACACATAAAATATTTAGAAAAGATGTTGTTCTCATTGAAGACTTGCATAACTATCCTCAAATGACTCATGTGTTCATCCTCTCTCTTTGAATATACCGAGACATCATCAATAATGATAATAATAAACGAATCAAGAAATTTATGAACACCTTATTCATAAGGTCCATAAAAGGCATTGGTTTATTAGTTAGACCAATGGACACAAGTAGGAACTCATAGAGATCATATCCTTTTAGAGAAGTCGTTTTAGGTATGTCAACTCCTCTAAATCTTAGTTAGTGACACCTCGACCTCAAATAAATCTTTAAAAATTCACTCACCTCTCGGATTTGGTCAAACAAATAATCAATTCTAGGGATATGATACCTTTTCTTTATAGTGACCTTGTTTAGTTGTTGGTTGTCAATACACATTCTAAGAGACCCATCTTTCTTACATAAATACCACTTGAGTGCCCCATGGAGATATGCTTGGTTGTATAAAACCCTTATCTAGCAAATCTTTTAGTTAAGCTTTCAATTCTTTCAACTCAGTCGGAGCCATCTGCTAAGGAGTAATAGATATTGGTTGAGTATACATCATCAAATCTATGCAAAAATTTATTTCCGCTTTGAGAGGAATTTTGGGTAAGTCATGGGGAAGACATCCATAAAATCCTTCACTACGGGGATCGACTCTAAAAGAGGAGCCTCTGACCCAAAACCTTAGACACTCACAATATAATAGAGACATCTCTTAGAAATAATCTTACAAGATTTTTGACATGAAATAATTTGACCTCTAGTGATTGAGTTTGCTCCTTTCCATTACTTTGTTCGAGTATATCCATATAAAGAGATTCCTTGTAAATAATTTCAAGTCAATTTAAAAATTCCTTATTTATTATTTATATTTTTAGTTTTTAAAATGGGTTGATTAGGAAAGAGGAATTTAACTACCCTTGTTCTAGAATCGTTGAAGAAAAAAAATCATGTAACCAACTCATCAGAAACAACAGGGAGCACATCAAACTTCATAGATACTAAAGGAGTTAAAAAGAAAAAAGTGGCACTGGGATCTATCAATTCATAAACATTAATTTAATATACTTGAAACATGCCGGTATTCACACGGGGAGAATCCTTTTGATCACCCCTAGACTTGAGAGCATAAAAGTGGTTCTTCTTGCAAGCATCGGAATTAAGACAACATGGTTGTGCTTGATTACACTCCCTTCCTCGAGTCTTTGCCAATGGACAATGATTCACCATGTGGACTTTGTTTCCACAACCAAAACATTTACCCGAACCCATTACACATTTTCCCAAGTGCCTCTTGCCACATTTATCGGAGAATCTCTTCTTAAACCTTGGTTTGTCCTGGATCTCTAACTTACGCATAGATTTACCCCAATGGGCCTTACCCACTTGGCATACCTATTCTTATTCTTAAGTCTAGTCTCCTCATCATGTTTATCATGCAACATCAAAGAGAAAGGTCCATGTTTTCATGAAGCATTGCCGCACGACACTTTTCCACGAGAACATCGGATACACCTATAATTAAATGAATCATTCATCTCTAGGTTTAGACATAAAAAAAGAAGCATACGAGGAAAACTTGATTAATTTCAAAGAGTATTCTTTAACACTCATACCCCCTTGACGAATGTTGTTGAATTCTTCCACTTTTGCCTCTCCATTCTCCTTTAGAAAGAACCTATCAAGAAACGCCCTCCTAAAGACTTCCAAACTTATGGGACCCACCCTCAAAGACCTATTTTCTTTCAATAAGAGTACCAAGTTTGAGCCAAATCCTTGAAATTATAAGTGGCTAGCTCGGCCTTCTTATTTGAAATTTACCCCACATCATATAAGATCTTATAAACCTCATCTAAAAAGTTTTAAGAATCTGTATTTACCTTAGACCCAAAGATCTTATAAACCTCATCTACCTAAACTAGGATTAATTAGATATTCACATGTGTTTATTTAGTTAATAACTTGTTAAAATAATGAATAATAGCTTTTGAAGTTAGTTTTAAGGTGTTTTGATGTGAAACGTAAAGGGACGACCAAAACATTCGAAAACTACTATTTTACATGTTGGGGTGTTCTAGTATGTTGTGCATATTTTTGTGTATTGTTTGGAGTCTAAAATCAGGTCAGGTGAATCAAGAGTCTAGATGAACATGTATTTTGTCAAAATAGTTGATTATGACTCCCCGAGGATCACCCTAAGGGTCCTTGATGATGACCCAAACATGGGCCAAGGAATCTTCCAGCTAGCACTTGAAAGGCATAATGTTTCCTTGCAACGCTAACTTGTCACACAGCTTATTTCCTCAAAATGATTTCGAAAATCAATATGTGGAGGTGCCTCCGCGACGCGCAGTGGCTGCGTAGTTTTGATTGCATCATTTTAAAGGGAAGTTAGACTTAATTAAAATGGTTAAAATTATGTATGGGTGATTTGGGTATTTTGGGGGTGTATTATATACTAGTTTTAGGTAATTATACACTCAACACCCTATAAAAAACCCAAACCCTCATTTAGAAATCTAACTTTTCAAAACCCTCAAAAGTTTTTCTCTTCCGAAATCCTCTCAAGCCACCATTGAAGTTCAAGGTAATGGAGCTTGCTAGGAAGGATGGTTTCTACTGATTTCTTCTCAATTTTTGTTAGTTTATTGAATAATAAGGTATAGGAGTTCTTTATCTAAGGCTTTCTATCAACTTATAGCCAATTTTTTAATGTGATTTCAAAGTGTTTAAAGTTAATGGAAAAGTCAAGTTTTCACTCTAACTCAAGGGTTCTTGCATAAACTATTTCAAATCATAAGATATAAAATTGATGTTAAATTGATTTTTTCAAATAAAAAACTCCATGAACCCTTGATTTTCTAAACTTTCTAAGTTTTGCAGATGAAGTGGGACTACAGCTTATGCTCTAATCTTGATCCAATTTTTATTATAATGAGTTGTATAGGTCATTTCTCTTTTAAATTATGCAATTATATTGACAAATATTATTGATGTTAAGGACTGTAAATCTTGGCTACCAGAATAGGGTAAATTGACCTAATTCCCTTACTAATGTAGAATTGATATAGAATTGTTCTTGTATGAAATGGTCCACTAATGGTGCCGGTGTTTACTTGTTGTTTTTATTTTCCTAATTTCCTTAATGAAATTATTATGTGAATTGTAGTAGTATCATGTTAGGGTATATATGAAGGTGTAATGTGAAGTTTTTTATAAGAAGTAATGTCACTGTGTGCAAGGTGTGATGGCATGCATGAATGTATAAAGCAAAGGATGATGTGATGTATGTGTTATCATGTATAATATGAATATAATGTGATGAAGATATACTCTCTTCTAATCTTAATGTGTAATGATGATGAATCCTAAAGAGTCTTATGTGTTGATGTTGTGTCTTTACTTGATAGACTTAGCTCCCTTCTCCTTGACGTATGAAAGTTATGTGAATGTTATGTTTTGACTTTGTAGGCTTAGGCACCTTTTACATGTGTGTATTAATGTATGAATGAATGAAAGTGTAGGATCGTTGGACCTATTGTGGTACCTTTCTAACAATGACTAATGTGAAACCTTCATTATTAAACGAAGGCTAATAAAGAAGCCTTGAAGTGGTAGACCTAAATGGTGCCCTTGTTTAGAGTTATGATGGACTTAGAGGTAGGTTTGAAAGAACAACATAAAACTATTTTTAAGCAAGTCATAAAAGAAATCCTAATGAACCTTGATCGTAGACCTTTGTGGATAACTTCTTGGTAGTTGTATTTTGAGTAGGTACGACTTAGAGTCGGTACCTTCTAAAATACTATTATGTGAATGAACATACTCATTGACAACCAAGAAAAAACACCGAGTGGATATGTTTGTGGTAGTAGCTCTACTTAAAGTACTAGTCTATAATACAATGAAGCCCTAGATTTACCTTAACCATGTGCCGACAAGTGATGTGTCATAGTTATACCTTTGAGAAGTAGAATACCATCCATGGTGTGGGGTATTGATGACACCAGATTCCTTACATAGCTAATATGCTCTGTGTCGGTTAATATCTACTATCATCATGTGTGATGTGCACTCTAGTTATTGCATAGGTTCTACAACGTGTATGTAGTGAAACGGGACTCAATGATCTCATGACACGAGAGGGTTCTAAAGATTCTAAAGTTAGTTCCCTAGGTCTTCCAAGACCATTATGTGAAGTCCCCTATTTGTATAGTTGTCTTTTAAAGGGCTTAAATGAATAATATTAATTTAGTGAAAGTATGTTTAATCAAAAGTTCTTATCTAAGGTTGGTTTGAGGATCACTTTGGTTTTCTTGAAGAGGGTGTATGGGAAGTCTGTTCATGTCTTACCTAGGTGGGTGTTAGAGTAACCCTAGGTGGAGAGTCTGAATGATTAGAAAGATTATTTGTTGAATATGGAATTATGTTCTATATGTTGATTTTAGTTAAATATGTCTTATTTGTGATTGTTGACTTGTATTATGTCTCATAAACTTTTACTATGAAGGTTTTTATCCAAATGTCATCAAAGCATGTTTCTATACTAAATGTCCCTTTTTGAATGGTTGTTGCATGGCTTCCATACTAGTCCATTAAATGTGCTAACCCCTTCTTTTACCTTTTTGAATAAAGTGTAGGTATTGGAGATATTGTATGCTATGGAGATTCACTAGGTTTCTGAGTGGTTGAACGTGAAGACGTGGTGAGTCCGTATAGATTCGGGGACAATATCCTACATGTTCCTTTAAGTCATTTTGTATTTCTTTATGTTTTTTATGAGCCTAGTTCCAATGTTGTATGGTCTATGAGACATCATGTCGTAACGTTAGATGTCTTTAAAAGTCTTCCGCTTGCTTATTAATGAAAATATTCTTCGTGTGTAAAGAAGTTTTAAAATTATCATGTATTTTGAGTATTGTATTCAATGAAAGATCCATGTGTCTTGTATGAGACCTCCGAGATTTCAAATACGCTTATTAGATCTAGGGGGTACTCCCGGGTCGTGAAAAACTTTGTATCACAGCATAAGGTTTCTGGTATGGTCTTAGGTTGTATAAAAACAACATCTAGTGGAGTCTTGATTATAATATGAAGTGAGACACATTATGGATAGGAGGCTATTGGGTGCTAAGAAAGTTGCACTTCTTCATTCTTCTAATTGTTCCAAAAAGTTTTGTTCTACGATGGCTCTCCGTTGTTCCTTATGTGATTGTCCTTTGAGAGAGATTTTAACTTTTAAGGGATGTGTTTAAAGTTTGAGGGAAAAAAGGTTAGCTTTGACTTGATAGATGTCACATAAAAGGTTGTGATGATGACCTTAGATAGGAAGAGTTGTCTTATGACTGTGAGTAAGGTTGAAGAACCCGACTTGGATATGTTGTATTTTTTAGTTGGTTAAAATAGATGATTAAATGTGGTGCTAAAAGTGGATAGGTGTGATTAGTGAGAATGATTAATGTTAGTAGGCTCCGACCTTAGAATTGGAAGAGAGGATGTTTGAAAGGGCTAGTATGAGTTTATCCTAGTAGGGGATGAAGTGGGTAGATAATGAGGCCTTGCGAGTTTTTGGTCTTCATGAGGTAGGCTTGATTGATGTTGTTTCAAGAGGTTTAATGAATTAAAGAGTTGGGCAAGAATGGTGATTGTAAGGTTGTGTAACACTTCGAAAAGTCAAGTACTAATCTAGAGACTCATAAATTAATTTAATGTTTTCTATACTGTTTCCATACGCAAAATAATGTTGATAATTCATCCAAGAAGTTTTCGAGCCAAGACGTTAGGGAACGTCCATGACTTCCGGAAACTAGCAAAATTTAACTAGTTGATGTCGCTATGTTTGGTGAATGATTAAGAGGGTCAAATGAAGTATAAAACTTGTAAAAAGACATTTGTTAGGTAGAGTGTTGTATAGACTGTGTAAACTTCTATCAACGACACCCCAATGTCTACCGAAGGGTCCTTGAGGACGACCCCAACATGGGTGGGTAGGCTGGCAAACCAGCCTGCGTGAGTCAAGATTCAAGGGGCGGCTACGTGATGCGCAGCCCACAAAAACCCTACTTCCTCAGATCAGTTTTTTCAAAAATAAAATTGGGAATTATCCTCGAGACGAAGAGACACTTCCCTAATTTGGTAAAATTGTATTTTTTGCATTTCGACTTCACAAAAAGACCAATATAAGTTGGTGGTATTTCGGGTAATTTAGGGGTGATTATATATAGCCTAATGGTTATTTTAAAGTCATTTTTCCCTCATTCAAACAAATTCCCCCAAAAAAACCAAAAGCTCTCATATCTCTCTATTTTCTTTCTCCCCAATTTCTCCATTGAAGAAGGAAGAAAGATTGAAGAAGGCCAATTTGTTTAGGATTTCACTTCAATTTCGTGGATTAATCTTCATGAAGATATGTGTTTTCACTCTTGGGATTCCTTTCCCCCCCAGAGGTATTTTGGAGTTGATTTTTAAATTACCCAATTCCATAAAGTTTCCCAATTCTAATGGATTTTATTCTAAACTTCAAATTGATGATAAATCGTGATTGCCTATGACTAATTAACTGTAGATTTTTGGATAACTGATTTTAATTGATGCAAGTTCATGTAGATCATGTCCATATCCCAAATTTCCCCAAATCTTTGATCTTTGTTATGAGTTGATGAGAATTGAAAACTGTATTGATTCTTATATTGGTTTTATCTATTCTAATGCATTTATGGATTGACTAGGGTAATGTATTGTTGGGATTGGATCTATTTCATGAAGAATTCATGGTGACCCTTCTCCCCTAACCCTACGTTATTAATTGAAGTTAATTGGGATAATGATGATGCAATAGACCTAGTTCTTGTATTAACTACTATTTATTGATATTATTACAATTATTATTGGATTTAATTTGTTGGTTGATGGTAAGACCATGATGATGACTTTTGAAGGAGATTGGGTAAGTCTTCATGATCCTTACCTTTACTTCAGTTATGATGGGTTGTGATTGATGATGTAGTTCAATTGAAGTGTGTTTTGTGAATGGCCAAAGTAGTTATTGGTATGATGTTGAATTGAAATGTCTTAATTATGTGATTGTGTTTGTATGCTTAAGATGTAATGATATAAGGTTTGTGTGATATGGTGATGTTAATGTTTACTCTCAATATGAGGGTTGTAATGAAAGGTAATCTTATGTAATTCCAATTGAGATAATGACTATTGCTATACAAGGAGTTGTTCTCCTATAACCTAAACTAAGTTATTATTATTAATGAAAAACATTTATAAAGGGACTCTAGTTTATCATAGAGTGAACTAGTAGTGTGGAGTGTCCTTTCCCACATAGGGAAGGTAGGTTCACTATTGTACTAATGAGATTGGAGACTACAATGCACGTATAATAACGAGGGTCCCAACTACATCTCCTAGTTCTTGAACTATGTTGCCCCCATATGAATACTAGCTAGTGGATCCACATAAATACTATGTTCATGTTTTAGTACTACCTTTGCATGTGGACCGCCTTCATTCGGTGTAGGGTTTCATGACACCGGATTCCACATTGGCTCATGGGTCTATGCTTGTTTTGGCAAGATGTTCCCAAAAGTAAAATGAATTAATAAAGTAAACACTCACTAGGGTTACTTAAGAGGGTTGACTAAGCGTAGTTAGGGGTATGGGACTCTTTCTATGCCTTGCACTAGTTTGCCTTGAGGGAAGCCTTAGAATGTTGTTCTTATGTTCTTATGGCCCTGGTCCCTCCTTGGACATATGCACCTCAGCTTATTCCACAAGCATAAGTTGAGGGTGGCTAATGTAGTATACAACCTTTTCATGGCCCTGACCCAACTTTGGGTATTGTGTACTTTTACTCATGGCAAAGCCATGAGTTGAGGGTGGCTATTATGAGGAATTTTCAGGAAGGTGGGGTTGAAAGAACAAAGAGAGAGAAATAATAAAATTAAAGTGACTTAAGAACCAGTTGAAAGAAAACTGAAATAATATATATATATATATATATATATATATATATGTATATATATATATATATGTATATATACCTAAAAATACCCTACCTGATCCTGAGCCTATGTTACAAGCTAAGAAAGTCCTATCGTTATCCTAAGAGTTGTATGGCTAACTTAAAGCAATAAAAATAAGGGCAAGCTTATGGCAATATGTATGAATGAGTTGTAAATTTGTTCTTAGTGTGAGTGTTTAAAAGTAATCCTTATAATAAAACTGAAATCATTGTTTGAAAAATGAGGATGTTGTTTTGAAGCGAGGACAGTAGTTGCAATACCTGAAATATTAGCACCTCGGGAGAAATTTAAGAGGATAGGTGTTAGTGCGTGGTGTGCCTTTGTCATGGTCTGATTCCCATTAATTCAATCCTCATAGTGATAACATGAATAAATATGATTACACTGATCGGGATTGATAGCCAAATGATTGCAAAAGCTAAAATATGGATACTATTGTACAAAGATTTTGTAGTGGGTCCCAGTGCGTCACTTGAGGACAAATAACGAATTTAAGTTGAGAGTGTTCTCCAAAAGCCTTTTTTTATTTTTATGTAAGTTTCTCGTTATTTGCAGGAAATCTATCCAAAGATGAACGCGGAAGTTTTTGAGCAGGAAATGCAGATAAGTTACAACCTACGGAGCTTATGACGATCCGTCGAGCTTGCGACGGTCTGTAGGTGGCAACGTAGTGAAGCTGCTGAAGAAAGATGGGGAAGTCTGACCATGTGTGGAATTACGAAGTTCATGACGGACCGTCATAGCCACGACGGTTTGTCCTGCTGGTTCGTCGCAATGATCCGAGAGTAGTCCCAGTACCAAATTTCGAAGAAGTTTAGTGTTATAGAATGGAGACCGTCGACAAACCATCATGCTTGGAACGGTCCGTCATACCTGCCGTCGAGGGTAATGAAGAGAGAAGCAGAAGAATTTGTAAAATATGAGACGACGGATGCCATGACCAACCGTCATAACAATGACGGTGCGTCACGAGTTCCGTAGACCCAGACGTGTTTTGACAGATTTTCAGTTATTAGAGTCTTTCTTTTATTAGGTTTTTGGTTTTTATAAATATTTCAAAAAAACCTTTTTTTTGGGGTTAGACTCTTTATTGGTTATACTCTTTGATAGTGGACTCTTTGATCATGGATAATAGACTTTTTTATTGTTACACTTTTTCTGGAATTGATTGTTGGTGATTTCGTTGATTAATCAAGTGAATTTCTGGATTTTATTCATTCTCATCAAAGTAAGTGCATGAATTCTTATATTAAATATATGAATATTGTGATTATTACTATGGGTAACTAAACTCCATAACTAGGGTTGTGGGAACCATGGTTGAATAATGAGGTAAAATCTAACTAAAATAACAAACCCAGAATAGAGTCTTGCATGTATTGATAATTCATTCGTTTAGAAGTCTTTTTAATGGTTGGCCAACATTAGAACTCGCGTTAATGCTACTTGCCGGACCAAGGAGGTAGATAATACGAAAAGAATTATCTACATAGATTTAGTGTATATTATCTAATAGGCTATTGTCGATTGGTACGAGGTAATAACTTTGTCAAATATCGAATACAATGCTTAATATGAGGTAAAAGGTAGGGTTAGTATAGCAACACACGTAGCCGTACAAGGGAGCGGAGTGAAATTTTCTAGATGCCGGACCAAGGATTTAGAAATAAATAACTTATCACTTTGCATACAAGATACTAGGAAAGAATTCTTATAGTTAGAATTATCAAGTTAGGAACCTGTGGGGAACACTTAAACCCTAGTTACTTCTATTAATTGATTAAACTCCAAGATTTGATTCTATTAGTTGGTTACTTTAATTTAGTTAGTAATTTTCATTAATTTAGAAATAAAAACCTCCTTTTATTGTCTTTTGTTTTCTAAGGAAATAGTTGACTAAATAATAGTAATAATAGATTAATGTTAAGTCTGAACTATTTTCCTCGTCGAAACAATCCCATCCTCATCAGTTGGGTTCTTTACTTGATACGACCACTTTACTTCTTATTTAAGAAGTAAGTTTGAGCGTATCAATGAAGCATACATAGGCTTCTCATTTATAAAACATAAGATACATAGGAATAAGTCTAATTCTTTGTCTCATATTGAACCATCTAAAGCAAGTACAAATCGTTGACATAGCCAATACAAAGTCAAGATGCCCTTATAGGCTTAAATAAATTCCAAACAATAAAGGAAAAAACAATGTCTTTAAGGCAATACAACATCAAAGATAGAATAGAGAAATAGGTAACATCCCTGAAAATGAGGACCTACAAACACTTGGAGAAAAGAGTCCAAGTCATTTTTAATTGTCCTTGTAGGAGATCAATGGCCGGAACCTGCATATAAAGAAAACGTAGAGCTATGGATTAGTACTCCAGTTATATTGAAATCATGCTTAAAGGGACATTTTTCAAAACATGCTAATTTAGTTCAAAAGGTATTTATGCACATTCAATGGCACATTTGAAACAATAGACACATATTCATCAAGACAAGACCATATAAAATTAAAAACCAACATTCTAAAGTAAAGTCAAGTCAACATGTGTAGTATCATATTAGAGCACATAATCCAACACAACTCAAACATCATGTCATAAAAAGATTTCATAACATTACTAATTATGAAAGAACATCACTCAAAAACCATTGCAACCTTACATTTTTATTGATCAAGTGAAGTCTCATTGACCCACATAACAAAGTAAAGCCAACAATGAATCACAAGCAAAGTCCAACTTCATATAACATGCCATCATAGGTAATCATAATTATATTTAACATTATAGACCTATAAAATGGTCATAATTTAAACCAACATCATACAAGTAATCAACATGTAAAATCAACATTAGCATATCATGAGAGTCATAAAAGCATAAGAACATCCTCCTGTGACTTCCTCAAGGAAAACTAGTGCAATGCATAGGTAGAGTCCCATACCCCTACCTATACTAAGATGAACCCCATAAGTCATACTAGTTAGAGTTAACAATATTACACTCATTTTACTTATGGGAACAATTGCCTTAACCGACATAGAAAATCTTAGGTTTGGAGGGTCTAGGGGTGAAATGGTCTTTTTCAAGGCTAAATATATTATTAATTATTTAATAAATAAGGTGGAGGGGAAATTTGGGAAAAGAGAGCTGAAATTGAGCTCTTGAAGTGAAGTCTTGCATCACCTAAGGTTCAAACCTAGGTGGAAGCAATGAATTAATGTTATTTTTATTTAAGCTATTGAATTGATATAATTAATTTATAATTATTCATTATCTGATTTAAAATAAAATGAAAATCAGATTTTTAATAATTAAGTAAACCTTATTTTACTAAGTCCTAAACTAGACTCCTAAGCCTAATATAACTCCTACTCTCTCACGCCTATCTCTCACCACTCACACTCAATCTCCCTTATTATTTCACACGAAATTTCTCTGCCAAAATAAGGTACAAAAGCTAAAAAATAAACCAAGTTCTTCACACTAGAAGAACTCACATGAAATTACAAGAAAACAAACGTTAATCGCACACTAGGCTATGGGATGTTGTCCGTAGAGTTGGTGTTGACTTTGAGGGGATTTGGACATGATTTTTGGAGATGTTTTTGGGAATCAAGTCGAGGTTTGAATTTCATAAAAGATATGGTTTTTCTTACTCTTGGTCCCTTTCCCATGAAACCCTTAAGTCTCGGATGAACCTTCTCGAAAACTAGGGTCGTTCCATTTCTTATCAACTCCTTGTCCCTAGTATGCCTTTGATCTCAATGTTAAATAGGTTAGAGATCATGTTGTTGGTATGTTTTGTGGTAGTTTAAGTATGAAGTGTGATTTTCGTGATAATGTGTTCTTGATTATGTGTTTGGAATTGTAAGAATGTTAAGTTATGTCAACCAAAAGTATGTGAAAAATGATATGTTTTTATGGTCGAATTATATGTGTGAATGTTTGTGTAAATCATGAGGTTTAAAAGTGGTGTATCATAAAAAGATTACACTTAAAGATGCACCAAATGATCTACGAAATGCCGTAAGAATTAACATATGAATGATGATAAAAAGAAGATGAACATTAGTGAACAAATTTCAAGAATTATGTAGGTTGGGTTCGGCCAAACAAAATGGTACAAAATGCAATGAAAAATGAATGTAAAATAAGTGAGATCACTAAGGAAAGAACCCAAGACAACATTACATGAATTCTACACACAAAAAAAAATCAACAATAGATTAAGATATAAATTGATTGGAAGAGACTAAAATTCCATCCTGCTGGAAATTATAGTCTCGGGCAATTTTTTAAAAAAATGAACTTCATTTAAAATTGTTATTAAATGAGATGTCATTGAGGATTGAACCCATGACATCACTGACTAAAAATTCCATAAAAAATTCGTGAGAAAGATATAAAGAAAAAAAGATGTGTTGAGTAGTGATTGAACCCAAAACCTCTTGAATGGATGAGAGATTAAGGAGAAAAATAAAAGAGAAAATAAATGTTGAGAGTGGGGAGTAAACCCACAACCTATTTGATAGGTGAGAAAGTTATGAGATAAAGTAAAAGAAAAATAATGATCTTATGGGGATTGAACCCACAACCTCCAAGAACTAAACGAAAAAGGAGAGGATAAAAAGAGAGGAAATACGATGGGGTTGATGAGTATGTTCCACTAGCGTTTCCTTCCGCTTTTGTTCATACATTGTATTGGTGCCATTTTGGCAAGTATACATTTAATTCTATATTAAATTATTTCTTTCATTTGATGATCTTAATGTTAGATGGTTGATGGTGAACAATTATGAATCTAATAGAATGATTAGTATGTATGTTAAGAAACAAAAAGTTTCAATTTTTTCGTTAAAATTAACCTAAACAAAGAAAGAATGAAGTAAAAAGGCTTGTCTGCAACCTCTAAGAGGTCAATGACGCCAATCTCGTCTGGGGTCTAGACTCCATTCGTGAAAAAGTTGGTATCAGATCTCTAGGTTAAATTCTGAAGATAATAAGTTCACGTCAACCACATTTTGTTGTTTCTAAGTCATGGAAGTAAAGTGCACCACTATCCTGGATTAGAGACTGAATGATGCGTAGGAAAGTTTCCCTTCTTCTAATCTGATTATGCATTTTATAATGTCGTATTCCATGGTGTTAAGAGCATATGAAACATCAGCTCTTGAAGTTTCAAAAAGATGAATACAAGGAGAAAAGAAAGCGGAGAGATTGAAGGAACAAATGCTAGAGTAGTTTAGGTTCCTTCTTAGGATCCAGCTGCTGGAATAAGGATTCCTATTAACCCAGCTGGGTTGACAGATGGAGAAGTAAGGACAAATTGGGTACATATGGCCCAAGCTATTACTTTAAAAGATTAGGTTATTGGGTTTGATTGATGTGGAGAAGTCTGAGTTGTCATCCTATCAGCTAAAGGATGTAGCTCAATTCTTGTATTAGGTTTGGTAGGATAGCAGAGCCTTAGGAGCGGGTTATATTACTTGGGATGTTTTCAAGATTTCTTTTCTAGGGCATCTTTCCCAGATCAACTAAGGAGGCTAAGGTTAAGGAATTCATCAACCTTAAGCAAGTCTCGCTGTCAGTCTGGAATTACTCCCTGAGGTGTGTAAGACTTTACAGCCCAGGAGAGGCCACCTTGTACGAAGTGTGGCATACTGAATGGGGGAGAATGTATGATGGACTCTAACACTTGTTACAGTTGTGGAAAACCGGGTCACATGATTAAGGATTGTCCGAATAGGAGAAGTAAAGAACAAGGGAATGAGAGAGTTCAACCTAATGGTCCAAGTGAACAGGCTCCAAGTTGGCAACGATTCTTTGCACTGATGACTTGGGGTGCAGGGGAAGGCACCTTTGGTGAAGTCTTGGGTGCGTAGCCTTAATTAGTCTTTCATGTATTTGACTGTGTATGGTGTTTATGCACTATTATGATGTTAATATGTTTCGATTCATCATGTTGGTTGCTGATTTGTATGTCTTACATGTTTATTTATGTTGTATGCTTTGATGACACTATTTTAGGAAAGAGTTCCTCAGTCTATTAATATGAACCTACTAGTAGGTTTCAAGGATGTGCACCATCATGTTAATATGTGAATCAGATATTCACCAATGGGGAGTATTAAATTAACTATCTTGGCATATATTCTATAGATGACTTACTTATTGTTAGTAGAGAGTAGTGTCATTCTGGGACGAATGTTCCTAAGGGAGGAATAATGTAACAACCCTTAAAATGGATCCACATAGCAACTACGTGGATCCACTAGCTAGTATTCCTATGGGGGAAACATAGTTTCATGAACTAGGAGATATAGTTTGGACCCTCTTTATGTGCCATGCATTATAGTCTCCAATCTCAAGCGTAATGTAATGTTCCTACCTTCCGTATGTGGGAACGGACACTCCTCAATCTAGTTTACTCGGTGCTAAGCTAGAGTCCCTTTTTTTAAAATGTCTTTAAGCCTTTAATTATCAATCATAGCTTAATTTAGGTCATAGAGTTTATTCCTTGTATAATCATCATCACCCATAGTTGTAACAACCGTAAAAAATGATATGCTAAGTAATGTTTAATGTGTCTAGAATACTAACGATTAGACTGGGTTAACACGGATTGATGCGCGTAGAAAAAGACCTCGGAACCCTTGCTACATCAAAGACAACTAACTCGGGGAGTTATTTGAGCTAGGAAAGGTTGGGTCTAACGAATTAGGGCTCTGGAATAAGAAAATTTACTTAAAGGAGTCTTTATCGGTCATAAAAATGGAAAATCTTAGGTTTGGAGGGTCTAGGGGTAAAATGGTCTTTTTCCAGGATAAGGGTAGTATCGTAATTACACTAACTATGTAATAAATTATTTACTTAATAAGGTGGAGCGGCAATTTTGGGAGAGAGCCGAAATTAAGATCTTGAAGTGAAGTCTTGCTTCACCCGGGTTCGAACCTCGGTGGAAGCAATTAATTAATGTGATTTTTATTTAAGCTATAGAATTAATATAATTAATTAATAATTATTATTCATTATATGATTTAAAATAAAATAAAAATCAAAATTTTAATAATTAAGTAAATCTTATTTGACTAAGTCCTAAACTAGACTCCTAAGCCTAATATAACTCCTACACTCTCAGCCTATATCTCAACACTCACACTCAATCTCCCTTATTATTTCACACGAAATTTCTCTGCCAAAATAAGATACAAAAGAAGAAAAATAAATCAAGTTCTTCACACTTGAAGAACTCACACAAAATCACAAGAAAACAAACATTAATCGCATACTAGGGTAAGAGAGGTTATTCGTTGAGTTGGTGTTGACTTTGAGGTGATTCAGACGTGATTTTTGTAAAAGATTTTTGGCACCAAGTCTAGGTTTAAACGTCATAAAAGGCATGAGTTTTTTTACTCTTGTTCCCTTTCCAAAGAGATCCTTAAGGCTCAAATGAATCTAGTTGAAAACTAGCGTTGTTCCCATTCTTGTCGAACTCCTTGTCCTTAGTATCCCTTTTATCACAATGTGAAATAGGTTAGATATCATTTTGTTGGTTTGTTTGCTTGTAGTTTAAGTATGTAGTTTAATTTTCGTGATAATGTGTTGTGGATTATGTGTTTGGAATTGTAAGAATGTTAAGTAATGTCAACCGAAAGTATGTGAAAAATTATATGTTTTTAAGATTGAATTTTATGCGCGAATGTTTGTTTAAATCATGAAGTGTAAAAGTGGTGTAATGTTTCTTGATGAAATGGTAATTCTTGGTTGAATATAATCATAAAAATATTACACTTTAAAGATGTACCAAATGATCCACCAAATGACTTAAGAATTAACGTATGAATGATGATAAAAAGAAGCTTAAAATAGTGAACAAATTTCCAACATTTGGTAGGTTGGGTTCGGCCAAACAAAATGGTACAAAAATCAATGAAAAATGAATGTAAAATATGTGAGATTACTAAGGATTAAACCCAAGACATCATTACATGAAAGCTACATAAAAAATCAACGAAAGATTAAGATAAAAATGGATTGGAGGAGATTAAATTTCCAGCCTGCTTGAAATTGTAGTCTCGGCCAACTTTTTAAAAAAATGAGCTTCGTTTAATTTTTTTTTAAAATGTGAGGTGATTGGGGATTGAACCCATGACATCACTAAATGACAATTTCATAAAATTTCGTGAGAAAAATGCAAGGAAAAATATATGTGTTGAATGGGGATTGAACCCACAAGCTCTTGAATGGAAAAGAGAGTTAGGAGAAAAATAAAGGAGAAAATAAATGTGGAGAGTGGGGATTAAACCCACAACCTCTTGGATAGGTGAGAAAGTTAATAATAAATTAAAAGAAAAATAATGAGTTTGTGGGGGATTGAACCCACAACCTCCTTGACTTAAACAAAAAAGGAGAGGAGAAAAAGAGAGGAAATATTATGGGGTTGATGGGGATCGAACTAGGTTCTCCCAACTCTAAAAAAATGTGATAATCAAGTTTAAAATAAGATTAAGTGTTGTCCAAGGGATTCGAAATCGGGTTCCCTTCCCCAATTCCATATTCACACATAAGTCATACGTAGATAAATATTTAATGAATGTTGCCTCTAAGATCGAAATCAATATCTTAGCATATCTTAGACAAACATGAATAAAGCCACATGGCTTGTATGTGTAAACTCATAAGTCTAGCATACGATTAAAAGTATGTATATGATGAAATGATGTAACCCTAAAAGGGTTAAGTAAGATAATGAAACACACTAAATGGCCAAGTGCATTGGCGTATGACGAAATGAATAATGAAATGCTGAAATGAACAATGAAATGATGAAATGAACAATGAATTTATGTAACTGTAAAAGGGTTAAGAAAGAGTGTGAAACACACTAAATGGCCAAGTGCATTGGCCTATGATTAAATGGACATTCATGTAAAATGGGGTGAGTAATTAAGAAGAGCAAATGTGGTAATGTTAATGAATGTGGTGACAACATGATATGAGGCTAATGTAAAAGATAAGAGCAATCTCAAATGAGCCTAAGTAAATGTTACAAAAATGTACTCACCTATGAGAGTGTAAAGTTAATGAAGAGACCAGTTTCTATGAACACTCTAATGAAAGAATTGAGATTAACACACTCAATACTAATGATGAAATGAGAAATCATCTATTGAGATATGATGTCCTCATACTAGAAGCTAGCTTCAATGACGTTTGAGTTGAATGTAATGGAACTTTATACTGAGGACAGATAGACTAGCTATGACCTGTGATGCCTTCTTTCGAGAAGGGAGGAGGTTCACGTAACTCTCATGAGATGAGATTGTCCAGTATTCCGGGTATGGGTCTCCTTATATGTCCTAGTCTTTGAACCTATACTGCCAATATTGGAATTTGGCGGGGTTTATTTCCCATGTACGCTAGCATGTTTTGGGTCACTTTGGCCGGTGATTCCATCTTTTTTTTGTGTGGGGTATCATGACACTGGATTTCATGATGCTCACATGATCTATGTCGGTTAAAGTTAAAGTTCCCCACGAATGAATGAGGCCAGCCTCAAATGATGCAGATAATGAAATGAATGATACCAAAGGTGTTAGAATAGGATAATCAAGAGGTGAGCTAGACTTATGTAATGACACTAGGTCGTTCTTGATCATTGCACAACGAACCCGATGAAAGTCTTAAACTACATCCTAGTTATAGCTGGTGTATACACTACCCTGTGAATGAAATCAAATGAAGTACGTATGAATGAATGAAGCAGACTCTGTGTTTGCTAAAGAAGGCTCCCTAGTTGAGGTCCCATATGTTGAGCCGTCATTTTTCGGAAGTCTTGATCTAAGGTCCATGATTCAAAGGTCTTAGGGCATATGAACGAATTATATGAAAAATGTTATGTTCTATATGCAATATGTTAAGTGCTATGTGACAAGATGTTATGTTCTTTGTCCAATATGATATGTATGATGATGCATGTTACTCTCATGTAATGACTTTGCTAATCAATATTAGGAATGTTCACTCACTTTCCTAATCCAAATTGGGAAAGATCACTAACTTTCCTAATCCCAATTTGGCAAGTCCACTGACTTGACTTTCCATAAACATGTAGTTAGGAAAAAAATGTTCATTCATGCATGTCAGTGGTGTGTGATTGCATATACCCATACTTAGTACAAGTGTGTACTAATCCAACACAACTCTACAATTTTATGTGCAGGAATAGGTGGACCCTAGAGCTATAGGTTGACGCTGAAACTATCTGGACGTGGAGCATTCATCCGGACTTGGTATGCCCTCATGCTTTCAAGGATGCTTGCCCATTATATTCTATCTTAGTTATAGTATTTAGCTAGTAGAGTATGTTAGCGTTTCTTTCCGTTTTTGTTCACACATTGTATTGGTGCCATTTTTTCAAGTATACTTTCAATTCTGTATTAAACTATTACTTTCGTTTGATGATCTTAATGTTAGATGGTTGATGGTGAACAATTATGAATCTAATAGAATGATTAGTATTTATGTTAAGAAACAAAAAGTTTCAAATTTTCTTCTATGATTAACCTAGACGAAGTAAGAAAGATGTAAAAAGGCTTGTCTGCGGCCTCTGAGAAGTCAATGAAGCTGTTCTCGTCTAGGGTATAGACTCTGGTCGTGACATTTTCATGGACCTTGAGCTGTCTGGACTCATAAGCTATATCCTTACCGCTCTTCATAAGAACACAAACCGAACCAATCCTAGATGCATCACAATACATAGTGTAACTCTCACCACACTTACGCAATGTAAGCACCGGGGCTGAAGTGAATCTATCCTTGAGCTCCTAGAAACTTTTCACACAAGCCTACTTTCATTCAAACATGGCCTTCTTCTTAGTCAAAGTTATCAGTGAGACAGCAATGGAAGAAAAACCATCCACGAACTTGCGAAAATAACTAGCCGATCCCAAGAAGCTACGAATATCAGTGTGAGTAAGAGGTTTTTGCCTGTTCTTAACAACCTCAGTCTTCATAGGATCAACATCCACACCTTTGTCGAACACAACAAGATCAAGGAAGGTCACTAATTTATGCCAGAATTCACACTTGCTGAATTTGGCATACAGCTGATGTTGTCTAAGTACCTGCAAGGTTAGTCTCAAATAATGTTCATGGAATTGCTTGGTCTTAGAGTTGATGAGAATGTCATCAATAAATAAGATGACGAAAGATTCAAGGTATTCACATAAGACTCTGTTCATGAAATTCATAAATGCAGTAGGTGCATTATTGAGTCCAGATGACCTAACAAGGAGCTCATAGTGACCATAACAGGTACGAAAGGTTATCTTTAAGATATCACGTTCCCTTACCCTAAGCATATATCACCCTGAATGAAGATCAATCTTCGAGAAGAAACTACCCCTTAGAGTTGCTCGAACAAGTCATTTGTTCTAGGAAGTGGATACTTATTCTTGATTGTGACTTTGTTGAGATGCTGATAGTCGATGCACATTCTAAGGGTTCCATCTTTAATTTTCTCAAACAGCCGTTGAGCGTCCCAAGGGGATATGCTCGGGTGAATGAAACCCTTACCAGTGAGATCTTTTAATTGCAGCTTCAACTCTTTGTGTTAAGCTGGAGTCATTCTTTATGGAGAAATTGAAATTTGTTTAGTATCGGGTTCTAGGTCGATACCAATGTCAATCTCTCGAGTGGGAGTAACTCCAAGCAAATCATTAGGAAATACATCTTAGAACTCATTCACTACATGCAATGGGTCTATGGAAGGAATGTCATGATCTAAATCATTAACACACATAACATGACACAATAACCCTTTGGACATCATTTTATTGGACTTAAGATTTGAAATCAAGGGATTTGGATGACTCGAGTTGTACCCCTCCCATACTAGCTCTTCTTTATTAGGGGAACGAAATCTCACAACCCTACTACGGCAATCCGTACAAGCATAAAAGCTATGTATCCGGTAAATGCCATGAATAACATCAAAATCATGCATTGGTAACTCAACCAAGTTGGCACACATAGTCTTACCACATATAATTATAGGGCAATGCTTGTATACTATATCAGTTCTTACATTTTCTCCTAAAGGTGTACTTACCACTATAGGATCATGCAGAACTTCAGGCAATATCTCAAGAGTGATAGCAAGCAAATGAGTTCAAAATAAAAGCATCGAACCTTGGTCGAACTTGAATCACCTTGGTGGAAGATTCCTTTCTTAAAACGTGGGCTTATCCCTTATTTTAGTACTACTCTTCCATGAAAAGTTCTTCTCAGCTTGCCTTAACTTGTTCCCTTTACTAGTATGCTTTCTCTTCCTTTTTTCCTCCACTTGTTGGACATGGACCATAAGCCTGTAAAGTCCCATGCTGGAATTCTACATAGCTACCCTACACTCCTCGTGATTCTCAGCAATCATAGATCCAATGTAAACAGGAGGATTCATCCTCGTGAAGTCCCCTAACCTTTTAGTCATGGTGCTAGAATGTAGGTTCTTCCTGGGAACACCTTGTTGCTCTGCATGAGATGTCAAATTCCGAGCTTGTAAGGTTATGTCTTGGGCCATCTGTACCAGGGATGTCCTTACTTTTCCATCTTTAAACCCAGCTGGGTTAATAGGAATCTCCATTTCAGCAGCTTGGGCCTTGGGAGGAACTTGTTTGCCCCCAGCAGCTGGTTCTCCTCTTCCCCGACCAACAATCCTCCTTGTGTTCATTTTTTGAAAAAGTAGAATTGAAGTTAGATACTCTCATAACACCAAGGAATGAGACATTATAGAAGGCAGGATAAGATTAGAAGAAGGGAATTTTCCTATACATCATGCAGTCTCTAATTCAAGATAGTGGTGCACTTCACTACCAAGACTTAGAAACTACTCAATGTGGTTGATGTGAAATTATTATCATCGGAATTTTACATAGTGCTCAGATACAAACTTTGTCAGGACCAGAATCTAGAAACCAGACGAGATCGGCGTCGTTGACCTCTCAGAGGGTGCAGAAAAGCTAACATACATCATTCTTACTTAATCTACATTAATTTTAGCGGAAAATTTGAACCTTTGATTTCTTATTTCATGCTTATCATTTTAAAATTAACATATTAGGCGTTCACAAATCAACCATCTAATACAGTGATAATCAAATGAAAGAAACAGTTTGTAATTGCATTAAACGTATTTTTTTCCAAAACAACACCAATACAAAGTACAAAATCAAAGTGGAAAGAAACACTAGTGGAACATGCTCCACTAGCTATAGCCTACATCTAAGCTGGATAATAACGGTAGACATCGTCGATAGCATGAGGGCCTACAGATTCCGGATGAAAGCTCTACATTTGGATAGCTGCAACGACAACCTGTAAGCTCTAGTATCCACCTGTACCTGCACATAAAATTGTAGAACTGTATGGAATAAGTACACACTTGTACAAAGTATGGGTATATGAAATCACACACCAAGTACATGCATGAGTAAGATTTACTCTTTCCTAACAGCATGATTAGGGAAAGTCAAGTCAGTGGACTTGCCAAATTGGTATCAGGAAAGTTAGTGAGCTTTTCCAATTTGGATTAGGAAAGTGAGTGATCTTTCCAAATTTGGATTAGGAAAGTCATGCCATGAAAGTAGCATGCATCATCATGCTTATCATATTCCACAAAACACATAACATCTTGCACATAGCACCTAACATATTGCATATTGCTAACATTTTTCATATCATTCGTTCATATGCCATGAGACCTTGGAATCATGGACTTGACATCAAGAATTTCCAAAACATGATGGCTCAACGTATGGGACCTCAACTAGGGATCCTTCTTTAGCAAACACATAGGCTACTTCATTCATTCGTACACACTTCATTTCATTTCATTCCTAGGCTAGTGCGAATACAAGCTATGCCTAGGATGTAGTTTAAGACTTTCATCGGGTTTGCTGTGCAATTATAAAGAATGAGCTAGTGTAATTACTTGATTCTATCTCACCTCTTGATTATCCTATCCTAACACCTTTGATATCATTCATTTCATTATGTGGATAATTTGAGACTGGCCTCATTCATTCATTGGGAACTTTAACTTTAACCGACATATATCATGTGACCATAATGAAATCCAGTGCCTTCCCCAGACTTAAAAGAGGTGGAATCACCGGCCAAAGTGACCCAAAACATGCTAGCGTACATTGGAATTGAACACCGCCAGATCCCTATATTGGAAGTATAGTTTCAAAGACTAGGAGATATAAGGAGACCCATACCCGGCATGCCAGACAGTCTTATCTCATGAGAGTTACGGGAACCTCCGCCCTTACCGAAAGAAGGCATCACGGCTCATAGCTAGTCTAACGGTGCTCAGTATAAAGTTCCATTACATTCTACTCATACGTCATGGAAGCTGGCTTCTAGTATGAGGACATCATAGCTCAATAGATTATTTCTAATCTAATCATTAGTATTAGATGTACATTTATCTCAATACATTCATTAGAGTGTTCATAGAGACTGGTCTCTTCATTTACTTCACAATCTCAAAGGTGAATACGTTTTGGTAACATTTACTTAGGCTCATTTGAGATATCTCTCATCTTTTACAATAGCCTTATAACATGTTGTCACCACATTAATTAACATTAGCACATTTGCTATTCATAATTACTCACCCCTTTTACGTGAATGTTCATTTCATCATATGCCAATGAACATGGCCATTTAGTGTGTTTCACACTCTAACTTAACCCTTCTAGGGTTTCATCATTTCATTGTTCATTTCATCATTTCCCAATGCACTTTACCAAAACTCATCATTTGAAACAAGAAATTTTATAGTTTTTCTTCAGCATCTTTTCATCAAGTTACATATTAGTTCTTAGGGAATTTCATAATTAATTTAGAACGTTTTAGGTGCATTTTCATGGATTCGATTAGCCATGAGTTTCTCACTCAATTCAGCCACATTACAATTCAGATTGATATCACGATTTACATAAGTTTGTGCACCTAAGATCACAACCATAACATTACAATTTTTGAGCTTTAACCCGAGAACACCTAGTCACGATCACATTTTTGCACACATATGCACATAGTTTCGGAACATATCGGTTGTCATTCATACGATTTCAAACACACATAAATGAACATATTAATCCCGAAAATGCAAAACACGCCTTATATCTACCAGCAAACATACCCATCCTACGAATCATTGTGAGGTAGTGACAGTGACATGCAACGGGGAACAACCCTAATTTTAGGATTGAATATACTGAACCTTAGGGGTCTCTTGAAAAAGGGACAAATAGAAAAGAGAATCTCTACTTGCTTCCCAAAAACTTCTCCAAACACACTTCAAACACCAAAAGTTCAACACTCCACTCTTTGCCTACGTGATTGATTAACGTTTGTTTTTCTTATTTTTTCGTGTGAGTTCTTCAAGTGTGAAGAACTTTGGCAAATTTTCAGTTCTTGAATGTTATTTGGCAGAGATAAACATGAATGGGAAGAAAGAATGATCGTTAATGTTTAGGAGATAGACGTGAGAGAGTGTGATTAGGCTTAGGATTCTAGTTTAGGACTTAGTCAAATATTATTAAATGATAAAAAATCTGATTTTCCCTTTTATTTTAAATCATATAATAAATAATAAATATTAATTTACTACATTTTTATAATAACTTAAATTAAAAAAAATTTAATTCATTGTTTCCACCTAGGTTTGAACACGGGTGGAGAAAGATTTCACTGTAACAGCCAATTTTTGTTCCTCTCTCCCCAAAATAAACCTCCACCCTATTAATTAAATAATTAATTATATATTTAAGGTAATTACAACACTACACTTAGCCTGGAAAAAGACCATTTTAACCCTAGACCCTCCAAACTTAAGATTTCCCCTTTTTAAGTCCGTAAAAGACATTCGGGTAAGTCTTCAGATTCGAGAGTCTGACATGGCTGGACCCAACCTTTCCTAGCTCAACCAACTTACCAAGTTAGTTGGCTTGACTGTTGCAAGGGTTTAGAGGTCTGGTTCTACCAGCGTCAACCCGTATGAACCCAGTCTAATCGTAGGCATTCTAGACATATTATGCATTAGTTAGCATATCAATTATTAGGGTTGTTACAATAACTTTGCACCAATCGACACTAGCCAATTAGATAGTGTATACTAAATCTACGTTGATAATTCTTTTCTTATTATCTACCTCCTTGGTCCAACAAGTAGGAACAAGGCGAATTCTAACACGTGCACTTGTTAAAAAGACTTCTAAAAGAAAGAATTATCAATACATGCAAGACACTATTCTAGGATTATTATTTTAGCTAGTTTTTACCGTGTTAATTACCCATGGTTCCCACAACCCTAGCAATTGATTTAGTTACCAATGTTAATAATTACACAATTTATATTAGTTTAATAAGAATTCATGCACTTACTTTGGTGAGATTGAAGAAAACCCAGAGAATTACTTGAATTAATCAATAAGTTGTAATAAACGATTTCCACAAAATCGAATAATTTCCCTAAATCACAAGTTCACAACCACAAAAATAATATCTAAAAAATACCCAAGAGTCCAATCTCAAAAATGAGGTTTTTACAAGTATTTATAATAATACAGTTTTAACAAAAGAGGGAAATCTAATTAAGGAAAATCTGCCAAAAAAATGTGTCTGTGTCGACGACCGGATCGACTGAATGTTGAGGCCACGATGTACCGTTGAGGCCCCATGTAATTCCACACTTAGCTTGTTTTTCCTCTTCTTTCTTCTCCAACTCACTATTACCATCGACGTACAAGGATGACGGTCCGTTAAGAGCACGACAGTCCATCGATGGTTTACATTTCTCCATACTTAAAATATTTACAACTCGGGTACTGGAGCTACTTTCTATTAATGATGACGAATGTGCACGACACTCTTTAGCTGAGCTGACGGTCCGTCGAGAGACTCCGTATCCCCACACTTAGTCGAAATTCCCCAATCTTCATTCAGCATCTTTTCATTCATACGACGGTGTCCACCTACGGACTGTCGATGGCTCCGTCGGTAGTCCCTTCTGCAGTCTCAACACAATTCTTCCACACTTTCAATGTGGACAAATTTCCTGCAAACAAAGAGAAAAATACATTAAAATTAATAAAATAATTCTTTAGACAAACACGAAACATAAGGAAAAAGCATTGAAAGTACAGCGAAACCACGGTACATCAACACCCTCAACTTAAATTCGTTGTTGTCCTCAAGAGACGTACTATAACTCACCATAAAATCATCTGGCTATCAATCTCAATTATTTTCATTATGTTTATTGCATGCTATCATTGTTAGGCTTGATCAAGTGGATCATACCATGACACAGACTCACCACACACCAGCACTTATTCCCTTTGATCTCTCACCAAGGTACCAATTTTCCGGTATTGCAACTAGTGTCCTCACTTCAAACAAAATGATCATTTTTCACACAGTGATTTCAGTTTGAGTATAAGGATTATTTTTTGACACTCAATCTCAAAGCAACTTCACACCTCATTTATACCTATTGCCATAGGCTTTCCCTTATTTTCACTACTTTAAGTTCATCATAATAGACTCGTAGGATCAGGATAGGAATTTTGAGCTTGTAAGTTAGGCTCGGGGTCAAATAGGGTACATTTAGATATATTTTAGTGACTTATTGTCCTCCTTGAAATAATGGTTAAGTGTCCTACCTTTTCATAATTTTATTCCGCCCTATTTCTTAATTTTCTTGTATTCTTTCACCTTTTTATCCTCCCTTCTTTCTTCTTTGTGTAAGTGACTCTTTTCTTTTCATGCTTGTATTTTCACATTTTCAAATATTTTTTTTCATATTTTCTTGAATCACTTTTCTTTTGTTCTTTCTCTCTTTTTGTTCTTTCAACCCCACTTTCTGGAGCATTCCTCATAATAGCAACCCTAAACTCATGGCTTTGCCATGAGTAAAGGTACACAATACCCAAAGTTTGGTAAGGTCCACGAAAAGGTTGTTTTCTACATTATCCACCTGAACTTATGTTTTTGCTACAAGCTGAGGTGCCCATGTCCAAGGAGAAAGCAGATCGAACAAATTGTTCCCAGAAAAGATCAGTTGGGGTGAAAAAGAATTGTCTATTTTAGGCTCAAATAATTTGGATCAAGAAGGTATTGATTTCATTTGGATTTCTGTTATATAGGCTAAAGATTTTGTATATTGAACAAGGGCCTATGATCCTTTCCTAATTTTGTATCACGACTTACTTTTACAAGGATTAACTAGGCAAGTTCTAGCTCAGTACCAATGGTGGAATATTCAAATTTTCCTCACACTCACTTGACATCTCATTACACTACCAAATTATCAGAAACCTAGTTCGAGTTTTAGATTTAGAGTCATGTAGTGGTGTATCTCAATATCATGCTTAGAGCCACATATTTATCAGTTACTGTGCCTAGTTATGTAGCATTTTCTTTAAATCATGACATCAATTTTGTTAGCCCTAATGCTTCATAGTCCATTTGTATACTATATACTAAGATACCAACATGCCGGTTAAACAATAAAGTAACAAATCTCTTGGGGAAAAAGAACACATACAAGAAAACCCAAAGAGAGAATCGTGAGTTGGGATACTCAGACTTCACCCTAGTACTCACTTTGAATTTACCCTACCCCCAAAAAAATGTAATTGTCCCCAATGCATTTAAGTCTATAAGATAGAGTGATAGGTGAAGCAAACTTGAGGAGCAAGGCCCGGTAATAAACAAGCTGGCGGGTCCGGTTTCCCAGAACCCGCTCTCTCTGAAGTAGGGACACCATCAGTAGTGTCCTCGGCAATGAGAACACCATCATTTGTGCTCATCTCAGCCCTTGCAACTCTAGAACTAGACGGCCAAGCAGCCACCTCGATAACCCTTAATTGGCGGGTCTCCTCATCAATTAGCGAGGCTCTCCTTGTAGCCTCCAACTAATGGCTCTCTTTCTTTCGAGCCCGGGACTCATCCTCATCTCTAGTGTGGTGCCTCTTATAACACTCTCGTGGTGGAGGTGGTCGCACATCAGTAGTGGCGAACACGACATCCATCACCGTGTCCTAAACAAGCTCTACAGAAGGGGCCTTCGACTGAGGCACCCGAGCCTCAAGTATAGTTTCCATGTTTGCTATCAGACTCTCCACAGCAGCCAGGAGAGTCGTCACATAAACTTTAGGGTCTGGCTGAGCGAGAACTCGCAACACAAATGCGTCCAAACGCTGGTGGACATCCATGATCTTCCTCTCAGTGTGCTGGGCCATCTTCCTGTCTATAAGCTATTCTTCCTCAGCAATGGACCTCTGCATCAAAGGATGGATGTTATGAAGAAGTGTGGCCATTTGGGCCATAAGTTACAGGACCCTAGACAGCGGGACCAGTGTAGATGATTGGATAGAACGAGAGGAACTTGGAGTGGTGCTACCACCCGAGATAGACTTGACCAGAGTTGTGTCGGTAGGCTCAGATGTAGCCAGATTAGCCCCTTGAGCCTGCTGTACCTTGGCTGCCAGGTTCGCACCTAGCGGTTGGACCTCAATATGGGGACCTCTATTTGGAGCCAACTCATTGGCCTCATCCCGGATGAGACCGATATCAACATGTCCAGGCGGGGTCTTGATCACATAAATGTGCCACACGGGCACTCCTATAGACCTGCATTATGCAAAAACCATGCACGGGAATAGGTAAGTAGTAGTGGCCTTATCGGACCTCTCATGCATCACCGCCTGTAATAGCTATTCAAAGTCCACCTCGAACCCCGCAATCATGGCAGCCTCAGCACTACACTATCCCTAGTGACAATATTATCAGCAGCAGTGGGGGAAAGTAAGTGTCAGACCAATATCCATAGGAACTTAGCTTTGAAGGTGAGGTTATCTTTCTTGATACTCACCTTTGGCTCCCTCACCTAATCGGCAGCCTCACCATCTACAGATAGGTATTGTTCAATCCACCACTTTATGGTCTCTCTCACCTTTGGCTCACGCTAGAACCGACCATCTTTGATCAACATAGAGGAGTCCTGGTGGTATCAACATCTGCAACATAGAGAAATTTGTTGATGGCCTGCAAGGAAATGTCATCCACTTGCCGTGGAATCGAACATACTCCAAAGGTGCATGCTTGGTGGGGGCTGACCGCTTGTCCAGTTGAGATCGAAGAGTCACTACATAGGAGGAGTAGAACTCTCGTACCATCTCCTCGCTATAGCATCTTTCATCTCTATTTGTCCACTCCAGCCGATGTCGGGTGAATAACTCATGAATGGCCTGCATGGTGGGAATACTCCCCGTGAGAACCCGCCTCTCAAGTGTGACGGTCCGAGTCATGACCCCGTTTTCATTGGGCATCTTGGCATCAATGTAGATTTGTTACTACCCCTCGACACACCACTGGTTGGGCCGATCAGCAACCGGAGCGGGATGCCAGTCTAGGGTGCTGGAGTAGAGTCAGCACTAGAAGCTTCATCAGTTGATGCAGAAGCAGAAACCTCCTCCAATCCGAAAGCCTCCATAGAGCCAGAAGCTTCCTCAAAACCAAATGCCTCCACGGACCTAGACGCTCCCTCAGAATGTGCAGTCGACGCAGAAGGTGTGCCGATCAGTATGCGCTACTCATCAGACAGGGAGGAAGTGACTACGTCGGGTGCTACCCTCGTAGGCATGACTCTAGTGGAGCGGCCAGCATGGGTAGGAGTGCGGGTGCCTGGTGGCACGTACATTGGGCACGCTCATCATCTGAGCCTACGATAAGCCAGTTCGACGGAGCGACCAACTTGGAACGCCTTAGTGAGTAGACACGATCATGTTTAGGTGCCATTTGTCCATGTATAGAAAAGTAGTTATTAACAGTGGAAGGAACAAAGCATAAAGGGATAACAGTGTAGAAGTACAGAGTGCAGGACGGACCCATCAACGTTTTGTCAAAGAAACGACTGTCCGTCATGGGGGTCTATCTTGGGACACTTAGAAATAATTTTTAAAAAATCATAAATAACGGTTTTGACAGTTTTGACGGTTGTGCAGGACGGACCATCGAAAACATGACGATCTGTCATGAGGGTCCGTCGGGGGACACTTAGTAGAAATTATAATATCATCCAAAACAAAGGTTCTGACACCATCGACGGGTGTGCAGGATGGACCGTTGAAGTTATAACGGTTCATCATAAGGGTCCATCGACAGACACTTAGATTAATTTTATAAAAAATCAGAAGAAAAGGTTTTGACATTGTCGAGAGTTGTATAGGATAGACCGTCGAAGGGACGACGGTCCGTCATAAGGGTCTGTAGAGGGACATTAAGAATGAATTACAAAAATGTTAGAAACAAAGTTTCTTACACCGTAGACGGTTGTGCAGGAAAGACCGTCAAAGGGACGCCATTCCTTAGTAAAGTTCTATTGACAGACACTTAGATTAATTTTTTTTTTAAAAAAAACAAAGTTTCTGATACCGTCGACGGTTGTGCAGGACGGACCGTCGAAGGGACGACGATCCGTCATAATTGTCCGTCGTGGGACACATAGAAGAAATTATAAAAATGTCAGAAACAAAGGTTCTTATCATCGACGGTTTTGCAGGATTGACCGTCGAAGGGACGACGGTCCGTCATAAGGGTCAGTCGATGGACACTTAGATTAATTTTATTAAAAATCAAAATCAATAGTTTTGACACAATCGATGATTGTGCATTACGGACAATCGAAGGGACGACGATCCATAATAAGGGTATGTCGACGGATAATTAGAGTAAAATCGAGATGTTGGGTTGACTAACCCTAACGATGGTCCATCGCAGGATCAACGGTCCGTCGATGGGGTCTCGTACTAACCTTCAGGGAACACATTTTTACTGCAAATTTGGTACACTATCATACTAATTTGAAGTATTCTAAATAGCCTAAGTTTACTAAACACTTACCCCACAACCCATCATTCGCAGGGCATGAATTTTACTAGATTTAACATACTTTTGCGACAGCCGATAAAACCCTAGGACTCGAACACAATCATGAAAACACACTCTATTTTTTAACAATACACCCCCATCCCTTTCATTTTCAGTGTTCTAAGGGACTTTTGGACTTTTTTGTGTAAGTTCTAGCAGGAAAAACCGTCAAAAATTAAGTACCCTAATAGTTAGATATCACGGAAATCTGGAATAGTAACAAAAGATAATCTTGCAACTCAGAAAACATACCTGACAATTGTAGTAGAGGAAAAAGAGTATGAACAGTAGTAGTTGAACAATAGCAACAACCACCACGAACACCGACCGGCAAAGGAACTGAAGAAAATGGGAGATTTTGTAGAGAATGGATTTTTTGGAAGTGGGGAATGCGGGGGAATCTGATGATGGAATGGGAGTCAATGGGTAAGGAAGTGGGGGAAAATGAGAGGAAATAGGGAGGGAAACAATTATGGGGGTTATGTCAAGAGGTGGGTAACTGAGGAGTTTAAAAACATTTAATATGTAGCCAGACAGGTCGGGTTGGGTTGGTGGAAGAGGAATCGACTACTCCCCATCGACGGACCGTAAGCTGATTGACAGTCTGTGGACCCCTCTATCAACAGTGCCCAAACATAGAAAAATTTAAAGAACATACATGGGAACGACGGATCCTACCGACGGTCTGAGAAAGGGACGACGATCTATCGATGGGTCCAACGATTGGTGCACCAGACCAATTTTCTGCAGATTTCTTTTAATTTAGTCCCTGCACATTTAACACACATTAAGCTAATCATTTTGTGTTTTATAGACACTTTTTTTACACGGTCCCTACTCTACTCTCTAGCCAAAACTTCTAAAGAAAATTAAGGGAACATTCAGACATGACATAAGTAATAAATGCAAAAATAATGCAACTATGCCTAGAAAATCATGAAAAACCTATAGTTGGCTAGAGGATACATATTGGCTTGACACCCAGTCAGCGCTTTATTTAATATCGCAGCACGACGGAGGACTCATGGTTACTCAGACTTCATCAAGATGGTATGCCTCGATCACTTCCTTCGCCGTTTCAGCGTGCCCTAGAAAGATTTTTATTCGCTGCCCATTCACCTTGAACCTCACGCCCTCTTTTTCTCCAACTCATTCGCACCATGAGTGAATAGTTGGGTGATCAAATAAGCACTAGTCCGTTTGGACTTGAGTTTTCCCGTAAACAAGCGCAACCTAAAATTGGACAAAAGCACCAAATCATCAATCAAAAAATCGCGCTTCTCAATCTTGTGGTTATGGTACTTCTTCATCTTTTCTTTGTAAAGGGCTGAACTTTGAGATGACTTCAAGTGAAATTCATCAAGATCATTCAACCCGTTTAACCTCTATTCCACAGGCTCTTTCCAATCCATTTTATACTTCTTCAGTGCCCGCATGACCTTATGCTCTAATTCAACCGGTAAGTGACAAGCCTTCCCATATACAAGTTGCTATTGGCACATACCTATGGGAGTCTTGTATGCAAGCTGGTAGGCTCAAAGAGCATCATCAAGCCTCCTTGACTAATCCGTTGTACTAGAATTCACTGTTTTGCCAAAATCTACTTAATCTCTCTTTTGACACCTCAACTTGCCCACTATTTTGAGGATGGAAGGAGTGGACACATTATGGCGAACCACATATTTTTCCAATAATCCCTAAAATAGGTTGTTGCAAAAGTGGGATGCCCAATTACTGATAATAGCCCTTAGGGTGCGAAATCTAGAAAGTATGCTCTTTTTGAAGAACGCGGTGACACTCTTCCCTTCATTATTTGAAAGTGCAATAGCTTCTACCTATTTTGACACATAACCCACTGCCACAAGATTGTACTTCATACCATGAGAACTCACAAAAGGGCCCATAAAGTCAATGCCCCACACATAAAATGGGATTTAGAGGGAGCTCTTGCTTTCTCCAAAATGCCACAATCTCTTTGGCATCTATCACATGTTTTGGCGAATTCATGAGCATCTTTGTGGATGGTTGGCCAATAGTAGACACATTGTTAGATCTTGTGAGCAGTCAAGATACCACTGTGATGCCCACCTACAGGCAATGAATGGCATGCCTCAAAACCACTCAATATCTCAACTTCCGGAACACAACGCCGAATAAGCCCATCGGCACAACTCATATATAAGTATGAGTCATCCGAAAAGAACTTTTTCACATCCTACATGAACTTTTTCCTTTAATGAAAGGACAAGTCCAGTGGGACGATATCACTAGCCAGATAATTTGCAAAATCTGCGAAGCAAGGACTCAAGTCTTGGGAGGCAGCCAGTACATGCTCATTAGGGAAAGTATTGTCAATTTCAGCCTTTTCACCTAACTCCCTCATTGATTCATCTTCTAATCGGCAAAAGTGATCATCAATTGTATTTTCTGTCCCTTTTTTATCTTTCACCTCAAAGTCAAATTCTTGCAATAGTAATACCCAATGAATCAACCTCGGTTTTGCATCCTTCTTTCTCATCAAATATCTCAAAGCAAAATAATCAGTATGCACTAGAATCCTCGTGCCAAGCAAATAGGAACGAAATTTCTCGAAAGCAAACACTACTTCAAAGAGCTCTTGTTCAGTCACGGTGTAGTTTATTTGGGCTTCATTAAGGGATTTACTAGCATAGTAAATGGGATGAAGGATTTTGTCCCTTATTTGTCCCAATACCACACCAAGAGCAACCCCATTCGCATCACACATCACCTTAAAAGGCATGATCCAATCCGGAGGAATGATGATAGGTGCAGACCCCATTTTTTCATTCAACTCACCAAATGCCTTAAGACAAGATTCATCAAAATTAAAATTACACTCTTTCTTAAACAACATTCACAAAGTATGTGCAATCTTTGAAAAATTCTTGATGAATCTCCGGTAAAAGCCTGCATGCCCAAAAAACTTCTCACACCTTTTACAGAGATAGGTGGAGGAAGTTTCTCTATCACCTCTCCTTTAGCTCGATCAACCTCTATACCCTTCTCTGAAATGCGATTACCCAATACAATATCTTATTTCACCATGAAGTGACATTTTCCTAATTTACCACATGTTTGAAATCTTCACACCTCTTCAGAACCTCTGACAAATGACTCAAACCGCTCAATGGAGTCACAAACCACTTAAAAAAATCATCCATAAACACCTTATTAGTATCCTCCACCATATCGAAGAATATTGACATCATACATATCTTAAATGTGGCTGGTGCATTACATAACCCAAATGGCATTCTCTTTAACGCGAATGTCCCATAAGGACAAGTAAAAGTTGTATATTCTTGATCTTCCGGTGCAATAGAAATCTGATTATAACCCGAATAGTCATCAAGAAAACAGTACAACCCTTTTCCTACAAGTCTATCAAATATTTTATCTATGAAGAGCATAGGAAAATGGTCTTTCTCGGTCCATGCATTTAATTTTTTGTGATCCATACATACTATCCGTCTAGTGACCGACCTCATCGGAACAAGCTCATTTTTCTCATTGGGGACAACAAACATTCTCCCTGTGTTAGGTACACACTGAAGAGGGCATACCCAACTACTACCGGAGATGGATATATTACTCGAGCATCAAACCACTTAATGTTTTCCTTCTTCACCACCTCTTAATAGGTGGATTTAAACGTCTCTGGTGCTCAATATTAAGCTTATGATCGGGTATGAGTTGGATATTATGTGAAAAAATTCTTGGAGGTATCCCAATAATGTCCGAGATAGTCCACCAAATAGATCTTTTAAACCTTTTTGACACCTCCACCAAACTCTCAACCTGATGAACATTCAAATCTGATGCAATAATTATTGGCAAAGTGTCACCTTTTACCAAGAATACATACCTAAGATGAGGTGGTAGAGCCTTAAGTTCTACTTTTTGAGTCTCCTTTATAGATAGTTTTGCTGGAGGAGACTCCTGATGCTTCATATCTAACTCAAACTTCTTTGGTTTAAATCGAACATCACTTAGAACAAGTGCCGCGACCAATGACCCATACTCTTTAATGCAATCACTGTCAAAATTCAAGATCACTGCCGCTAGTGCTTCTACACCCAAACGCTCTACTATTTGTACCTCAGATGACTTTTCAACCCTGTACGATATGGCAGATACCGATTAGATTTCACTACTCAGCCTCATGGACCTACAAATGGTAAAAGTCACTTCTTCGTTGTTTAACTGAAATTTCATTTGCCCTTTCTCCATATAATCCAAGGCTCTACCCGTAGCAAGGAATGCCCTCCCAAGAATAATAGGTACCTCAAAATGAACCTCAGAATCCATAATCACAAAATCAACCGGAAATATAAATGACTCCACCTTTACTAACACATTGTGGAGTGTCCCAATAGGCCTCTTCTTCGTTCGATCGGCGATCAATTACCGCATCGCAGTGGTATTTTTTTCACCCAAAACCAACTTCTCGTAAATAGAGAGAGGCATGAGATTTATGCTTTCCTTAGATCACATAATGATTTTGCAAAGTGTAATAACTCCATTGTAGATGGAATAGTGAAGGCACCCGTATCTTCTTTCTTTTGCACTAGAGACGTTGTAGCAATAGCACTACAATGCTGCATTATATCATCATCCTCAAAACTGACCGATCTTTTCTTAATGACCATGTCATTCATGAACTTGGCGTAACGGGGCATTTATTTAAGAGCTTTTATCAAAGTTACATTGATGTAAAGTTGTTTCAGCATAGTGATAAAACAACGGTATTTACCATCCTTGGTCTTTTTCACTAACATTTGTGGGAATGGAGGTGGTGATCTAGGCATGGGGGTCACCTTTTGGGGTACCTCAGCTTCTTTCCCCGTTTTGTCTTCTAACTCACTACTAACCTCCACTACCTCATCATCATATCTTATCACATTTTCTACACCGGACGGTATCACTGGTTCAATGGTTTGCTCACCACCTCGTGTAGGACAGTATTGTCAGAAAGAGTGCGCGGTTGGCGTGAGTTAATAGTAGAAGACAATTGGGCCATTTGCAACTCAAGATGCTTGATCGAGATTGAATGTGCATCAACTTTTTTCCCAATACTCGCTAAGTCACTCCTCAACTCTTTAGCGTGCTCACCACTAGCATCAAACTTCCTTCTCATTTTCTGCAACATATCCTCATGTTGTGCCATACTACCTCCACCATCCCTAGGAGCAACTTCACGATTTTGAGGTGGAACATAGGTCCCACTTCTAGCATTTCCGTTATCATAGTTACCCCGATTGAAGTTGTTGTTGTGGTTGTAATTCCCCACTCTGACATTATGACTCTCTCGATTGTAATTACCATTGTTCCGACCTTGATTTCCTTGACCTTAGCACCAATTCTCTTGATTGGAGCCTTCGGCGTTTGGTCGGAAACCCGTCGTCTGCTCATTTACCGCATAAGCGTCCTCCTCATATTAATACTCATCAGTCGGCGGTAGTGGTTTAGAAAAGTAGTTCAGCGCATTTACCTTTTCTAGACCCCCAGTGACATTATTCAACACCAACCAAGCTGAGTTCTCATTTGAGCCATTTCTTCACGAATCTCATCTGTCGCTGGGTTGTGTGCGGATTGCACTGCAAAAGTGTTTCTCCTAGTATCTGAATTCCTAGTTCTCCAAGATTTATTATTTCGGCAGATATTCTCCAACTGTTCAACAATCTCAGCATAAGGAAACTCCCCATAGAAACCACCCGCTATCGTATCTAGTACTGCATTATTATTATCATCTTGTCCCCCGATAGAAGTAATCTTCCAGTGACTCATAATCGATGCGGTTATTGGGGACACTTCTCAACAACGAAGTTAACCTATACCAAGAACTACCGACTGATTCTCTCGGTAGTCCACAACGTTTTTCACCCTATCATTGTGGTTTAGCTTCTTTAGACACCAGGTAGTAACGTGCTAAGAACACATCCCTCAATTGATTCCAAGTATAGATTGAGTTATAGGGGAGCTCGGTAAACAATATAGCTTCCTCACCCATTAGTGAAAGAGGAAACACTCTCAACCCAATTACGTCTATATTTAATCAGGCCTCCTTACACAACTCTTACACACCGACCTCACCTTCGGATTTAAGCATGTGGATCCTCATAAGGTAGCCTAAAACAAACCTCTAGAGGTGAACATTTGCATCATACTACTAGTTACAATAAAAGTATGGTCGTGTAGTATAAGAGGCAAGACAAGTGGACCGTCATAGTGAGTAACAATATCAAATTCCCTATAATACTCTTCAGGGCGTGGAGCGGGAGGTTGCCTCCATATTTTATCTTCCCCATGATTTTCTAGTAATAAATTATCATAAGCATGAAACGGAGGTGGAAGTTCCGTGTTGTGATCATCATCAAGAACACCCCAATTTCGATCTGCGCAGTGTGCTCTCTAGTTCAGGGTCGGGTGATAGTATGGGTTCTCCTCTACTCTGCGTACTTGGCATACACAAAAGTTACATCTGCAAGAGATAAAAATAAAGAGAAAAAGTAAAATTAGGAAAATGTTGACTAATCTTTTGCAATAAGCATAACTTTAATCTAAAAGCCACTTTCCCCGGCAGCGGCGCCAATATATAATAAGCACAAATTTACTTCTCAAAAAGAAGATTAAGAAGTCGTATCAAGTTAAGAACCCATATATGAGGTTGGAGTCAATCCCACTAGGAAAATAATTTAGACATAAGTTTAACCTATTGTTACTTCTAGTTAGTCAAGTTCTTTCAAAAAAAAAGTAACAAACAGGGGCTTTTAAGAAATAAATGTAACAAACTATTTCTAAATAAACAAGTGACAAGTTAAAAGATTTGATTTTATCAAGTATTGAGAGTAACTATGGCTTATGTGTTCTCCTAGAGGATCATAACGCGGTAATTTTACCTATAACAATCCTTTACTAGTATCTTACATGCAAAGTTGTATGTTATGTTTCCCTAATTCCTTGGTTCGGCAACTAGAGAAGTTCACTCTGCACCTTTGTCCGCCTACGTATGTATGTTTGAATAAACCTTACCTTTACCTCATAATAAGCATCATAATTGATGTATGGATTAGTTGTTACTTCGCACCAATCGACACTAGCCTATTAGATAGTGTATACTAAATCTACGTTGATAATTTTTTTCTTATTATCTACCTCCATGGTCCGACAAGTCGCAATAAGGGGAGTTCTA
Source organism: Solanum pennellii (assembly GCF_001406875.1). NCBI lineage: Eukaryota > Viridiplantae > Streptophyta > Magnoliopsida > Solanales > Solanaceae > Solanum > Solanum pennellii. The sequence goes on from NC_028646.1 coordinate 18,498,863, forward strand.
ACGCGTTCACTCACTAAAAACAATTCTAAACAAAAGAATTATCAATGCATGAAAGATAGTATTCTAGGATTATTATTTTAGCTAGTTTTACCTTGTTAATTACCCATGGTTCCCACAACCCTAGATATGGCGTTAGTTACCCATGTTAATAATCACATAATTCATATTAGTTTGATAAGAATTCATGCACCTACTTTGATGAGATTGAATTAAACCCAGAGAATTACTTGAATTAATCAATAAGGTTGCAATAAAAGATTCTCGGAAAATATAATGATTTTCCTAAATCACAAGTTCACAACTAGAATAATAAAATCTGAAAAATACCCAAGTGTCGAACCTCAAAAATTTGGTGTCTACAAGTATTTATAATAATAGAGTCATAACAAATGAGGGAAATCTATTCAAGGATAATTTGCATAAGAAACGCATCTGAGTCAACGATCAGACCGACGGATCGTCGAGGCCATGATGGACCGCCGAGGCCCCCTGTCGTTCAACACTTAGATTCTTTTTCACTTGTTTTATTCTCCAACTCATTTTTACCATCACAGACAAGGTTGAGTGTCCGTTGAGAGCACTATGGTCCATCGATGGATTTATCTTCTCCACAGTTACAATATTTTAAAGTCGGGTATTGAAGCTACTTTCTGTTAACGATGACGGATGTGTAGGGCGGTCCATCGTGAAGGTGATGGTACATTGAGATCATCCGTAGCCCCACACTTATCCATAATTCCCCAATCATACTTAAGAATCTTTTCCTTCACACAACGGTGGCCACCTACGGACAGTCGATGGCTCCGTAGGTAGTCACTTCTGCACTTTCATCACAATTCTTCCTCATTTTATTTTTGGACAGATTTCCTGCAAACAAAGATAAAAATACATTTAAACTAACCTAAAAAGGATTTAGACACACCCGAAACATTAGGAAAAAGAATTGTAAGTACCGTGAAACAAGGGTACATCATGAGTCCTCCTCACTGAAAGCTATCCTAAGACTCATTTAAGTAGGACAAAGAGAGAACACCCATACACACTCTCTAATACATCTAAATTATCCTCAAAAATTCCTATAGTAAGACAAATACAATTAAAATACACCAAAACACAAAACATATATGATATGACATTAACCTCACCAAGGATATTAATAAAACTTACTTAAGTAATTCTAGAAGAGAACACTCATACACAAATTCAAGATTACCTAAATAATCCTAAAGATTTCGTAAGATTAGAGAATATCGAAGGTATCAACCAATTTCCCTAACTTGAATCATTCTAAATACTTTCCTATGTAAGACATGAATAGACCATCCTTTATGCCCCCTCCACACTTTAACTAGAAACGGATGTGCTGGACGGTCCAAGGTGGAGGTGACGGTCCTTCGAGACCTCCGTAGTCCCACAGTTATAATTCCCTAATCTTCATTCAACATCTTTTCCTTCACGCGACGGTGGCCACCTACGGACTATCGAGGGGTCGACGGACCGTCGATGGTTTTGTAGGTATTTTCTTTTGCAGTTTCAGCACAATTCTCCCGTATTTTCATTCTAGATAGATTTCCTACAAACAAAGAGCAAAATACATTAAAATTAATACAAAAGGGCCTTAGACACACACGAAAAAAAAGGAAAAAGCATTGAATGTACCATGAATCCATGGTACATCATGCATCCTCCTCACTAAAAGCTATACTATGACTCATTTAAGTTGGACAAGAGAGAACACCCATACACCCTCTCTAGGCACACCTAAATTATCCTCAAAACATCCCATAGTAAGACAATTACTCTTACAATACACCAAAACACATAGCATATATGATATGACATTCACTTCAAAAAGGATATCAAAAAACATACTTATGTAATTCTATAAGAGAACTCTCATACACCCGCTTCAAGATTACGTAAATAATCCTTAAGGCTTCTTAAGATTGGAGCATCTCGAAGGTATAAACCAACTTTCCTAACTAGAATCATACTCAAGATTTCCCTAGGAAAGACATGAAAAGACCATCCTTTATGCCCCCTCCACACATTAACTAGGAAATAATTATAGTTACTATAGAATAGGTATTCGTTCATTTAAATATTTTCTAACATAACTCATTACTTCATTAGTTCATTTAAGAGATATTCATCACATAAGGACATTCAAATAACGGTCTTGGAAAAGACCTAGGGACTCTCACTAACATCTTCAAAGCCTATTGTGCAATGTTTAGATAGCATCCCATATCTCAACCTAAACATCCTAGATCTTCTCTTATACTAGTAGGGATCTCATATAACGAGAATAGGTAATAATAGAAAGACCATGGAAACAAGGCATGGATATCGATGTTGTCACCTACTCCGATGGAGGGTGTTCTACTTTTCAATGGTAAAAAACGGACACATCCCATGTAGGCACATGGTTAAGGAATATGAATGGACTCTTTGCGCTCTAGCCTCATTCTTTAACTAGATCTAGTTCCCTTACAATACTCACTCGATGCTAGACTTTGTTTTCATAGAGTAATTCACATTAAAGGATCACATGAAGATGTTTCATATGTAGATAATAACACAATAACATTGACCCTACCAAAGAGGTCCCCTGGGGCTTCCTTTCAATGGCGAAGAGGATATATTAATGACTTTCTTAAGGATGATTTCATGCATATCCAAACAACTAACCTTAAGTCAACCATTCATACAAGAAGGATACCATTACGACTTTATCACTAGGTTGAAAGTTCCACACAAAGGACCTTGTTTGAAACATTCAAGGTCTCATTTCATTCATACATACATGACTAGGCGGCTTTAGCATACTAAGTCAATACATCTCTTATTTAGATTCACGCATGTATCACGTAAGGGACAAAAGTCTACCACACAAGACACACCAAGACTTCATTTTATCACATATAGTATATTATTATAGAAGCCTATATGAATAACCATTATAATCTATAAGTCAGCCTATACACTACAATAACCTTATCAATATAACAATCATAGACTCATAGAGTCATGTAGAATGAATCATGCATCAACTCTAAGATACACATATAAGTACATAGTCATAGTCTAACATGATCACCTAATAACATCAATAGAAGAACACAAACTTTCACATTAATCATATATAGATGAATATGATCATACTTCACATAAATAAACTATACAAATCATCATAATATATCAATCAGTGCCGACAAGGCCATGATCATCATAATACATAAAGTAACGCCGACAAGACCACATCATTCACAAGTAAATCATATAGAACTGCCACCATAAGTGGACAATATCACAACATAAATCAAGATCTACATTACACAAAATAAAGAGAATTAGGGCAGTGTACAACCAATCCAATCTCACCACTTCAATTCATATCTAAATCATTCGTTACAATACCAAAAGGCCCTTACCATTGGCCATGATCATCAATTCAATACAAAAATCATAATACTCAATCAATATAGGTCAATTAAATAAATATTAATAAATATAATACAACCTATACACCCATTCAATACAATTTTTACATCATTCAATATCCTTTAGAGAACTACACTATATAATTCATAAGCATTGAGACAAGATCATAGCATCCATAATATAGCCAATTTGAACAGATAATGTTTTTCATGGGTTTATGAATATTTTATGTTAAAATGATCAAATTAACACCAATTAAATCCATAAACAATGATTCAAAATGTTTAATACAATAGCCCATGGCTAGAATACAAAATATGACAATTCATGTTTTTGATCATCTTTGAAAACTCATTTGCATTAAATCCTTGAAGAAAGAGTTTACATGGATGAATAAAAATACCTTAATTATGATTAAAATACCACCAAATTTATGGACAAAACATAAGAAAATCAATCTTCTTCCTTGGAGCTTGAATGATTCAAAAGTGGAGTTATAGAGAGAAGAATTGAGAGGTTTTGTTTAGAGTTGAGGGTTATCTTTTATTGGTGATAGTAGGGGGTATAAAAACACTCCATAACCGTCAATAAGTACTCCCCACAAACCCAAAAGAACCCTGCACTTATAAGATATTTTAACCAACTCAAATTTGACATAAAGATGATGCGACCATATCTGGGAGTTTAGTGCGCGTCGCCTAGGAATTTTTAAATCTTTTTTCTGGAAATTTAGTGACAGAATGGATCATAAATGCACCGCTTTTCAAGGAAATAATTTTGCACTCTCAGTGCCAGATGTGCGACGTGCAGCCACTTCCAAATTCTTGCTGCCAGCGCAGCTTGGCAGTTCCATGTTTGGGTCGTCTTTGGGGACCCTTTGGTTGGTCGCCTGAGCATCGTTCTCAAAAGTTTATAGCCATTTCATGTAAGTATACGCATAGGAACCATCCGTACTAAATTTTACCCAAAAAAATCCCCCAAAACATCACTACAAAACAATACGACACACTAGTTCAACTTCAACTAGTTTTCGGACGACTTGGACGTTCTTGGACATTTGACCTCCAAAATTCATGAAACTTGACACACTTCCTATAAAAACTATTATATCTCATATAAGGACCTCATAATATTAATACACAAATATAATTACATAAACGCACATGAGGCACGTAGGTGACTAGTCATCGAACGTCTTGGTCGTTCTTGACGTTTGACTTCCAACTAACCTAATATATTAGACACTTCATAATTACCACATTATATACCATTTTTTGACCTTATAAACTCATTATAAACACGATATACTATAGCTTCACCTAATTAATTTTTGAAGTATTACACTATGTCCATGTGAAAGGGTTTCTCAGATGATTTAGGTTGATGAACTCTCATCTATGACCTATGAGCTAAGCATATGAGAAGTTAACTCTTATAAAGCATGTGTTTTTATAAACTAGTGTTAACAAAGGGTTTTCAATAAAAGACAATTTAGCTTTAGCACTGAGTGAACTTCAAGTTGAGGGGTGTCCCTTCCCATTGTAAGAAGATAGGTAACCGTATTCCTCACGAGGTGTTTAGACACATATCCTTAAGGTCATAGGGTGATATTTCTATAAGTGGATAACTAAAATGTTTCAATAGGCATAAAGAGGGTTTCCAAATATACCTCCAAGTTCCATAAACTATTCTTGCAACATTGGATCAAGCAAGTCATATTACTTAGTATACTAGCATGTGTTAACATTCTACTTTGGGTAAGTAGAGAACCTTCCATTGGTGTAAGGCTCGATAACACCAAATTCCATCATAGCACCCATGGTCTTAGTATTGTTTAAGAATATAGTTTCCCTCAAGTAAAATAGAAATGGAAGTAATTGACTAGAACCCTTACTAGGATAACCTAAGGGAAGTTGCTTAGTGTAGGTGGTGGTAAGGGACTTCACTTATGCATTGCAAAAGAATCTCTTATACGAAGTCCTAGGAAGGTGTCCTAATGCATGTGACTATGTATATGTTTCTTATGAATGACATTGTAGTGTTGTCTACTTGTTGTGATTAAATGCATGGTATGAATCTATATGATGTGGTCTTGTACTTATGTGTATTATGTTGGTTTTATTGTCTATGTGAATTAAGGTCCTATTTGTGTACCTGTAGATGACTAATGTCTTATGTTGGGCTTTATGTGAAATATGTGCCTTGTTATATGAAATGGTCTTATATATGTTTGTCTTCAGGTTAAAGGTTGTATCTATGGTTTCCTTGTAGTCTTAAGGTTATGCTTGAGTATGGATAGTGTTATGGAACAATATCTATACATTTCACCAAGTATCACTAGAGGTTACTTGGAAAAGTGAAGAAGTTAGAATAAGATGAAGTTATTGTAAAGAGAAAATAGCTTACTGTAATGTGGGAAAAGGTTAATGTAAAGTGGTCCTAAAAGGACTTAAATGCAATGTGTGATCTTATATGATGTTTAACCATTTAAACTGACAATGTGAAGTATGTAAATGGTTAATTCTTATGGAATCAAAGTTTTAGTAAGATTTCACACAAAGGCATGATGCATGATTTAAAGGAAAATATTCCTTTTTGATGCATGGTTTTTTATGGTTGTCATACATAGTGTATTCTTGTACTAACTCCATTCTTCTCTACTTTTTACACATATTGTAGGTTATGGATTCATAAAGGAGGTCTCTAAAGTGAAGGGTTTGATATATGATTCCCAAGTTCAATGGAAGGGATCCTTAAGTTCAAGGGTTTCCTATGTCAAGTTTCTATATAGTCTTCTAATAATTTAGTTAATGAATTAAAGTTAAAAGGGTTGTGTCCCTATTATACTCTAATGATGTTGATTCAAGGATGGAAAAAAGAGACTACAGTCTAACTATGTACTAATGATATTTTATACCTAATGAAAGTGTTGTTCTAAAATATGATGTGCTATGAAAAGTCTTAAATTTTATGCTGAATTATCTATGACAATGCAATGAATGATAACTATGGACTTGTTTAAGACCTTCGAGAGGTCAAGTAAGACATGTTACTTATGAGGGTGCTCCCTGGTCATGACTATTTGAGCGCTTGGAGGCTTGTGAAAGAAGTTTCCAAAAATTTGGAAAATAGGTTTACCTCCACTCTGTGTTGACTTTACCGGAGGGACCAAGGGTTTTGTGTTATATTTTTATGTATCCCGAGTGGGTTTGGGGTTTGTCCTTATGCAACATGGGAACGTAGTAGCGTATGACTCTAGACAACTCAAGGTGCATGATAAGAATTATCAAACTCATTATCATGAAATAGCAGTCATAGTGTTTGCTCTGAAAATATGGAGGCATTAGTTGTATGGTGTTCATGTGGATATGTATACCGACCATAAGAATCTTCAATATGTGTTAACTCTAAAGGATTTAAATACTTGACAAAGAATATGGTTGGAATTATTGGAATATTACCACATGAGTGTTCTCTACCACCCCGTTAAGACCAATGTCGTTGCGGATTCTCTAAGTCGTATGACCATGGGTAGTGTGTATCATATAGAAGAAGGGAATAAAGACCTAGTGAAACATTTTCATAGGTTGGATTGATGGGGCATTCGGTTGGAAGATTACACAAATAGTTGTTTTATGGTTCATAATAACTTCGAGTAATCGTTATTGGTTTAGGTGAAGACTAAGAAACATCTTGATCTGTTATTGGTGGAGTTAGATAAATAGGTACTTAGAAAGTTAAATGAGTGATTCTCCAGGGGGATGGTAGTCTAAGTTACCAAGATGGATTATGAGTACGGAATGTTGATGGTTCAAGGAATAGAGTGTTAGAAGAAGCTCATGGTTCCCTATACTATATTTATTCAGGTTGCACCAAAATGTATCGTGATCTTAGAGAGGTATATTGGTTGTATGGTTTGAAAAGGGACATCTCGGAGTTTGGATCCAAGTGTCCAAGTTGCATAAAAGTTAAAGAAGAGCATCTAAATCCCAATGGTTTAATACAAGTAATGGGTGTTTCTTATTGTTAGTGGGAAGAAATTTATATGGATTTAGGTGTTGGTTACCTCAGACCCGGCCGCAAACTGACTCCATTTGGGTTATTATTGATAGATGAAAATATCCACAGACTTTTTCCCCATCATTTCTACATATTAGACAGAGGATTATGCAAGGATCTACATTTATTATATTGTGAGTCTTTATGGAATCCCTTTTTCCATCATATCGGATAGAGGTGCGCAATTCACTTCTCGTTTTTGGAGGTCTTTTAAAAAAGGTTTGGGTAGACAAGTGAAGATTAACACCACTTTTCAAACCCAAATGGATGGTCAAGAAGAGCGTACTATTCAAACCCTAGAAGATATGTTAAGGTCTTGTGTGATAGACTTCAAAGGGAAGTGGGAAAATTACCTACCGTTGATTGAGTTATCCTTCAATAATAGCTACCATTTGAAAATTTCCATGGCACTTTTTGAAGCAATCTATGGTAGGCAATGTGGGTCTCCCATTGGGTGGTTTGAGGTTTTTGAGACTTCACTCCTTTGTCCCGAAATAATCTTTGAAGTTTTGGGGAAATTTCGAGTGATAAGGGATAGGTTGAATAAACCTATAGTCGTCAAAAATCCTATGCCGACAATAGAAGAAGAGACCTTGAATTTGAAGTAGGTGATATGGTGTATTTGAAGATTTCACCTATGAAAGGGGTGATGAGATTCGACAAGAAGGGGATGTTAAGTCCCTGGTATGTGGGTCCCTACAAGTTTTTTCAAAGGGGTCGGAAAGGTTGCACATCAATTAAGCCTACCTAGTGAACTACCTTCGGTTCATCCGGTATTCCATGTCTTCATACTAAAGAATTTCATTGGTGATCCCATGTTCATTCTTCATAAGAAGAGATTTCGGTGGACCGTACTGTATCGCCAAGTTAAAAAGTTGAGGAACAAAGAGGTGGCCTCCGTAAAAGTTATATAGAGAAACCACCTAGTTTAGGAAGCAACAAGGGAGGCTGAGGCCAACATGAAGTCTCATTATCCTTATCTTTTCCTAATTAAGGTTAGATTCTCCTATTAATAATTAAAATAATGAATAAATTTGAATATGACTTATTTTACAAAAATATGTATATTTGTGGTAAAAGGTTTATGTCAAAATGATTTACCAGGTGAAAATGCATTTTTGCTAGATTTGCACTTAGTTGTATATTTGGTGTATTGTTGCTTTCATTAGATAGTATTGAGAATGTAATGTGTTTGAGAAAAAGATTGTCATAAGTGATCATGTTGAGCTCATGTTGAAATTGAGAAGGTAGTTGCTCATGTTTTGATGTTGAGCTCTTCGATGTGGTAAATTGTGATTTGATTTGCTATGTGTAAATGCCATGTGTATATGTTGATTGAGTTGTAACTCATGTTGTTATATGGTGATGGTTTTTGGGCTGCTATTATTGAGTCTACCCTCTCCCTATAAAAAGGTTTTAGTGTCATTCAGTGAGGAATGTTCCTAAGGGGGGATAATGTGACACTCGGGAAGTCTAAGACCTAATCGAGAGCCTCACATGAAGAACAAAGACTTACAACACTGTTTTAAGGGTAAAACTAATGTATTTGAAACATTTAGGAAGTGTTAGAGTCAAATTTTCATGAAACATTCATGATGTCAGGTGAATTGCGAAATGTACACTATTATACCTTGGCATGTTTCATGGACTCTCAAGAGTTTGAAAGTAATGAAAATTTGTAGAAAGGTGTTAAAATAGTATTAGATTTTGTTTAGGGTTGAAACGTCCGGGTACGACGCCCCAAAAACCACCCTAAGGGTTCTTTGAGAGGACCCTTCTATTTGGCCCAAAACTGTCAAATTGACAGCAGCCAAACGACGATCCGTGGATGGGTCTATGGCCCTTCGATAATGTTCGTTTCCCAACACTTACTATTTTCCCAAAATTCCCCAATTACTAGTCTGTGTAACAATCAACACTTGCATAGTACGGTGTCGTCGATTGACCTACAGACTGTAGGTCGAGGTCTCATAGGTCCTGATCTTTATTGATTGACTAATTTTAAGTAAAGTCAATTAACTAGTTATTTGGTTAATTAGTTAATGAAGGATTAAGGGGTTTCTACTTAAGTTATTTAAGGGGAAATAAAAGATATAAACCTAATTAAACTACATACACCCCATAATTCCCAAAGTGAAATAACTCTACCTTTTCTCCACTTTCTCTCTCTTTCAAAAAAGAGCACCATTGAAGACTAAGGTTCAAGGGCATTAGGGCTGCAAGAATTCATATTTGTATCCATCACAATTAAATCATTGTTAAATTATGGGAACTCATCACTTTTGGGATCTCTTTTCCCAAGATGATCCTTCAAATTGGTTTTAAAAGATATCAAAGATATTGGTTTCCTTCTAATTACAAAATCAATCTTTCAAATTGAATTGTTATTATTTTATTTGACGGTATTTATTTTTAATTGACCTAGGTGAAAAGGAGAAATCATGAATTGACCCTATTTCCCTACACACTAGGTTATGAATTGATGGTGAAATGGTTATTGATGATACAATTGACTTTGTTCTTGTTTTTATTACTATTATATGATGTTATTGAGTATATTCATGGATGAATATGGTTGGTTTGGAGAAACTATCTATAAGAGGGCTTTTGAAGGTGAATTGAATCCTTATATAACACCACGAAAAATGATATAGATGGAACTAGGTCCTAGTGTGTATGTAATGAAGTCTTGAAGTATTGATATGGTTTCAAATGACTTTTGAGGCAGTGTCTAATGATTTTGGTGATGATAGAAGTCAACTGTCAATGGATAACCAAGACGTTGGACGACTAGTCACCAATGTTCCTTTTGTGTTTTCATGTTCTTATAAGTAATGAGTTTATGAGATCCTTATATGGTATATAATATTTTTTAGATTCAGCATGTTGATTTCAGTAAGGATTAAAGGTCAAATGTCCAAAAACGTCCGATGACGTTTGAAAGATAGCCTTTAGACGTCCTTGTGATTTTGGCTGTGTTTTAGCATGTTGCATGGCTTATTTGATGTTGAAATTGTTTGGAGGTGTTGCTAATACCTAGAAATGTTTTTTAGATGTTTAAAATCCGGGTACTAATCCACCTACAACCTACAAGAGGCCCTAGAAGGAGAACCCCATCTCCGAGCTTAACACTGCAAGGCAGTGGCAATCAACTGCCCGAAACGATGGCTAGTCGACCACATAACGGCCCGTCGATGGGTGTCGTTGATGGATCCATATAGTCTGAAGGTTGAGGATCTGCAAAATCAACCAACTAACCCCATCGACGGGGCGTGGACTTACCCACGAACCGTCAATGCTAGGGCGATTGATGCTTAAATTCTGCCAGCTATCTGTTAGAACTTGGGGTTTTTTGGGAAATTCACCCTAAGTCTTATAAAATAAGAGGACGTTTAAATTGGGTGTTTATGGGTATTTTTAAAGTATGTAATTCATGAAACTCTCATTTACGCCCTAGCACCTAGATCAAAATACATTCCCTCCCAAAGTTTCTCCAAAAACCACAATGAGAGCTCAATAAGTAGATGGAGCTTGCATATGAATCTTCAATGGAGTTTCTTCTTCAATTCTCATTGGATTCTTCTAATAAGGTATGATAGTTATTCATCTAAGGCTTGTTATCACCTTAGAGTAAATTTCACAGATGATTTTCAAATCTTACAATAAGATGAAAAAATTCAATTTCTATTTGAACCTTGGGTTCCTTTATGAAACGTCTTAAAACCATAAGATATAATATTATTGAAGTATCATTGATGTTTTCAAATGAAATTATTCATGAACCCTTGACCTTCTCAAATCTCTCATTTTGACTAAAGTATGGGTTATGTTATCATTCTTTGATATTAATGAATTGATGTGTAGGTTGTTATGGGGTTTTGATTTATGTATAGATTATGAGTGTATAATTTATTTACTATGTATATTAATATCATGGACTTGAAGGCATCTTATGAGTTATTGAAGTATGTTCATAAGGTTGTATATATGAATGTTATGTAAAGCGTGAGTGTGATATAAATGAACGAAAGCAACACTTAATCTTATATTAAACTTGGTAATTGTATTTTTCAGATTTGGGGGACCCTAGGTCGATCCCGATCACCCCCATATATTTTTCTTTCTTTTCCCTCCGCTTTTTCCGTTTAAGTCCAAGAGATTGTGGGATTGATCCCCCACAACTTCATTTTATTTCTCTTAGTTTTTATCTAAACTTTCCCACCTATCCAAGAGGTTGTGAGTACAATCCCCACTCACCTCATCTTATTTTTCTCTTTCATTTTTCTCCTAACTCTCTCAACTATTCATGAGGTTGTGGGTTCAATCCCCACTCACCTCATTTATTTTTCCTTTTGTTTTTCTTATGAAGTTTTTATGTAATTTGCATTTCGTGTGGTCTTTCATTCTATACCCAATGACCTCACATTTAAATTTTTTTAAAAAAATATTGCTCCATCTCCAATACACAACCCGAGACCAACATTTCCAGCAAGCTAGAAATTTTGTCATCTTCCAATTCATCTTTCTATCATTTTTTTGTTAATTCATGGAGTATTTCGTGTGACATATATTCAGCAACATTATACTTATATGAACATCACAGTTGTAAGATATTCATACACATAAAATACAACATTTTAACATGTAAATTCAGGCTTCAAACCATGGCTAACTCACGGCACACACTTGCACAAACATGTTAACATATTTCACTTTTTAGGAACACATCTTTCATTCATCAAATAATTTCCGAATAAACATTCAAACACGTAATCACAACCATCCCTTAAATCATCTACCAGAAGTCATACCAACGAATACTTTGAATCTTTAGAGGATCTAATGACAGGGGCATGCAACGGGGACAACCTTAGTTTTATTGAGATTAAACTGAACCTTAGGGGTCTCTTGGTAAAGGGAACAAGATGGAAGAAAAACCATAGCTGAACTCCTTCAATGAGGTTTTAAAGTTCTGCCAAAACCCCCACTAAGACAACGTCTCACCACCGAAATCACAAGCACAATCTGTCGAGAACTTGATTTCTACTTTTCATTTTTAAACTTATTTTGCTTTTGAGTATGAGCGATAAAGTTATTGAATGTGAATGAACTTTGTTATATTTTTTTTCGGTTCTTTTGTTTTACAGAAATTATAGTGTGAAAGTGAGAGAGTAGTAGAGAGAAACGTGTGATAGTTTTATCTTAGCATAAGGAGATTAGGTGGAGACTTAGTCAAATTAGGATTTATCATTAATTAATAAACAAAATGATTTTTTTCCTTTTCCCTAAATTAGTAAATTATATATTAATTAAATTGATAAATTCCTTAAATACAATTTAATCGATTAAATCATTCCTTCCACCTAGGCTCAAACTCGTGTGGAGCTAGATTTCGCTTAAAAAGTCAAATTCGGCCAGCTCTACAACAATTTCCCCTTAAACATATTAATTAATTAAATAATTAATTATTTTGTGTAATTACAATACTACCCTTATCCTGGAAAAGAACATTTTACCCCTAGACCCTCCAAACATAAGATTACCCCTTTCAAGTCCTGCTAAGACTCATCCAAGTGAATCTTCATATTCGGGTGCCCTACATGGCTGGACCCAACCTTTCCTAGCTCAACTAACTCACCAAGTTTGTTGGGTTGCTATTGCATAGTTTCGGAGGTTTGGTTCTACGCGCATCGACCCGTGTGAACCCAGTATAATCAAGGCATTCTAGGTACGTTTAAGCATTACTTAGCATAGTTATTTTCCGGTTGTTACATGACACCTCAACACAAAGGTAATTTCATGTACCACAAAGTATTGGTCGGGGGACAAGGTATGTAAGGATATTTGATTTTTTATTTTACGGAATGAAGTCCTATATTTTGTGTACCAACAAAGTGAGATATCTAAGTGATACTCATGGTAAAATATACAATGTGAGGGGAAACAATCTTCTATAATAAGAATCTTCTTTATACCGTCCATGGTTACAAAAATGTGCCAAGCTACATCTATGCATGTTCATTCTCCAATTTTTGCGTGTCTATACTTTCAAGTATTTTTATAACAAAGGTACTCTACAAATAAATTTTTACAAATTATCAACCAAGTCAAATGAAGATCATTGAGTCAAACCTACATTATACATGTTACAAGTATTATCAGACAGAACATATGTGTATTATTCATTTTATATGTCCTTATGTGGAATGTGCAATCCTTATTTGCCATCTGTCCTATGCTTCATTAGTTCACATGTTTATGCACCCTTACATTTTATATCATGTACATGTAGTTATTCTATCATCATATGTACTCCTCCCTCTTCATTTGAGGAGTTATTTTCTCTATTTTAAATACATGTATGCCTCCATTTGAGATGTCCAAATATGTTTTGAAAGAACCATGTGCTAGTAGAATAACTTGCTCACTAGTTAGAACTTAATGATTCATTTTCAACATGTGTTCATGTTTTCACTTGTTGTGTGTCTACATGGCCATGTACAAATATGATTTAGCCTTATAGGATTCGTTATATCATAAAAATTACAATGTATTACTATAGTGAGGTTAGATTTTCTTATTATGTCATTATTGCTACCTAAAGTCTTTCATTCAGATGTTCACATCACTGGTCTATAGTTCCAAAGGTAAAAAAAACATGAACAATCTCAAGGATTAAAGAAAAGACGTAAAGTATATTTGTTATAATTAAGGGTGGCAGCTTAGGGGCTGAAAGCCTAGCATTGGTCAATCCTAAAGCAAAGTTGTATACTAATGAGTGGTAGCATAGGGGTTAAAATACCTACCATGGGCCGATCCAATTTACATATATAGGGTCAGACCTCACGGTATATAATACCTAGCATGGGCCAGTCATAAGTTGTATATGTATGAGGACAACATCCTAGGGGTTAAAACGCCTAGCATGTGATATCCTCTTCTTCCAGTGAAAAACTTGTTATGGTATAAAATTTTAAAAAGTTTATAAAGAAAAGAAGAGTCAATTTCAGCAAACCAAAGAATCTAATGTACTCAATACCCCAAAAGAGTAAGCAAAGGTGGATTTTTATCTTTATTTATACATTTATAAATAGATACATAATTTCACATAATCTCTTGTTAACATACGAATACTTTATTCTATACTTATTGAATACATTCTTTTGTGCTGACATCCATTATGGGAAACTGTGTTTCATGCCGCATATACAGGTACTCAAGATACTAGAATATGTTATAGATAAGAACAAGATACTCATCCGCTTTCAGAGAGCTTTATGTTTTCTTCAAGACTTATCATATATTTGATATTTTATTTCAATTAAGGGAATGACAGGGTCCTATCCTGACCTTACTTAAGTGTCTATCTCTTAGAGGTTTTGTATACGAATTTCAAAGTGAAGCGTAATTCGTCTTATTTTTTGGGTAATGAAGGCCTCAAAGCTAGTACAATTCTTGTTCCATTTCAAACATAGCTCCATTTTGAACAATCAGTTATCCATTCCAATTCTTCCTTCGACCCACCCATATATTTTTTTCGCAAAGGCCCATAAACAATGTCAACAAAAACTGTAAAACATTAAAACTCATGGTTAGGACACGTCATCCAATACAACATTCACAAGCAGATGGAAAGAACTAAATATAAGCAAACAATTCCAAAAGACGAGTAAAAGTCTCCTATGCGTAAAATCTTTATCCCTATCTTCCTCCTCCACCAGAACAATTCGTACAACACCCACATTGCAGTCCTAAAGACAACATACTTGTCTTTTTGGCTAAGTAATTTTGCCACGTCGAGCTACGAGTATAATGATCGATCGGAGTCATCTACCATTCCCTTCCACTTCTGGAATTTGTTGAGATTTCTTAAGAAATTGACATATTCGTTGAGCTTTCAATAAAAGTTAGGATTTTGAATTCGAATTAGGCCTTCATTATAAAAGTAACGACCCAAGGGTACACCCTTGGCATTATACGGCATAATCGATCTGTCGAGGGTTTTATACAATCCCTTAGACATCTTTCATCTCATATATATGAAAAGTAGTGTGGAATTAAAACTTTTCCACATAATAGTGAAACTCTATAGAAAATAAGGAAGAACTAAGTCTCTTTGTAAGACATCGTAGACATATAATATCATAATGTAATGATCCTTACATCAATTCAAAGCATACTCATGCAATGTGGAGATAGGGTCCCATTCCACTACCCACTTGTTGTAGAACCTATGCAATAACTAGAATATACATCCCATATGATGAGAATATGCATCAACCAACATAGACCATACAAGCTAGGTATGGAATCGTG
Organism: Solanum pennellii; assembly: GCF_001406875.1. Lineage (NCBI taxonomy): Eukaryota > Viridiplantae > Streptophyta > Magnoliopsida > Solanales > Solanaceae > Solanum > Solanum pennellii. Next base: position 18,514,682 of record NC_028646.1, read on the forward strand.
TGTCATAAGGACCCCACACTGTATACGTGTTCTACTTACCAAAGGTAGAACTAGTACACTTCCTATGTTGGCTCATGGTTAAGGGATATCAAGGTCTTCATTGTACTCTAGTCTGATACTCAAGTAAAACTTCTGCCACAAGTATATCCTCTCGGTGGTTTACCTTGTTTCACATTAAGTAATTCATTGCTTAGGTGTATTAGAAGGGTACCATCACTACGTCCTACAAACTCATAATACTTTTTGGTCCAAGGATGGGTGTACAAGGGCTGCCAACCAAGTTCTATTAGGATAGATTATTTTACTACTCTTGAAAGGGTGCCTTTGTCCCACCGATCCAAAATTTATCATTAACCTTCTTTTAATTATTCAAAGTTTCACATTCTTAACCTTCTTTATTATTCAAGGTTTTACATTCTCTTAGGGTTATAGATTCATCAAGAAGGGGCACCTTGCTTAGGTCTACCGTTTAAAGAAACACTCTGGAGTACCTCATTTAATCATTGAAGGAAGGGCACCAACTTTAAATCTACCGATACTAGACTTCCATTAATTCAGTCATTCAATACCATTTAAGTACCAAGTTGGTAAAACTAGTCTACCAATACAAGATAAAACGTCATTCTATAAAGGCTCTCCCCAGGCCTTCATCATCATATATCAACGACGTGAGAGAAGCACATTTATTCATATTTTTATCATAGACATACAAGATTATATAAAATTTCACATGACTACCTTCACATATTCAATATCATGATGATACTATTATATACATAATCATGCCAACAAGGACAAGTTCATAACTATTATATTAATTAAATACCGCCACTATAAGTGGAGCCTAGCAATAAATAACAATTCCATATCTATTCTACGCGAAAAAAAAGTAATTAGGTCAACTCACGACCTTCCAATAGCAATCATTATAATTCCTTAGCCTTTCCAACAAATTCGCATAACAAGATATATTTACAATAGCAATATACATAAGACTAGGCAAACAATTCATTCATATCAATGATCCATCAATGCTCAATATAGATATCAACATTATAAGGCAACCTATGAACAATTCTAACATTGATCAATTATATTTAAATAGCCTCATACAATCTACACACGAATTCAATACAATAAAGACATGATAAATTTACCAAGTTTAGAGCCAAAATTAGGAATCCAAGGAATACATGGATTCATGGAGTTTCTCATCTGAAAACCTCCAATTAAAATTCATCAATTATTGAAATATCAATTTATACCTTTTCATGCAAGAACCCATGCTTAAATTTCAAAATACCATTTCAATATTTTTTAAGATCTTTGAACAACCTATTGAATTAGCTCCTTGAATGGAAGAAGAATCAATGATGGAGATACCATACCCTAATTGAAAAAATCCCTCGAAATTGATGGAGAAATCAAAGGAGAACTTCAATCCTAGCTTCACCTTGAGTTCAAGCTTTAATGGAATCTAGAGAAAACTTATTTTGGTCTTGGGGTTTTGATTTGGAAAAGTACGGTCTAATTTAGTTTTATAGTCCTTACTAACTTAAAATGCAAAAAAAAAACCCAAAATTAACGTCCTGGACTTAATAAGGACATAAGGTGAATTTCCCGACTTCCCCTCTACTTGGTCGAGACACCTGAAGAAATTGCAGTTTTCAAACGACGGTAGCCTTTGGCGAGCTGTCGATTTACCCACGGACCGTCCTTGTGGTCTGTGGTTTTGTTCAGATGTTCTAAAATTAGGGTCTAAGTACCACAAATAAGATTGGAGCCACACCTCCCAAGGAAGAGGCGTCGTTTTAATAACTGAGCGTCGTTTAGGGTCATTGATTTGATTTTTTTTGTAGCTTCTTTGAAAGATTTGAGTCCTCCTCAAGGACCTTATGATGCTCTTGGTGGAGTCGTACCCGCACTTTTAAACCCTAAACATGTTCATCTAGGTGTTAGGTACCCCTCCAATCATTTTAGACACCAAACAACATGTAAAAATACTAAGGCACACTAGCACACACAAATACCATCTTCAAATGTCTTGATCGTTCTTTGACGTTTGACTTCCTAACTCAACAAACTGAATTTTAATGATATTATTCATCATTTTAACACATTATTAACTCATAATACACTCTATAGGCTCTAATTTAGCCCTACTCATTTTAAGGGATGAAACAATCTCCCCCACTTGGCCAACTTTCATCCTCGAATGACACCAAAACACTTTCAACACTTTCAAGAGGTAAGGACTAGAGACTAGCATCTCATAACAATATAAAATCATACGCAATACACATAGATACGAAGAAAATCAACTCCACATAATCAAGAGAATCAAAACTCAAAAGGAAAGTAGGAACAACATCTATAACTTATCATGCAATAAGACTCTACCTCCTCATTTCATATAGGAGGAACTTCCTTCTCCATATATTATAATTCTCATCAAATTATTTCAAAGCAAATTATGCCCATTTCTCGTAAAACACAATTAAATAACATTTTCAAAGACATCACTTTTAAGCATGCTTATGAGTCCACTCATGAAACATTTAGACAATTAACAATAGAAGCATAAAAATATGAAATACAAAATCATATAAATATGAAATAAAAAATCATATAAATATGAAATAAAAAATCATCTGAATTCAATTTACAATATACATATAACCTCATGAAAATATGCACAATGCAAAGAGATTAATGAAATTCATTTTCTGGTAGAATCCTAAAACACATGTAACATGCTATTATAATGTTCTAACTCTCAAGCTTGAATAGAATAAAAGAGAAGAGACAAAATTCAACAACCCAAGTATTCACCATACTCCCCACTAAAAAAGAACACATCATAATTTAAACCAAACTCTAAAACTTACCGGTACCTTCATCCTAATTTGCTTCCTTGTTAGCTTGGACGAAATAGAAGCGACTCTTCTTTGGTTCACAAAAATCCAGCCCACTAGAAGGAGCTTTCTTAGCCTCTCTCCCTCTAGCCGCAATAGTAGGAGAATCTCTCACCTTGTGATCATTATTCCCACATCCAAAGAACCCCCTAGTACCGGCAAGAAAATTCTAAAAATGTTTCTTGCCACAATTTTAGCAAGTAGGTTTATCAATTTGCGAACCACCACCTATCTCAAAATTAGACTTAGGAGCATTAGGAACATCTTAATTTGGAGCCCTATTCTTAAATCAAGGTTGACCTTGCTCATCGGTTAATGCCCTCTTCACATCTCTACCTCTTCTCCCAAATTTAGACTCTTCAATAAATTGAACATACACAATGAGTCTAGATAGAGTCATGTCACCACCGAGCATTGTCGTACGATACTTTTCTTTCACAAGGTCGAAAACACCGGTCAAGAACGTACTCATCTCATCTCTAGGTTTAGACACCAAAGGTGGAGCATACTTAGGCAATAGGGTAAGTTTAAAGGAATACTCCTCCACACTCATGTTACCTTGCCAAAGATTTATGAATTCCTCAATCATAACTTCTCACTTCTCATGGGGAAACTACTTTCCTAATAAGAGTCCCATAAATTCTTCCATTCTATAGAACCTGATTCAACCGGCCTACTATCCTTCTATTATGTGTAACACACTTGAGCAACCACTTTCAATTGGTATGAAGCCGACTCCACCTTTTCCTTACTAGCCACCTCCATGGAATGTAATATCTTATACTCCTCCTCCAAGAAGGCTTGGAGATACTCTCCCACCTTAGATCGAAGAAAGGTAGTAGGATTCATCCTTACAATGTCTCTCAACGTAGAGGTCATGGTAATGTCAAATCATTTATCCTACGCCCTACAAATCAAATCGTTTGAGCCATCATGGCTCGGGTTAGGGTAAGAAGATCTCCTTTAACTTCTTCATTAGTCATGTCCGGGGAAACTACCTGAACCTCAAACCGTTGATTAGTTATAAAGATTTTTTTAACTTGCGGAACTTGAACACCTCGGGACACTTGTTCACCTTGAGGAGAAACTCCCTCTTTCACAACTTTCTCATCAATTTTCCTTGCAGGCGTCCTTCTTGTATTCATATCCTATAAACACAAAGGAAGAGATTAAGAAAAAATACTAATAACCTCAACTCTATGGCACTACACAAGAGTTATGAAGAAAGTGAAACTTCTACCGTCTTATAGCCTCTAGCACATAGATGTGTCGCGACTCACACCAATGAACAAGACTCTACTAAACGTGGCTTTTATGAGATATTGAAACCTGAAAAGACTAATTTATAACCTTATGCTCTGATAACAAGTTCGTAATGACCCAAGAGTACCCGTTAGGCTTTAGACGATGTACTCGACCTCTCGAAATTCTTATACTAGCCCATAGACTTCTTTATCGCATAGTTATGAATTAGAACTTTTCAGTATAATACTAAAACTCTTTAAAGAATATAGGGAAGAAGTAAGTGTCTTCAGAATACATTTTAGGCACATATAATATAATAGGGTCACAACCCTTACATCAATCCGAAAAGAAACTATAGTATATTACGAAGTCTTTTATAAAAGAAAACTAAAACATAGTCCATGTATTTGAACATATAAGAACATACCAATCTTGAACGAATGATACTTCACAAGGTCCAAATTCTATGAGAATCATCACTTGTCAACTAAACTTGTAGAAATAGAGAAACATATGAAATTAGAACATTGAATGCACTAAAAAATGGTGAATATGAAAGAAAATCATGCACAAACATACATTTGCTTTTAAATATCACTTTCATGCTCTTTTGATAGAAAACCTCCTAAAACAAGTATAAGAACCATTTTTAAGTCAATATTCACATATAAGACATATTCAAATAATCTAGAAGATATGACCATAATAACATAGAATCCATATAAGCATTTAGATCCTACCAAAGGTTATCCTAAGATTCACCTAAGTAAGATATGAAGCGGCAACCCATACAACCTCTTCACATACACCTAGATGATCCTCAAGACTATGCAAAGAAAGAATATTCCTTTTCATCATTAAGACTCTCCACCTAAGGTTACTCTTAGACTCACCTAAGTAAGACATGAAGAGGCCGCATATACACCCTCTTCAATCCCACCTAAGCAATCGTCATCCAAGATAAAAAAACCTTCCTGTTCAACATGCCTTAACAAAGTAAATATTATTCATTAAGCTAGTTAAGAGACAATTAAATAGTTAGAGGAATTCTAAGTCAATTAAGAGATAATTAAACAATTAGTGGACTTCACATAATAGTCATGGAAGACCTAGGAAACTCATCCTAGTATTTTTAAAGCCTAGTCATGCAATGTATAGATACCATCCCATTTCACTACCCACATGTTGTAGAACTTATCCAATAACGAGAATGTACTTCCCCAATGATTACAATAAGCATCAACTAACATAGACCATACGAGCTAGGTATGGAATCCGTTGTCAGAAGGACCTCACACCGTGAAAGATGTTCTACTTGAAAAAGGTAGAACTAGTACTCCATGTTGCTCATGGTAAAGGGATATCTAGGGATTCTTTAAATGCTAGTCTCATATTCAAGTAGAGCTACTACCACAAACATATTCTCTCGGTGCTTTTCGTTGTTTCTCATAGAGTAATTAATTTCCTAGGTGTATTATATGGGACAATCATTATGTCCTACAAATTCATAATACTTTTTCTTCCAAAGGTGGGTCCACTAGGGCTGTCAACCAAGGTATATTAGGATAGCTTATTTGACTACTCTTGAAAGGGTGACTTGAGTCTACCGATCAAAGATTTATCATTAACCTTGTTTTAAGCATTCAAGGTTTCACGTTCTTAACCCTCTTTCATATTAAAGGTTTTACATTATCTTAGGGTTCTAGACTCATCACGGTGGGGCACCATGCTTAGGTCAACTGGTTCAAGACATACTCTAGAGCACCTCAATTAATCACTCAATGAAGGATACCAACTTTAGGTCTACCGATCCTAGACATTCATTCATACACTTATTCAACACCATTCAAGTACAAAGTAGGGACAACTAGTCTACCAATATAATACTTATTTAATACCATTCAAGTACCAAGTAAGGATACCTAGTCTAGCAATATAAGATACAAAATCATTCTATAAAGTCTCTCCCTAATCCTTCATCATCATATATCATTAACTAGAGAAGAAACAGATTCAATCATATCATTATACCACCTATACATTATCATATAAACATCACATGATTAACTTTACATATACCATATCATGATCATACCATAATTCATAATAATGCCAACAAGGCAAAGTTCGTAACGATTATAACAATCGAACAATGCCACCATAAGTGGACCATGCCAATGAATAACAATTCAATAAAATTGCTCTAAAAAAGTAATAAGGTCATGTCACCACCTTCCAATAGCAATAATTACTATTCCTTTGTGTTTCAAGCAAATTCAAATGCCAAGAGATCTTTACAATAGTAATATACATAAGACTAGGCAAACAATTAATCCATGTCAATGAACCGTCAATACTCAGTATAATATCAATATAATAAGGAAACCTATGAACAATTATAATATTTATCAATCATAATTAAATAGCCCAATTCAATTTACACATGAATTCAACAAAACTAAGACATGATCAATTCACCCACTTTAAATACAAAATTACAAATTAAAGGAACACATGGGTTCACGGAGGTTTTAATCATAAAAACACCAATGAAGATTGATCTATTAATAAAACATCAATTTAAACCTTTTTATGCAAGAACCCATGCTTAGAATTTAAAATATGATTTCAATTTTTTTGAAGATCGTTGAAAAGACCATACACTTAATTGAAGAAATCACACGAAGTTCACGAACATCAGTGGAGAACTCCAATCCTATATTTACCTTGAGTTGAAGCTTCAATGGAGTCTAGAGAGAACTTATTTTTATCTTGGGGTTTTGATTAAGAATAGTGAGTTCTATTTTAGGTCTTAGAGTCTTACTAACTTAAAAAAAGACCCAAAATAACCGTTTAGGACTTAATTAGGATATCGGGTGCCCAACTTGACCTCCACATGGCCGAGATACCTACAGAAAATACATGTGTCAAACACGGTTTTCTTTGACGAGCAGTCGACTGACCAAAGGGCCGTGTTGCTTCTCTGTGGTTTTGGGCAGAGGCTCAAAAAACGTGGGTAATCTCCCAGAACTAAGTATGGATCCACCCCTCCAATAACGGGTTGTCGTTTTAACCACTGAGCGTCGATTTGGGTCATTAATTGGACTAATTTTTTCAGCTTCTTTCCAAGGCTTGGGTCCTCCTCAAGGACCCTTAGGGTGGTCCTTGGGGAGTTGTACCCAGAAGTTTGATCGTAAATATGATCATATAGGTTTTAGAGCCCCCTCCTATAATATTAGACACCAAAAAACACATAATACATTCTAAGGCACACTAGCACTCACCAAACTCTACTACATGACTTCTAAATCTATTGTCACATCCGGGAAGCATCCCCTAGACATAACCGACATCGTCTTCCTTGGAGAGGACTAAGACTAGCGTCTAAGGATTCATCCTAACATTCATAGATTAAAAAGTGCAGAAAAATTAAAAATTTTCATCTATATTTACATCATGAGGTTTACTTAGACCTCTCTCTTACACATAATATATATTCATAGAGAGTTAACTTAGACTCCTCGTGTAAGAATTTTACATAGTCTTCTACTTTTATGCCACATGTAGGTAACATACATAATACATTATTAATAAGGATGTCTCATATTAAATCATCAAAACATAATAGAACAATATGGGCATAGTCCTTACACAAATGTATAAATGCAACTTAGGCCTTACAACGATATCTTGAAATAGTAAAAGTGAAATAATCGTCTATGACTCTAACAATGTAACTTATGTAGAGTGAGAGAAAGGCATCATCCTCTAAACTTTAGGACATACGCACACTTGGAAAATATATCCAAGACTTCATTCAAAAGTTGTCACGAACCCTTCAACGACCAGAACCTAAAGTATTTGGGACAAGGGAGAAATAGGGGTTAGCACATCATTTGTACTAAGTATGGAAACATAGGCACACACAACATAGAAATAATTCTAAAAGGGACATTTTATAAAAGCATGCCAACTTCTTTGAAAAACTTTATGCACAACCCAAAAACATATATAAGGTAATAAATCATATTCTTGTTGTAATACAAAAACATTCAACAGAAGAACAACTACTCAAGTTAAGCCAAGTCAACATGGTCATTGCGTAATCTAATTCATAGTCAATGTAACTCCAACATCTAGTCATAGCCACAAAGCATATTCATGAGTCCATAACATTAATGGTTATTCACCAACTCTACTAGTGGAATTGTCTAGTGATGCCCCATTACCTCACCCAACCAAGCAAACTAACCAAAGGATCATCAATAATATCTATCTTCATAGATCATACCATAATGAGTATTCACCCTCATATTTAGCAATATATACCCTTAACATGAAGAATCAATATAAGCATAACATTTATCTCATAATAGCATAAAACATAAGAATCACTTCCTAGGATTTCCCTCAAGGACAACTAGTGAAATATATAGGTAGAATCCCATACTCCTACCTAGACTAAGTAAAACCCCTTAAGTCCTCCTAGTGAGAATTCACTTTATTACTTCTTTTTTTACTTTTGGGAACATCATGCCTCAACCGGCATACACCACATGATCTAGTGTGGAATCCGATGTCATGTAACCCTACACTGAAAGAAGGTGGACTACTTGCCAAGGTAGTACCAAAACATGAACATAACATCTAGGTGAATCCACTAGCTAGTATTTCTATGGGGGCAACATAATTCAAGAAATAGAAGATGTATTTGGGACCCATTTTATGCTATATGCATTTTAGTCTCAATCTATTGAGTACAATAGTGAACTTACCTTACCAAAGTGGGAACGGATACTCCTCACTAATAGTTCACTCGATGCTAAGCCTGAGTCCCTTTTGTAATGTATTTCTCTCACAATCATAACTTGGTTTAGGTCATACGAGATTAGATACTTATATATTCATAGTCATTAGCTCAGTAGGAATTTTCATGAGAACACCTTTAATTACAACCCACATATGTGAGATTAACACATTAACATTATTATATCATAGTAAGCCAAATATGTAATTCACAACCGACCTTATATCAATACATATTAAGCATAATATCATAATCATAAAATCAAGACATCTTAATTTCATCATCATGCAAAACCTACGTAATAAAACCACAAGATAACTTCAATTGAACGTCATCACCAAGTACTAGCCATCATAATTACAGTAAAATGTTTAGGATATCAAGACATACCCAATCTCCTTCACAATCCATAATCCTGGTTTTACCCTTAACAAATCAATTCATTCAAGAATAGGTGTATTCACACCAATCAATGGTAATTAACACAATAATGAAGTCAATGGAGTAACTACAAATCAATTCAATACTAGTTCATAACCTAGGGTTAGGGACTTTGGTCAATTTTACGATATATTTAACAAACTAGGTTAAATCATCAAGAACTAGCATAATTGAATCATAATACATCATAATCAAAGAATAATAATCAAAAGAAACCATATAAAATACATTTTAGTATATCAATTTCGTATTAGATAGAAACCAACAAAAAACACATATTTTTGAAATCAATATTTGAAGAACCCTTTGAGGAAAAGAATCCCAAAAGGTTAAATCTTACCATACCTTGTTAATTGTTTAATATTGATGGAGAAAAGAACCCTTATTTCTTCCCTAAGGACCTTGATCTAGACATTAAACGGATTTCTTCTTTTTGGGAGAGATAAAGTAGAGAGAAGGAAGAGCAATTGTGTTTTGGGAATTGAGAGGTGTAAAGTGAGGTTTTAGAGTTAGGGAAGGTTATATTGTTAATTAACAAACCTAATTAACCAACCCCTAAGCACGAATTAAACACCTAACTAACTAACTTAAGTAAATGACCCAACTATGAACTTGACAAAAAATGAAGGCCTAACCTACGAGACCTTGACCTACGGGTCGTAGGTCAGTCGACTGCTAGGACCCCCACCGTCGTGCATAACCGTCATTTTTTTTTCAGAAAGTTGAAAAAATAACCTTTTTCAAAAATGGTTAAGTGACCATCGACGGAGGCAATCGACGACCCTCAGTTGGACTGCACCTCATCGCCTACAAGTCGTCGGTAGACGCTGTCCATGATAACTTTTTGGTCAAAATGGAAGGGTACTCCTAAAGAACCCCTAGGGTGGTCCTTGTAGATTCATGCTCGCACATTTTTACCGTAAAACTACTCTAATATGTATTATAAACCTTTTTAATATATTTCTTTAATTTTTGACTCTTAAAACCCTGTGAAATGGGGGTAAGACACACTAGCACTTTTTGCACTAGTCTCCGAACGTCGTGGACGTTCCTTGAAGTTTTTACTCTAACACTCCCTAAATGAATTTTATACATTATTATTGACCTTAAAACAGTGTTATAAACATTTGATAATCATGTGAGGCCCTAGATTTTGTTTTTGGACTTTTAGAGTGTTACAACTATTATTCATCATTTAAATACCTTATTATCTCATAACACACATGATAGGTTCTAGTTTAAACTAGTTCATTTTGAGGGTTGTAATATGAAGCCTAATTTAATTCTATATAAATGCCTTTTTTCATTGTGAACTCGTTGAAGAAATTAGTAAAAAATAGAGGTAGACAGTTACTGACAAAATATTTTATAAGGTCACAAATAGAGAGTCAAAGCGTGGAAAAAATCATTCTCAGTTAGCATAAAAAGGTATTTGATCTCCTATTGGATAGTTTTAAATGGGTGAGACTTCGCTTCTTGGTCTCGATTTGATTTATTAGACTACAAAGAAAGTTCATATCATATGTAACTGGTTGCATACGGCCTATAGTGGGCAAAAGTCTTATGCCGATCATAGGAGAACGGATTTGGAGTTAAAAGAAGGTGATAAGGTTCATTTGAAAATTTCACCAATGAAAGGGGTGGTTCGATCTTGCAAGAAAGGGAAGTTGAGTCCTCGTTATGTGGGTCCCTATGAAATCTTGCAAAGAGTTTGTAAGGTTTTCTATGACTTGAAACCATCTGATGAATTGGATTCGGTTCATCCAGTTTTTCATGTTTCTTTATTGAAAAAGTGTGTCGGTGATCCCGAGTCCATTCTTCCTATTGAGGGTCTTGGTGCCAAGGAAAATCTATCCTATGAGGAGTTTCCAGTTCAAATTCTTGATAGGCAAGAAAAGAGGTTGATGAATAAGGAGGTGGTTTCCGTAAAAGTGTTATATAAAAATCACCTAGTTGAGGGTGCAGCATGGGCGGCCGAGGCCGACATGAAGTCCCATTACCCTCATTTTTTTTATAGTTAAGGTTTGTGATTCTTTTTAATAATATAAACATGACTACAAATTGAAGTTTCATGATTTTTGGTGAAGTCTTGCAAAAATCTGCATTTTGGGTTTCATTACAGTGAATTACAATAAGTTGGTGCTTAAAAACTTCAAATTTTTTCTTTTGGTTTGTTTGAGTTATGTTGTGCATTTTTATATGGTGAGTCTTGGTTAAATGTTATGTGACCTATTGATAAGTTTAATGTTGTTCTAGTTGACTCATGTAATGTATGTTGAGCTCATGTGTCTTGAGAAAAGGAAATGCCTCATTATCAGGTGTTTGAGCCTTATGTGTGGTAATTGGAGTTTTTGAAATTTCATTGTTGAAATGATATGATTTATGTTGTTAAGATGTTGCGTATTGGTTAGGATGCTAGTCTTGAGTCTATTCCTTCCTTCAAAAGAATTTAGTGTCATTCTCGGACGAAAGTTCCTAAGGGGGGATAATGTAACATTTCAAAAATCAAAGACTTGTCATCAACCCTAACATAGGTTTCTTGAGCTCTAGAAACTGTATTTAGGACTATAATAATGAATATAAGTCATTTAGGAAGTTTCAAAACAAAAATGTCTAAGAACGTCCATGACATTTGGGGATTTGGTTCAAGGACGTACTAGCATGACTTACCCTATTTGACTAGCTTTTAGGAGTCAAAAATTCATGAAATTAGGAGGAGAGGTGTATAACATACGTTAAAGTTGATTCGTGGTCGAAAAATCTGGGTACGACTCCCCAAGGACCATCCAAGCGCCCTTGAGGAGGACTCTAGCATGTAGGAGGCAACACTACCTGGGCAGTGTGCATCCATGAAAGCTAAGGAACGTCTCGTGTGTGGACCGATGGGGCATCAATGCCAACCGCTGTCCCACACTTAGACAAATTGGGGAATCCCTCACCTGCACAAGACTCTGACCAAAACAACGAGTGTGCAAGATGGAGGGGGTCAAGTTGTCACTGACGGTCCATCGTTTGGGGTATCATTTGTGAGGGTCATGTTTTTCTGCACGTTTTTACGTTACATATTTGTATTATTTAAGGGTTTAGATAGTTAATTAGTGGTATAATGGAGTCTTATTAGGTTCATTAACCCCCCTATATAAAGACCCTAAGACTCATTAGTCTAAACACACCTCACAAAATGAACTCTCTTCCTTCTCTCTTCTTTCTCTCTCTATTAGAAGACACCATTGAAGACAAGCTAGAGGTATATTTTGGGGACATGAAAGGGATTATTTCACCATCATATCTTCATCAAACGTTAAGTTATGTGTTCTAATACACCTTTGAGACTTCATTCCTAAAAGGGCTCCTTCAAAGTATTTCTAAGAGATTAGTTTTCAAGTGGGTTTCATCCAATTACGACTTCGACGTTATGAACTGAGTTTTTTATGATTTATTTAGGATATAATGAATATATTAAAATGATTTTAACTACATTATGATAATTAGTGATGGTTTGGTCTAAATTGAAGAACACGATCCTTAACCCTTAACCCTAGTTTTGATCTTGATGTGGATTAGGTTGGGATTGATTCAATTGACTTGATTATTGGTTAAGTCACTATTAGATAATGTTTTTAAACTAATAATAAATAGTTTAGGATAATTTGTAGCCTTTCACACTTGTTCTTGAGAAGTGATCTAGGTTATGAGAATTGACCTATGTATATTGTCTTAAGCATTGAGTTGGTATTGAATTATGGTGTAGTGACTCTTCAATCCTTGTTATCATGTTGATTTTTGAATTATGATGTGGTACGTCAAAATTGGATTGAATTGAGGGTGTATGGGAAGTCCGAAATGATGAACTATAAAGGAGACTTGATAAGTCTTATGATCTCTATCCTTTACTTCCAATCTTGAGATTAATTGTGGTTAAGTTATGATGTTATATAAGAGTAAACCTCGTAGTAGTATTGATGGTGATATGATGTTTAATTGAAATGTCTTGACAATGTCGTGAGGTTGATTAAAGTGCATGTGTTATAAGGATGGTGATAACTATCAAGCTGCATTATAATGTTATGAAATGCTATGGGGCTAACCTCACTTATACAAATTGTAATGAAAGTACTTTTACTCATACGATTCTTATTTAGCTATTTATGATGATGATTATACAAGGGATAGACTCTATGACCTAAACTAAGCTTTGATTGATAATTAAAGGCTTAGACACATTTCAATAAAGGACCTAGCTTAGCACCATGTAAACTAGGTTGAGGAGTTTCCCTTCCCACTTAGAGAAGGTAGGAGCACAAAAGTACTCTTGAGATTGGATACTACAACGTATGGAGCATAAAGAGGGTCCTAACTATATCTCCTAGTTCTTGGACTATGTTGCCCCCATAGGAATACTAGCTAGTGGATCCACGTAGTTGCTATGTTTTATGTGTTCGTACTACGTTGGCAAGTAGTCCACTTTCTTTCGGTGTAGGGTTTTATGACATCGGATTCCATGCTAGCTCATGTGGTCTATATCGGTTAGAGCAAGATTTTCCCAAAAAGTAAAATTAATTGAAGGATTGAACTCTAACTAGGACAACCTAATTGGTCTAGCTTAGTCTAGGTAGGGGTATGAGACTCTATCTAATCATTTCACTAGTTAGATTTGAGGGGAGTCTTAGGAGGATGTTCTGATGCATGTTTATGTTTATGATGACATATGATATGTACATGATTAACTTTCCATTTTTGATACTAAATTTTGATTAGTTCACGTATGAGTATGTGTTGGTTTATATTGTTAATGTAATATGAAATGTATATCTTAATGTCATGTTATGTGAAGCAGGGTGTTAGTCATGATTCTTGTTGGATTGCTTGATTGAGTAAGGTTATGGGGCTTTGCTTGGTCATTGCACATGTTGACTTGTTAGGTGTTCATGGTAATTGCCTTGATTTGTTATAATGAAATGTTTTCTTATTCATGATTATTGTTAACTACGACTTGGTGAAGGAGTTTATTGAGAATGTATCTAAATATTAAATATAAAGGGTTGACTTGACAAGACTTGAAAGTTGTAGTATTGTTTGGAGCAGGCCAATGTGTTATTCAAAATGAAATGTTGATTGGTGTAGTCTTGTTGAGGTACATAATTTTTTTTAAGGAAAAAAATGCATACTCTATAAAATATCTCATTCAGCATGGTTTGATCTTATATGTGCATATGGTCTCATACTTAGTACTAGTGGCGTACTAACCCCATTTTCTTCCTTTTTACCAACCATTTTAGGTTCAAGTCGTTGAAGGCTCATTCGAGATGACTTGAAAAAGGCTTGGATATTCTATATCATCAAAGTGGGTGGGTTCTCACTTTTCGAGGGCGATCCATATATCTTGCTTATGTAGATGCTTTGTTTTTCTAAGACTCTTATGTTCATTTTATTTTCATTTGTGTACGACTTGTATAAGCCTATATGTGGCTTATTTACATTGATGTAGGGTTATCCCCAAATTGCTATGATCGTTTAGATGGAATGAGATGAGACGATCCTTAAGACTGTGTTCTATTTTATATATATATATATATATATATGTGTGTGTGTGTGTGTGTGTGTGTGTGTGTGTGTGTGTGTGTGTGTGTGTGTATAATAAAAGTAAAAGGCTATGTAACATTCCTTTACGAAGGATCAATGTGTACTCGATACATGTAATTATGCATATGTATAGGTCTATGTAAACCTCTAAAAAGAAGTACTATAAGTTTCAAACTTTTCCGCTAATTCGACTTATGAATGTGATGATGTAAACTAAAAGGCTATTCATAGTCCTCAAAGAGGACAACAACTCCAGTTATGTCTAGGGGGTAAACCCCGATGTGACATTCTTCTCTGAAACATTACTTTTTACCTTCATATATTGGGGATGCTTGGGTTTTAGAAGACAGATTTAAATTTTCTTGTCCATTTGATTCATTAGTGTAGTTTGACTTGTTTTGATGCAATTCATCAATCATGGTTCAATATTGTAGTTGTTGTTCCTTGGATTTAAATTATCAGTTAACGTTCTCTTTACACAGAATAAAATTCTAATAATAGTTAAGTTTATCGTTTCATGAATAGATCAGTAAGCTTGTGTCACATCCGAGAAGCACCCCCTAGATGTAACCGGTGTCGTCGTCCTTGGAGAGGACTAAGACTAAGCTGTTAGCGTTTCTCATAACATATCATAGGTTAAATTACGGAAATATAAAACTTTTCTTATACATATATCTTGTGAGGTTTACATAGACCTCTCGCTTATACATTATAGATACATAGGTAGTTTACTTAGACTCCTCATATAGGGAGCATTACATAGGCTTCTACTTTTATTTCACATATATAATATATACTGATATTTTAGTAGGAAATGTCTCACATTTAAACCATCTAGATCGCGTACAACATTCCTGTATGTCATATACTTCATTACAACAAACGCCACATTTAGGATTATACAATAATTGTCTTCAAATTAAAGAGAAAGAATAAAATATCTTTGAGACTAAAACAACATCAATTAGGTAGATAGTGGAATCATCCTTGGAAGGTGATAACCTACCAAACTTGGAGAATGAAAGTCCATTATCTTCCAATGGACCTCTAAAAGCTTAACGGTCGGAACCTACATAATTGTAGAAACATAGAAATAGGGGTTAGTACACACTTCTACTAAGTATGGAAACATGAACATAAAACATTTTAAATCATCTTAAAGAAGAAATTTGTTCAGAACCATGTCAAGTTACTTTTAAAAGCCTTATGCACAACCAAGAACCAATATAAGTCGATATTGACATGTTTCTAAAGACAAAGCCATATACAACAAAAGACCAACATAATAAAGTATAACCAAGTCAACATGTATAATGGCATTTTTGAGTACATAACCAAAACAACTCTGACATCAAGTTATAACAACAACGCATGTGTAAGAGTTCATCACATTACTACATATTCAAGACACTTACTCATAGCCCACCATCAAGTATACAAGTGAAACGACCAAGTAAAGCCCCATAACCTTTCTCAACCAAGTACACTCAAAAAAGGAACAGAAGCAATGTCTATACTAACATAGCATAGTATTAAGACTAATCATCATCATATATAGCAATATATACCATTAGAATGTTCATACATGAAATAACCATCATATAGGATCATGAACATGTAAAGTAAACATATGCATAACATTGACTTTGTAAAACATAAGAACAACCTTCATGTACTTCCCTTAAGGTCAACTAGTGCAATGTATAGGTAGAGTCCCATACCCGGACCTACACTAACTCAAACACATTAAGCCACCCTAGATAATTTTAACTTTATTGCTTCATTTTACTTTTGGTAACACTTTAAATAACCTACATAAAAAACAAGAGCTAAATGTGGAATCCGGTGTGATGAAACCCTAAACAAAAAAAGGTGGACTACTTGCCAAGGTAGTACCTAAACATGAACATAGAATTATAGGTGGATACTAACTAGTATTCATATGGGGGCAACATAGTTCCAACACTAGGAGATATACTTGGGAATGTCTTTATGCACATTGAATTATAGTCTCCAATCTGATGAGTATATGAGTGAACCAGTATTCCCTACTTGGGAAGGGACACTCATCACTACTAGTTCACTCTGTGCTAAGATAGAATCCCTTTTTGAAATGTCCTTAGATCATCTTTTAACAATCATAACCATGATTAGGCCATGGGAGACTAACCACTTCTATAGTCATAGTAATAAGCTCATTATGAATTGAATGGGAATTTCCTTTCAATACAACCCCCATATGTGAGATCAACACATTATCATAATCATGTCATAATAAGGCACATAGGCAATTCATAACCAACCTTATATCATTACTTCTTTAACGTTATCTCAAACCTTCACATAATAAATACATTTAAGTACATCATAATATAACACCTACATAATAAAATCATAATATATGCTTGAGTTGAACTTAATCACCAAGTACAAGCCATCACAATTAGGAATTCATAGGTAATTCATAACCAACTTTCAACTCTATGACGAGTTGATTAGAAAAATTAAAATTGACTAATCTTGTCCTAAAATCAATGGAAGCAAAAAATGAATTCAACCAATCAATTCCTTAAATTACATAAAAATCTATGATATAAAGTTCTACTAATTCACCATGGGTAACTCTATTGGTAACATTATAGGACAATTTCTACATACCCTTTTTGCAACGAATGAATAACATACTAGAGTAGTCACCATAAAAAGTTCATTCAAGATATCAGGCAAAATATAAAACTTTAGCTACATAAGGATTACAACAAGGTAGAAGCGAATCAAGTAAAGTATAATCAATTAAAGAGAATACTTGTAACAAACCGATAACAAAAATCGGGAGAACTCTCCTATTCAGCCATAGAGAGGAGAGCATAAAAGTAATTCTTTCTTGGAGCATTAAACTTTAGAACCACTTGCTTTCCCAATACACTTCTCTTGCCCCTTCACATTAGGGAACATTAACCTTTTGAACAATTTCACCATACCAAAAGCAACTGTCCGTCCAAACGAGGCATTCAACCATATGTATCTTGCCGCACTTTCCACAAGTAGGCTTCTTGCTTGGTGAACTAGTACCTCTTCCCTTTTGAGACTTAGGGTTAGAAACCCTATCATCACGAGCTTTGAAAAATTTGGAAGGAACTTGATTGGAGAACCTCTTCTTAAATCTAGGATTATCTTTAATTTCCAACCTCCCCTTTGAAGAACAACCTTCATTAAACATTTCCCTCTTTGACTCTCTATTCTTCCTCCTTAATCTAATTTCTTGCAATTGTTAAGAATGAACCATTAGACAAGAGATATTCATATTATTATGAGACATAATAAAACAACATTCTTCCACCAAGTCATCGAACACTACCGTAAGAAAACGACTCGTCGCATAACTTGTATTAGTCACCAAGGATGGAACATACATAGACAATTTTATAAACTTCAAGGAATTATAAAGTACACTCATACCTCCTAGATAAAGGTTGATGAATTTTTTCACCTTAGTTTCCCTCAAATTTCTAGGAAAGAACCGATCAAGAAAGGCCCCTTTAAAAATCTTCCATGTAACAAGACCACCAGTTAGCGCCCTATTATCCCTCCACTAGGTGTACCAAGTTTGCGCCACATCTTTTAGTTGATAGGGGCCAACTCGGCCTTTACGGGGTCCAACATCCCGATCCACATAGGCCGTCACAGCTTGCACTTGAGAAGTGACTACATTATCTTTGGATGTAATGGCTTGGGCTAAATTGAGATAATCTGCCCTTATCTTTCCATCCGTAATCGTTGGAGGAACAACCACCACTTGATTACCTATAGGAACTTGCTCAAGTAGATGGACTTCATTGTCTTGCGGAGAAGCATGGTTGTCATGAAGCCCCGCGTTACCAATGCCTACATCAACCGTATGTGCAGCATCCCTAAGAGTATTCATACCTATAACCACAATAAAGTCTTAGGTGAAAATAAAACATAAAGTAAATTATTAGAGGCATTACATAGGAACACAAGAAAATGAGATTTTCCTAAGAATCCTATAGTCTCCACCATAAGTGTGGTACACTTCACAATTATGAATAAAAATCTACATAGACGTGGTTTAGTGAGGTATCAATCCTAAGTATATTCAATCTCGTTTTATGATTGCAAGTTTGTCACTCCGTGTAACACCCCCTAGACGTAACCAGTGTCGTCGTTCTCGGAGAGGACTAAAACTAACCTCTTAGAATTCATCATAATATATCATATGTTAAATAGTGGAAAATTTAAAAATTTTTATATACATATATATTGTGAGGTTGACATAGACCTTTCGCTTATACATTATATATACATAGGGAGTTTACATAGACTCCTCACATAGGGAGTATTACATAGGCTTCTACTTTTAATCCACATACATAATATATATACTGATATTTTAATATGAAATGTCTCACATTTAAACCATCTGGATCGCATAAAACATTCCTTCATAGCACATACTTCATTACAACAAACACCACATATAGGCTTATGCAATAATTACCTTCAAATGAAAGAGAAAGAACGAAATGTAATTAAGACAAAAACAACATCAATTAGCTAGATAGTGGCATCGTCCTTGGAAGGTGAGGACTTACGAAAAGCTCAATTACTTTCCAAGTTATCTTCCAATGGCCCTCTAAAAGCTAAATGGCCGGAACCTACATGATTATAGAATATAGGGGTAAGTACACATGTACTAAGTATGGAAACATTATCATAAAATATTTGAAATCATGCTAAAGGAAAAATTTGGTCAAAACCATGCCAAGTTACTTTGAAGAACATTATGCAGAACCAAGAACCCTTATAAGATGATAATTACATATTCCTTGAGACAATGCCATATACAACACAAGAACATCATCATCAAGTATAACCAAGTCAACATGTATAATAGCATATTTGAGTACATAACCAAAACAACTCCAAAATCATGTTATAACAAAAATGCATGTATAAGAATCCATTAGCATGTTCATACATGATATTAACATCATACAAGATCATCAACATGTAAAGTCAACATATGCATAACATTTACTCTGTAAAATATAAGAACGACGTTCGAGGACTTCCCTCAGGGTCAACTAGTTCAATGTATAGGTAAAGTCCCACATCCCTACCAAGACTAAGTCAAGCCCCTTAAGTCACCCTATTTATTGTTCACTTTATTAGTTCATTTTATTTTCGGGAACAACAACTGACATAGACCACAATACCTAAATGTTGAATGTGGTGTAGTAAAACCCTACACTGAAAGAAGTTGGACTTCTTTCCAAAATAGTACCGAAACATGAACATAGCATTCTAAGTGTATCAACTAGCTAGTATTCCTATAGGGGCAATATAGTTCAAGAATATTGAGATATATTTGGTACCCTCTTTATACACATTGCATTATAGTCTCCAATCTCATGAGTACAATTGTGAACCTACCTTCCCTACTTGGGAAGGGACTCACCTCACTACTAGTTCACTCGATGCTGAGCTAGAGTCCCTTTTTGAAATGTCTTTTGCTCATCTATTAACAATCATAACTTAGATTAGGACATGGAAGACTAACCCCTTGTATATTAATAGTCATTATCTCATTTGAAATTGCAATAGAATATCCTTTCAATACAACCCTCATATATGAGATAAACACAATGTCATCATCATGTTATAATAAGGCACATAGGCAATTCATAACCAACCTTATATAATTACATCTTACACATGATCTCACACCTTCACATAATAAAGACATTACAATTATATAATCATACCAACATCTACTTAAGACAATCACAGGATATGCTTCAATTTAACTTCATCACCAAGTACAAGCCATCTCAATTGAAGTAGAGGTTTAAGATCACAGTCCTAAAAATTCTCCTTTACAAGCCATAATCATTGGTATTACCCTCTAAAAATAAAATTTCATCCATAAATACCTTTAATAACATCATTCAGTAGTAATTAACACAATAACTATGTCAATTGCATCAATGTTAATCAATTCAACATGAGTTCATAACCTAGGATTAGGGAATTTGGGTAAATTCATGATCAATTCCAGGTACTAGGTTAAACATAAAGAACTACAATAATTGAATATAATCATAATAATCAATATAAATCAAGACTAATACAATTTGAAACAAATTTTGGTAGAATCCTTTGGGGAAAGGAATCCCAAAGGTGAAATGTTCCCATTCCTTGTTAGTTCTTGAAGATATGTGGAGAAAATTTACCATCATGAATCCCTAGAATCCTTAGACCTTTGTTTTCTATGGTGTGTTTTTGAGAGAGAGAAAGTACAGAGAAAATAAAGTAATTTGGGTTCAAGAATTGTGGGGTGTTAAGTTGGATTTAGGCATAGGGTAATTTATATAGTCATTTAAATAAATTAATTAACAACCTCTTAACCCCTAACGAATTAAAAAATTAATTAAAGCGACCTAAACTTAACAGTGAACTCACAGACTTGACCTCGAGACCTCGACCTACGATCTATTGCTCGGTTGACGCCCAAACCTCCAACCGCCCAGCACATCTGTAGACAAGTTAAGAGACTTGTCATTTCGGACATTACGTAAGAATTGATAAGTGTCCATCCACGAAGGAATTGACGCCCCTTCGTCCAGCCTACGTCCCATCATTGGCAAGCGTAGGTAGAAACTATCTAGTGATAGCTTTTTTAAAAAAATGGAAGGGTCCTCCTCAAAGACCCGTAAGGTGGTCCTTAAGGAGTCGTACCCGGATGTTTAGAGCATAAACATATCCTAATACATCTTTAACCCCATTTCACAAAATTTAATCAAATTGTGACTCCTAAACCACGTGAAATAAGCTAAGGCACACTATCCTCTATTTCACTTATCACTGGATGTCATCGCGTTTCATGATGTCTTGACTCTAATGCTTCCTATATGATTGAAAAACATTATTTTTGACCTAAATCAGTGCTACATCCCTTAGAAACTTACATGAGGCTCTAGATTAGGTCTTGGACTTTCAATCTGTTACAACTTGTCTCATTTGTAGGTTTATTTGTCTTGGTTGATTTCTGGGTTTCTTATCATGTATTATGATCATTGATCATTCTGTTGTAGATTTAATTTCGTTGTTTTAGTTGTTCAAATGTGACTTACTTACCTTTTTTCTTTTCCTATTTTCATTTACTTAAATAATTATGTGTTCCAATCATGCAAGATTTATGTTTATGTTTATGTTTGTTCTTTGGTGCTTTTGGTTTATTCATGTGATCAGTTGTCTATTTTATTTCGCTTACTTTGCTATTCGTCGACTTCTCCTTGTCTATGATCTTTTTCCACTAGATGTGTTAACTATTTCATTAGTTAGATACTATTCATCTTAATTTTAGGAAATTATTATGATCTGAGTTTCGATTGTTTCTTTTCTCATTAAATACCCATCAATATTTAAAACTGTTTTGATCTGTATAACATTACTTTGTCTTGTTACGATCCATTATCACACCAAGTCACGAAGTGATGTACTTGACATCTCTATGTTCATATACAAGCCTCTAACATTCATTTATTACATAAGTATGAAAAAGAAGTACGAAATTTAGAACTTTTCACAAATAAAGTCAATAAGAGAAGTCTTTTTCAAAAGTAAGAAAACTAAGTCTCATCATAAGACATCATAGGCTCGGACGTTAAGAATATTAAATTAGGATCTCAACCCTTATATCAACTTGAAACTTATAGTCTAATACAAAGTCTTAAAGAAAAGAAACTAGAAAAATAGCCCACGTCCTCGAACATATGAGGACATACCAATCTTGAGAGAAATCTACTTCCCAAGCTTTACCACTAGGAATCCTCACTTGCCACCACATACATTTATGGACATAGAAAAACATATGGAATAAGCACCATTAATGCATTAAATATGTTGAACATACAAGAAAACCATGCAAAAAGGGAGACTGATTTTATGTTTCTCATGCTAATTTGCCAAAAAATGTCATAAGACAAGTATAAGAAACATCTTCAAGTAAATATTGACATATAAGGTAAGAACACAATAATTGAGTTACCCATTTAGAAATATAGTCCCTCTACCTAAGTTTATCCAAAGACTCACCTAGGTATGACATGAAGAGACCGCCCATACAACCTCTTCAATACACACCCAAGTATTCCTCAAGCGATCCCAAGTAAGAACCTTTATAACCCAATAAACCTTTACTAAGTGAACATTATTCATATAAACCTATTATGAGACAATTAAAAAAATAAAGGACTTCACATAATCGTCTTCGAAAACCTAGGGAATTAATTCTAGCATCTTCAAAGTCTACTTGTGCCATGTACAGATAACGTCCCATTCCACTACCTTATCCAATTTCTAAAGTGTACCTTACTCATGATGAGAATAGTAATTAAGCGACATAGACCACACTAGCTAGGCTTGGAATCTGGTTTCATCAATACCCGACATTATGGAAGGTATTCTACTTGCCAAGGGTAGAAGTAGGACACATCCCATCTTGGAACATGGTTTAGGGGATGTCAAAAGGCCTCTTTGTACTCTAGTCTCATACTCGATAGAGCTACTCCCTTATGCATATCCACTCGGTCTTTTGTCTTCGTTCTCATTGAGTAAGTTCATTCAGATAAGTGTATTAGACCACGTACCATCACTAATCCCTAACCAACTCATCATTCAATTTCCGAGAAGGGTCCATAAGGGATGCCGATCAAAGTTCATTTGGATAACTCTTATGATTTTCTTAGAGATTGTTTCTTGGCGTTCCAGCCAACCTACCTCTAAGTCCGTCATTCAACTCAAGAACGAGGCACCATTCAAGTCTACCCCTCCAAGGCTTCTTTATTAACATTTTTTTCATATTCAAGGTTTCACATTCTTAACCTTCTTTTAATATTCAAGGTTTCACATTAGTCTTTCATATAAAGGTACCTACTTTAGGTATGCCTATCCTATACTTTTATTCATACACTCATTCAATACAATTCAAGTACCAAGAATGGACAACTAAATCTACCAACACAAGATACACATCATTCTTTAAAGACTCTTCTTGGTCCTTCATCATCATACATCAATAATAAGAAAGGAAGCACATTCAATCATATTGTTGTAGCACCCATACAAGATCATATAGACATCACATGAGCACCTTCACCTTATATATTCACATGTACCATATGATGATAATATCACATTTCATAGAATAATGCCGACAAGGCTATGTTCATAACATCTATAACAATTAAGCACTGCCGCAACAAATAGCAATTCAATATCAATTTTACATAAATTAAGGGAACTAGTTCAACTTACCACCTTACAATAGCAATGATCACCATTCCATAACATGTCCGACAACTCAAAAAAACAAGAGAACTTACCCATTACAATGCCCATAAGTCTAAAACCCCCAATTCATCCATATCAATGATTCAACAAAACCCTAGATACATATCAATATAATAAATCAAACTATGAATAATTAAAAAATGATCAACATGTAATTAAATATCCTATAACAATCTAAATATGAATTTATCATAATTACATCATAATATAAATATACCCAGTTTAGAGCAAAAATTAGTAATTCAAGGAATACATGGGTTATAGAATTTTTGTTCACAAAACTATCAATTATCATTGAATATCTCATAAATTATCAATTTATACCTCTTAATGCAAGAATCCATGTTTAAAATTCTAAATAAAGATTTAGGTTTTTTGAGATCTTTTGAAAAGCCTTTGAATTTGGCTCCTTGAATGAGAGAAGAATAAATGATTTAATCACCATACCTAATTATTAGATATCTGTAACACTCCAAAAGTTCCTAACATAGTCTAGCATATAACTAAATGAACCAAGCTCTAAAACACAATTTATAAGCCTAAACAAAAGTAAAAAAACTCAATTAGGAAGCATTAGAGTAAAAACATCATGAAACGACCATGACGTCCGGAGGTTTGTGAAAATAAAGCTACTGTGCCTTGGCATGTCAAATGGTTTTAAGATTCAGAATTCAAACAAATTTGGTAAAAATATATTAAACACTTACTAGGGCGTTTTACTGTCAAAACGTCTAGGTAAGTCTCACCAAGGACCAACCTAAGGGTCCTTGAAAAGGACCTATCGATTGATCCTCAAAACATCCATTAAGCATTGTGGAACCATGAGACCAAACGACGGTCGTTGTTTCTCATTTGTTTACACTTATATAATCCACCAAATATTCCACAAATCCAGACTCTAATCAAACCACATTGACAAGCACGAGACGTAGACGGGGGTTCGTCAATGGGGGCCTGTTTCACTGTATATTTTTTGTCAAGGTGAGATTAGTTAGTTAATTAATTAAATGAATAATTAGGGTTTCAGGGGTGGTTAATTATGTTAGTTACGGAAAATATAAGGGTCCCAACTCATTGAACTAACCCAACTCTTCTAAATTACCAAAACCCACACAGCTCTAGCTTTTCTATACTTTCTGTCTCCCCAACTCAAACCTCAATTGAACAACACTAGAGCTTAAATAAGAGGATGAATTCACAAAGGATTTCATATAAATTCGTGGCAATATCATCCCTATGGTATGGTTTGTTTCAGTCTTGGGATTCCTTTCCATAAGAGGCCCTTTCGGAGATGGTTTTCCACCCTCCCAGAAACTGGGGTTTCAATCTAGACATGGGTTTGCTTTTAAAAATGAAATTGATATGACAACATGATGAATTATTGTCTTTTATAACTTTTAACTAATTATTAATGGTTAATATTTTGTAATCACTAGAGATTTCCCTTTTAGCCCTTGTTCTTCCCTAAACTCTATATATTATGAAATTCAATGGAAATTGTGGAATATGATGAATATGTGAATATGTGGAAAAAATTAAATATGCATTAATTCTTGAATTTACCTTGTTTATGTATTGGTTATGTATTCATGGTAATTGATGTATGAAGGAAATGAAAGGGCAAGAAGGTATGAATAATAATTATAATTCAATTCAATTATGAAATATGAGTTAATTAGATAGTAATGCTCCTATATTTAATGTGTGGTTGTGATGTTTATGAAAATAATTCCTTATCCCTAACCCTTGACTATTGAATTAGCTTGAAGTAGGTAT
This sequence comes from Solanum pennellii, assembly GCF_001406875.1. Taxonomy (NCBI): domain Eukaryota; kingdom Viridiplantae; phylum Streptophyta; class Magnoliopsida; order Solanales; family Solanaceae; genus Solanum; species Solanum pennellii. Next base: position 18,540,824 of record NC_028646.1, read on the forward strand.
GCATGTAATGGTATCACTTTTATATGATTAAAAGTAGTTTTTCATGATTATGATGAAATGTATACATAGGGGTCTATAAGAGATTAATGTGAAAATTGCATTATTAGTATGATGAGTACGAAAGGGAATAAATGCTTAACACTGAAAGGATATGCAAATGAGATGTGGGTCTCACATTTACTATGTTCGGCTCCCCATATGGGTTTGCTCACGTTTAGCAAGTCTTGATTCCCACAATATTTCTCATGATATGGAAACCTCCACGTTTTGAAAGAAATGGTTTATAGTAACAATCGCTTTGACCCTTAACTATGTTCCCACATATGACCTTGGCTTAGTTGTTCCATATAGTTAGGTATGTAAGAAATATTAAACCTTAGGCAAGTGATAACCCTCTCTTGTTGGTGTTGGAGTAGAACACCGGATTCCACGTAGATCAAATGGTATCATATTAGTTATTGCACTAATTTCCCTAATGTAAAAGTAAATGAACAAGTTAAGTATGTGAACTATTATTAGGGTTTGTCTTTAAGGCTAATACATAGAGTGAGGGAATGTATGAGACTTCTCTTAAACATTAGACATGTGGGATCCTAAGGTAATGTCTTAGTTATGTTCTTGTATGATTAATTTGATTTTATGTTATGTATGTGTAACACTCCGAAAGTTCCATGACATAGAATAGAGCTACACCAATTGAGTTGTAACAATTCAAAAATCCAAGACGTGTCTTAAATACTTACATAGGTGTCATGAGGTATAAATAATGGTTTAAGACCTATTCATATTAATATAGGTCATTTAGTAATTATAAGAACCAAAACGTCCAAGAACGTCCATGACGTCCAAAAACTAAACCTAGGAGGTACTAGCGTGTCTAAGCCTATTTGACTAGCTTTTAAGAGTTAGGAATTCATGAAATTTTGTGGAAGGGTGTCTAACATGTGTTTAGGATGATTAATGGTCTAAACATCCAGGTACAACTCCCCAAGAACCAACTAAGGTCCCTTGAGGAGGACCGTAGTACGTAGGAGGCAACACTGCCTGGGCTGTGTGCAATCATGAGAGGGCAAACGACGGGGCTATGTTGATCAACGCGGCATCGATGCCATAATTCATCGAACACTTATCCATTTTTTGGAAGACCTCATATTCATAGTATCTGATTGAGAGGACAGATGTGCAGCACAGCAGGTAGAGTGCCCGTCGACTCAAAGATAGACTGTTGATCGGGGTTTCGTTTGTGAGGGTAAAATTCCCTGCACGTTTTAACTTACACTTAGTTAATAAGATAGGGTTTGAGGTAGTATAATTAAGTTAATTAACCCTCCATATAAAGCCCCCAACCCTCATAAGACTCAACAGAACTATCAAAATAAACTCTCTTCCTTCTCTCTTCTTTCTCTCTCTACTAGAAGACACCACTGAAGACTAGCTAGGTTAAGGATTTGGGGGCTGTAAAGGCACAACTTCACCGGCACAACTTCACAATTAATTATTCATAAATCATTGAGGTATATGATCTGATTCACCTTTGAGACATCTTTCCTTAAAGGGTTCCTTCAAAAACATTTTTAAAAAATTGGGTTTTCATGTGGGTTCTTCTCAATATCGAAAATTAAGTCATGATTTGGTTTGTTTAATTTTTTTTCTATTGGATAATATGAATAGAACAACATTTATTCTACCTTAATTGTGATATATCTTGATGGTTTGGTTTAGTTTGTAGATAATGATCGTTAAACATTAACCCTAGGTTTGGTATTGATGTGAATTGGGTTGACATTTTTTCAATTGATTTGGTTATTGGTTGAATTGCTATTAATTGATGTTTTTACATTGACCATGAACAACATTAAGTGAATTGTAGTCTTTCATGCTAGTTCTTGGGAAGATGATCTAGGTTAGGAAATGAATTGACCTAAGTGTCTTATCTTAAGCTATGATCTAGTATTGAATTATGATGTAGTGATTCTCCTAGCCTTGTTATAATGTTTATTATGTAATCATGTTGTTGTACATCTAAATTGGGTTCAAGTTAGGGTTAAGGTAAGACCTTGATGATGAAATATGAAGGAGACTAGGTAAGTCTTATGATCTCTATCCTTAACTTCAAATTGTGGTTAATTATGATTAAGTCATGATGTGATGCAGGAGTATGCCCTGTATTTGAATTGATAGGGCGGTATGATGTTGAATTGAAATTCTTGACTACGTTGTGAGGTTGATTAAGGTGTATATGTTATAAGGATGGTAATAACTACAACTGTGCCTTTTTATGATATGAGATGCTAATGTGCTAACCTAACTTATATGAATTGTAATTAAAGGACTTACACTCATGAAATTTATTATTGAGCTATTGATGATGATGATTATACAAGGGTTAAACTCCATGACCTAAACTGAGATATGACTGATAATTAAAGGCTTAAAGACATTTCAAAACGAGACTCTAGCTTAGCACCGAGAGAACTAGAGTGAGGAGTGTACCATCGCACATTGGGAACGTAGGATCACTAAAATTACTCTTGAGATTGGAGAATACAATGCATGTAGCATAAAGAGGGTCACCACTATATCTCCTAGTTCTTTAACTATAATGCCACCATTGGAATACTAGCTAGTGGATCCACGTAGTTGCTTTGTTTTATGTTTTGGTACTACCTTTGAAAATAGTAAGCCATCCTTAGGTGTAGGATTTTATGACACCAGATTCCACACTATCACATGTGGTCTATGTCGGTTAGACCATGATGTTCCCTAAAGGTTAAATTAATTAACGGAATGAACTCTAACTAGGATAACCTAAGGGGACTATCTTAGTCTAGGTAATCGGTTTGGGACTCTACCCCAGAACTTCACTAGTTAGCCTTAAGGGGAGTCTAAAGAGGATGTTCTTATGTATGTTTAAGATTATAATTATATATGATACGTATATGATGTAATTGCACATTGTTGATTCTATAGGTTGAGTAGTTCTCCTATGAATAAGTGTTGGTCTTTGTTCTTTAAGTAAGGTGAAATGTGTATGTGAATGTCATGTTATGTGAAGTAGTATGTTAGTCATGACTCTTGTTGGCTTACTTCATTGAGTAAGGTTATGGGGCTTTCCTTTGTCATTGCACTTGTTGACTTTATAGGGGTTCATGGGTAATTGCTTTCATTGTTTTAATGAAATCTACTCTTATTCGTGCTTATTGTTAAATATGACTTGATGATGGAGTTACTTGAGTATGTATCAACTTACATGATATGAATGGTTGACTTGAATAGGCTTGATATTCTAGTATTGTTAAAAACATGTCTATGACTTAATAAATGTGAAATGTTGATTGGGATGGTTCTGGAAGGTTTTAAATGAAAAATGCATACATATAGAAATGTCCTTTCCTTAGCATGTTTTACAAGTATATGTTCATATGGTCTTATAATTAGTACAAGTGGCGTACTAACCCCATTTCTTCATTTATCTTTAGTATTTTAGGTTTCGGTCATTGTAGTCTCATTCATGGCGAGTTGAATAAGACTTGGATATTCTCTACCATCCAAGTGGGTAGGTGCTCATTTTCCGATGGAGATGCCGATATCTACCTTAAGGAGTTGGTTTTGTTTTCTAAGAGGTATGTTCTATGTATTTTCATTTGACTACGATTTGTATAAGCCTATATGTGGCTTCTTTAAATTGATGTAGGGCTATGCCCAAATTGCTATGATCGTTTCGATGGTAGAGATATGTCACGACCCAAAACCGGGCCGCGACTGGCACCCACACTTACCCTCCTATGTGAGCGAACCAACCAATCTAAACCTTAACATTTCAATTTAATATCAACAGAAAGTAATGCGGAATACTTAAACTCATTAATAAAAACCAATTCAATACCTCTAAAATTCAACATCTATTATTCCCCAAAATCTGGAAGTCATCACCACAAGAACATCTATGATCAAATT